>NC_135481.1:122288779-122588779 GCF_052094955.1 Ictidomys tridecemlineatus | reverse complement strand
CCCTGCAGAAGCAGGGGGCAGGGGCCAGGAGGGCCAAGTGCAGGGCAGATTGCCCTGAAAACTAGCTAAGGGTGGACCAGTAGGCAGTGAGAGGCCAGTCAGCATAGCGGGAGAGCACATTTATTGTTTAGCTATACATGGGAGCCAGCCATGCTGGCTTGGCACCTGAGGCTCTGACGGCTAGCTCTGCACCAGTGGCCTCAGCGTTAGACACAGGCCCAAGTCCATGCACTGGGGTGACCACCAGGGACTAAAGCCCTGGTGACTCATCCTTCATGTCCCCCCCTCCTTGAGAAACATGCCCTAAGTCTTCCAGAGGTGGTGATAAAGGTGCCCTCTTTGGAGATTCCTCCCCACTGGAAGTACTGTCCCCATGGAGGACCTCCTCCACAAGCCAAGGAAGGCCCAGGGTCGGTCACCAGAGGTTTGGGGTTGCACCGGCTCCTACATGGAGCCACCAGGTCACCAGAAGCAAATAACCATCATACTGGGCAATTCCTCTGCAGGTCAGGCTGCGGCATGACCCCAAAGATAACTCATAAAGGGCTCTGGCTGGGCCAGGGCTACAGAATGAACCTCCTGGGGGTTGGTGGCAGGAGATCCTGCCCCTGGATGTGAGAAAACCTGAGGCCTGGGTATTTGGAGGCCAGACAGCAGGGTCACCTCCCCAGCATCCTAGGTAAGCACGGTCCTCACAGCAACTGGAGAGGCAGAGATGGGCAGGGTAGGACAGCATTCTCCAGGTCAGTTCCATCATGGCTTCTGGCCAAGCCCCAGGACCACCAGTGACTCAGGGATGGGATGGTCCCCAGCCCTATGAGACACTGCAAGCTCTGACCCTCCTCCACCCCTTTCTCCCATAGGTCCACCTGAGAAAGGAGTTAGACCCTGTCACTCCTTAGCCTCAACACCCAGGAGAACCTATGGCAGTGAGGTTTCACACTGACTACAAAGAGCAGTCAGACCAGATCCTGGGCTCGGCAGGGATGAGAGCAGAAGTACTCCTACCACAGATGATGATAATGGCCATCCCTCCTTGCCTGCCCCTTTGGCCACCCAGGAGGCCCCAAGCCCCGCCCCACCATCTGTTTCTAAACACAAACCCCAGCAGGCATCCACTGCCATAAAAGGTGGCCCCTGGCCTTCCTGCTTGCCCCAGGATGCTCCCAGCTCCTTGGCGCTCCCCCCAGGACCTGTTAGCCTGGGGACTTGGTGGCGAAAGTCAGGTAGCCTGTGTGGCCCACAGCCTCCTTCATGGGTGTGCCGCTGCGGAAGGGGCTGGCGTCAGGATTGGCAGGAGTGCCTGTGCTGGCCTGTGGGTCGTTGGCTCCTAGGTCAGGCAGGGGCAGGCTGACAGTGCGCACATTGTAGACCTGTGGCAGCACCTCCAGGGTGCTCAGCTCCGTGAAGCCGCGGGCTGCCAGCGCCTGGCATGTGCGCTGCACCTGCTCAATGCACGGTGAGAAGGAACAGAAACGCCCACCTGCAGGGAGCAGGAGGTGGGTCAGAGATTGGCCTAAGGCAGTCCGCAGAGCCTCTGAGCTCTCAGGCCACAGAGAATAGGGACCTCCTGGGTAAAGGGCTGTGCTTGGACCTTGCAGAAGTCTAGCCCCCATCTGCTGGCCTGCCTTATGGCAGGAACTATCCTGGAGCCTGGGAACATAAGGAAGAAGCTACAGTCCACTGGTCCAGCTTGGCCACCACTCCAACCCCTCCTGTGCCTAGAAGCCAGGCCAAATCCACTGTCTGGATCTCACTGGCTTCCAGTGGGACTGCTTATTCTGCCTTCTAAGAGGCAGCCAAGGGCCAAGGCTGGGGTTGGGGTGGGGCCAGGCCAACACAGCTGTCAGAGCTGGGCCAGGAATAGCTCCAAATATACGGCAGCACTAGGGCGGTATGTGGGCTGCTGCTGTCACAGGAAATTAGAGGCTGTCGCTGGCTCCTGAGAACAGGAGGTGCTTACCCTGAGGATAGATAGTCTGAGCTCTCCACCGCCTCCCACCAGGGCAGCCCATGGGTGTTGCCCAGCCCACCTGAAGTATGTGAGAGTCCATCCCAGGTCCCCATCCTGGCAAGGGGTCATGGGGAAGCTGAGGCAGGGAAGAGGTGTGTCAAGCCCAGGCAGGTCTACAAACATCCCATGGCTGGGTTCCCTCAGCCATACCCCTGCACTGGGGGATCTGGGGATAGGCATTGTGCCTGCAGCTTGACACCAACCCACAGGTAATGTCACCTCTGAGGCAGAGTAGATCATATGCTTCCCTGCCTGGCACCACAAACAAGCCTGCAACTGAAATGGGGCTGGGAGTGCAGCTCAGTGGTGGAGGCTTCCTTAGCACATGAGGCCCTGGCTTCCATCCCAGCATTACAAAAAAACAAAATAAACAAAATATACACCAGATCCATGAAAAAGTGAGCAGTTTCAGGACCCAGAACCCACAGATCTAGGGCAGGGGCCAGGAGCTCAACAGGACATGGGAAGGGGTAACATACAGGCACCAGTGCCTCAGTGCTCCTCCTGAGGAAGGCATCCCTGGGCCTGGGCCCTCCAGGGACCCCAAAGCAGAGGACCCCTATGTAGGCAGGGCCACACCATAGGGGGCAGGTGTGGGGATGCCAGGAGCCTGTGTATTCCCACAGGCTGCCCCTTCCTGAGGCCCAGGCCAGCTAGCAGAGACCAGGGACACAGGGGTCCTAGGCCAAGCCTGAGCCAGCAGGAGGACCTTGGCCTGTGTCTTGGAGGCAGTGGCTGTCCAGCCCCCACCTTCTGCACTGCAGCCTTTAGCTGGGGGTGTGAGGGGAGTGGCCCTGGCTCCTGGCTAGCTCCTTTTCCAGAAAAGGCAAAATCCCTGGGACTCACCAGCCGCCTCCCTGGCCTCCCTGGCTTGGGGCCCGACCTTCCTTCCCTAGTCTCCTGCAGGGCTCCGCCTCCACACCGGCATCTTCCCTAAAAGGGGCCAGCTGCCTGGCTCTGTCTCATGGGGGAGGGTAGACTACAGGAAACAGCCGGACTGCCCCATGAGCCAGGCCCATCCTGTCATGCAGAGCCTGCCTGCACTCAGATGAGCTGCAAGAGTCCCCAGAGGTCTGTCATGTCCATTGCAAGAGTGGAGAGGGGCCTATCCTCTCCAACCTGATTCCTTAGCCAGGTCAAAAAGGAGCCCTTGCCTAGCCACTGCCACTACATGGCCTGGAGGTGTCTGCACTTTCCTAGGCTCCAGTTGACTCAGAGCTGAGGCGGCCCCAGCGCTCTACCCGAAACTCTCAGCCCCACAGGCTGCAGCCCTCCCAGAATCTCTTACACACCTTCAACCTTGAGGGCATCCCAGGCATGGCCCACAGCCTCCCAGGGTGATGGGATGTCCAAGAAGACAGCATCAGCCACGTGGCTCACACCAAAGCCACTGCGGCACACATCCTGGGTGCGCACTGTCACCCAGTGGCCCACTCGATGCTCCTGGAACTCCTCCCTGGCTTTGTCTGCCCGCTGCTGATGAAACTCCACTGTGTGCAGGTGGCCTGTGGGGGCAATGCTGCGGATGATGGCATGGGACACAGAACCACTACCAGTGCCTGGCAAGACAAGACCAGACAGGTGTCAGGGGGTTGCTCAAAGCCCACAGCCACCCAGAAACAGCTTCATGCTCACCTGGAGGGACCTACAGAGGGCCCAAGAGGTCAGCTGACCCCAGGGCCACTGAGGCTACAATAGATGGGCTATGTCTGTTTCAGGTACAGGTGAGGGCAGTGACACCGCTACCTTGTCCCAGCAAGGTGTAGGCCCAGGACCTGGGTTCAGCAGGGCTGACAGAAAAAGGGTTCAGATACCATGGTGGCAACCTCAACCCACTGGCCTGTCCCACCTTCAGCCTTGGCACCTTCCACAAGTTGAGGGTTCTGTTAATAGCTGCCCACCTCCTTTCTACCTCCCTCCCATGAGCTCTTTGGCCCACTCAGGTCCATCCGACCCCAACCCTGCCCAAATCCATCCCATGTGGTTCTACCCGAGCCTGCCCTGACCTTGGGTACATGGTACAGCAGTCAACCTACCCCACAGCAACGTTTTCCCCCCAAATCACCCGTCTCCCCAACTCCTCTCCAGCCTCCTTCATAGCTACCCTCTGCTCAACTCTGTCCTGCAGGGCCTGTGCTGGCCTTCGGCCCACCACAGCTTCAAGTGCCTACTTGATGGCAACACATCGATTCCTGGTGTAGCACCCACTGCACTTGCTACCTCCCCCTCAACACACAGCCACATTAACACTGACGTGCAAAGCTGGACCCCATCCAACCCCAGATCTATTCCCTGTGAGGCTTCTCAGACCCAGGCAACAACACCCACTGCTAGGGCCAGATGCCACGGTGGCACCATCAATCCACTTCTCCCATCCCACATGCAAGTCACCAGGGACTCCTGCCACCTCCTTCCAAATCTCTGCAGAAGCTAGTCCCAACTTGCTATCCACATGTCTCACCTATGCCCCACTGCCCTCAGCTCTCTGCAACAGCTACCTTCAGTCCTACGTTGACACAGCCAGCAGCGTTTTCTACAGTCATCCAGTTACTTCCCCTCTGCACAGTCAGTGGGGCTCCCCTCCCACTCAGGTGAAAGCCAGACTCCTGAAAATCCTCCGAGAGGTATCCCATTACCTCCCTAAGCTCACTCCCTGCTCCAACCATACTGGCCTCCTTGCCAACTATCGCCTCAGGGGCATCTCCCACCTCAGGCCTTTGCACAGTTCTCACTTGGCTCATCATTTTTTTTTTCCTGGGTACTGAGCACTGAACTCAGGGGCACTGGACCACTGTGCCACATCCCCAGCCCTGTTTTGTATTTAGAGACAGGGTCTCACTGAGTTGCTTAGCGTCTTGCTTTTGCTGAGGCTGGCTTGGAACTTGTGATCCTCCTGCCTCAGCCTCCGGAGCCTCTGGGATTACAGGTGTGTACCACCGTGCCTGGTCTCATCATTTTTGACTCACTTATCCCCTCCTCAGAGAAATCTTCCAGGACTACTCTAGCCTGAGGGTTCCTCTAAGTTACCCTCAAACACAAGACCCTGTCTTACAAGCTTCCCCGCAATCAACAGCTCTGAAGTGGTCATACAGGCTCAATTTCCACCTTCTTGTTTAAGGACAGGAAGCTGCAACCTCACAGAAGAGCAGAAGTATGTAGAATGACAAAATAGGATAAGCATCTGAGAGGCTGATGCCTGGCTCAGGAAGCACAGAGAGAGCTGACAGAGTTGGCTCTGAATCCTGCTCCCCACGTCCCAGGCACCCCAGAGAGGTGCCTCAAAACACCAGCAGCAGAGATTCTTCCAGACCTTGAGTAGCATACCACCAGGAATCCAGCTGCATTTGGGCCCAGGGTTGTTCTTGGCACATCTTGATCACCGCCCCAGGTGGTTCCAACATGCACATGCACACATACATAACAGCTCAATCGCTTTATCACCCCCAGGCCCTGGCTCAGTGACAGTGGTGCCAGCCTTCACTGTAGGTAGGTAAATTCCTGGCTATAAATGAACACAGGGCAGGATCCCCACTACAATGAGATCCTGGAGTAGCCCCCATCTCCCTCCAAGAAGGGGCAATACTGTCTCTCTGGCAGCAAAAGGAATAGAGATAGGCAGTTAGCACCTTGGTCAGCGCCAATTAACACCAGCCCTGCCCCACCAAGGCAAGCAGGACCCTCAAGGACACCAACTCCTCCTGATCTTCCAGGTCCAGACCTCACCACTTCTCAATCCGATGACAACACAACCAAACAGGCTTCCCTGCTTCTACCCTCACTCTCTGCAGTCATGCCCTAAAGGGGCTGCTAAAATAAAATGATCAGCCATGCCTGTCCACACGAAGGGCAGGCTGCAGAATGTCCGGACCTTGGCTCTGACCTCTACCTCCCCATCAGTTTCTCAGAACTGAGACAGCCTGAGGCACTCACCAGACTCGCAGACCACAGAGCCAGGCCGCAGCTCCAGCATCATAGTGAGCAGGGCGATGTCAGTGGAGTAGAGGATTTGTGTGCGATGTGGTAAGTTCAGAGTCCAGAGCTCAGGTGTGGGGTGAAGCACATACACCCAGCCACCTCGGCTGCAGATCACTTTGGAGCCAAAGGGACGGCCAATGAGGTCGACTGAATGCCGCAAGACACCGTGCCGGGTCTGGGTCTGTGCCCCTCGCTGCACACGCACTGCCACCATTGAGCCATGACCCAGTGACAGGATGGCTGTGTCACCCTCTTTGATCAGCTCTTCATAGGCCACGAAGCTCATTGTGTTGATGTCTGCAAGTGCTAGACCTGGAGAGGGGAGTATGGGCATGAACAAAGGGCCAAGAGGCAGGATATGGACAAGCGGTCCGGACATAAGGCCTGTGAGACCCAAGTTCTGAGCAGTGAGATATGGGGGTGGTAAGTGGCTGGCTCAAGAGGGATGCACTGAGATCTGAGGCCCTTCTTGGTCTGGGGCACGAGAAGGGTCAAAAAGCGGGAGAAACTGAGGCTCAGCCATGGCCGGGACCCCAGAATTCCCAGAAGAAGGACCTGCCCTTCTCATCACCCTTTTCCGGGAGGAACCTGGCTCCATTCCCCCGCCGTGAGATGAGCTTGCGGCCTTTGCAAGGCATCCACCAGCCGGGGAGCGGAAAGCGACCAATGGGGTAAAGCCTGGCCTGACTTCGAGCACCCCTTCCCCACACCCAGCACCCACAAGGCGGCTCGGGGCGCGAGGGGGAGGGCTCGCCAACCAGGCGCCGGAGGGATGCGGGACGCGAGGAAGGAGTCTCACGCTGCGCGGAGCTCACCCGCCGCACCCGGTACCTGGCTCCACACGTGCGCCTACGGCGCAGAGCTGCCGACATCGCACTTCCGGCGTCCGCGCGCGCGGATGACGTCGCGCCGCGTCCCCGCGCGCGGGATGCTGGGAGCGCCGCGCTGCCCTTCGCGCCCTCCCAGAGGACGTTTGCTGTGGCGTCTCCCCGGCTGCGGTCGCCCGTGCATACTTGTGCATTGCCTAAGAGATCCGAGCACAAGACTAAATAAGTCCCCCTCCCCGCCAGCCGCCACCGCCGCGAGGCCTTTAGACTCGCAGCGTACCCGCGGCCCCTACAGGGGGACCTCCTGGCTCTGGAGCGCCCTTGCGCAGCCCGTCATCCCTGGCGGCCCTACCCGGGCATGCCAGGAAACTGCCGCAGACATCTTGTCGTGGCCAACGACTCGGGAACACGTTGCCTGGGCCCCAAAGGCCTCCCAGCATTTTGCAGGGCAGAGAGGGTCCCCAAAGGCTTTGGCTAGGATCAGCCCGAAGTGCCTTATTAGGAGTCTGGTGGCCCCCGGCCAGACCCTGCAGACGCACATTCCTTTGAGGGGAAGGCTGCTCCAAGGAGGGAAAAGGGGTCCGAGTCCCCTCGTTAGACCCCAGATACCGTGAAGCTGGATGAACTGGGTTCCTTTGGGGACCTGAGCAGGGGGCTAGGGGAGGGATGGCTGGAGGGCTAGGCAGAAAAGGGAAATGGGAGTGGTGTCTCAGAAGTCAGAGCCGGTTCCTCTGGAGCAGGGGCGCCTGGGAGGGCAGGCATGGAGTGTTTTACTCCAGCCCCCCCTCTCCTCAGCCCACTGTCTACTCTATCCTGGCAAAAAGTGGATGGGTAGCCCCTATAGAGTGGGCTGTTCCCTTCCCCACAGTCCTGCCAGCCTGTGGGGGACCGCTGAACTCTCCTGAGGATGCACTAGGCCAAAGTGTGTGTGGCCTTTGCCATGACCCCTCAGAGTTGAAGATAGAAGCACAGGTGCCTGACAGCACCTCATACCTCCACACCGCTGCCTTGGCTGGGCCTGGGTCTGAGGGCCCTGAGAGGTTAGATGGTAAGGGGTTTTCAGTAACTTCCCACTGTGGGCCCATGTCCCTCTGTGACAACCCAGCTCCCTCAACTCTGCAACCTCTGTCTCCCTCCCTTGAGGGAGGAACCACCCACTAATTGTTCCCCTGGGGGATTTAGACTTTCCACTTCCCCTGGGGGTTCCTCTTCCCCAGCCTCTCAGCTTTGACTTGGAGAGAGGCCTGGTATAAGGCTGAATTAGGACTCTGACTCAGAGGTGGTTTCCCTCAGTCCCAACTTCCCACTTTCCTTTCTGTCCAGTACTGACTGGCCAGCTTCTCCAGTGTCCCCTCCTCTAGGTAACCTCCCCATAGGTGCCCATCTGTTCCATCAGGCTGCCCAGCTCTCAGCCTGAGCCCTTAAGCAAAACCAGCTTTCCATAGGCCTCAGCAGATTGATTGCCAGGATGGGCTCCTTTCTCAGGGCAGAGTTTGTGCACTGGAACTCGCCTAACAAGAACAGATGCTTATCTGTGCCCAGCTAAGTGTCAGTGCATTGAATCCTCCCCACAATCCTAGGCAGGGGGCATTTTACAGGTGGGGAAATAGACTTAGAGGTTAGATAATTTGGTTAAGGTCACATAGCCAAAGTGGTCAAAGTGAAATTGGGATTAAAACCAGTATACCTAGCTTCAGATAACCAATGGCACATTTGAAGAAATGAAGGAACAGGCAGAGAGGAGTCCCTTAGGAAACTAAGGATGCCTTTGGGGAAAGTTGCTCCACCTTTACCCCAGGCAGGGACTGGGTGCTGGAGGTTGGAACCCTTTCCCTAATCAGGATAACACCCTTCTGCTGTGTGTCCTGTGTCCTGTCCTGTCCTGTGGCCCCAGGGCAGCCCCTCCCTATCTCCTGAACCTAACCAACTTCCCCTCTGGGTTCTGCAGAGTTCATGGGCAAGAGCAGTAGGAGGGGGCTGGGGATGTGGCTCAAGCGGTAGCACGCTCGCCTGGCATGCGTGCGGCCTGGGTTTGATCCTCAGCACCACATACAAACAAAGATGTTGTGCCTGCCGAAAACTAAACAATAAATAAAAAAAAAAAAAAATAAAAAACAATAAAAAAAAAAGCAGTAGGAGGAAGCTTGCCTGCTGCCATTACACCCTGGGTGCAGACTTAAGGGTAGCCTCAGTTCTGGCCTGGAGCCTGACCCTTCCTGCCTCGCCTATGGCTGTCTGCGCCTGCGCTTGCCCAGGACTCCTTTGAGGCCCCTTCCAGGCCCTGTGGTTAATGTGTAACCAGGTGTGATTTCTGAGGAACTTGAACCATAAACTGGCAGAGTGATGTCACTCAAATTCTTGCCCAGACGCTGCCAAACCAGATTCTGTGGGCTCCAGGGATGGCAGAGGGTCTACATTGGAAGACTAGCCTGGATCAACAGAGTAGAGTTTTTCTGTCAAGGGGGAGGTCTAGGACCCTCCCCTTGTCCTCAGGCAGAGATCCCCACCAGGCAGGGGCTTCTTGGGAGGCCCATCCTGGCAATCAGCTGAGGCCTAGGGGAAGCAGGTTTTGCTTAAGGATTCTGGCTGAGGGTTGGGCAACCTGGTGGAACAGATGGGCACCTCTGGGGAGGCTACCAGGAGGACAGGGCACAGAACCAGGCTGTCAAGGCTCTAAACAGCTCCTGTCTGGTGGGGGCCTCAGCTGGACTGAGGGCCTCCAAAGGCCCTGCCCCCTTTCCTCCCTAGTGCTGCTTATGCCCCAACATAGCTTTCTGACACCCTGCCCAGGGAGTATGCCTGCATCCCAAGGGCAGGTGCCTCAGGATCATTGAGGAATGGCTGGACCTCTGACCCAGCACCTCTGTCACCGGACTGCCAGACTTCCTTTGTGTATCTGGAGAAAGGGGCCCCAAACACCCATCTTTGAAGGCTGAGGCCTGCCCAGGCCCCGGGCAGGAGCACCATCCTCGTGTGCTCTAAGGGTAGGTAACCCTGCAGCCCTACCCTCTGGACCTTGCCTCTGCCATCCTGACCTTGCCAGTGGAGAGAGGGGGAAAGGAGTCCTTTCCCTCGGGGGGCCTGGGGTAGGGGTGACTCTGAGAAGCTGCAAGGGCTAGCGACAAAGAGCAAGCCCACCCCCCACACACACCTGCCCCCGAAATGCCCCCCACCCCCAGATGCCAAATCTGTCTTCTCTATGTTTCTACAGAAACTTGAGCACTTCAAGCCTTTGGGGCTAGAGACTGGGGCAGTTGCAGATATTCTAAATTTGGGGGAAGGGGCTGTAGGGAGTGCAAAATGCAGGGATTCCAGGATTAAGGGACACCTGCTGTCTGGCCAGCTGGATGAGCCATTTGTTTTTTTACATTGGTTTGTTTTATTGGTCTAAGACATGCTGACTTGGAGGTTGAAGTAGGCCAAGGTGAGTGAGGAAAGAGGCAGAGTCCCCTTGGCAGTAGTCCGCAGGGACAGGACGACGCTGGGCAGCCCATACCCTTCCATGCTAACACAGCAGAGGTATAACATGCTTCTTATCCTTTGGGTCTTTGCCCTAGTGCCCTCTTAGAGGTACCAGCACAGTGTTCTCTTTTTTTTTTTTTTAATATTTATTTTTAGTTTTTGGTGGACACAACATCTTTGTTGGTATGTGGTGCTGAGGATCAAACCCCGGCCGCATGCATGCCAGGCGAGCGCGCTACCGCTTGAGCCACATCCCCAGCCCACAGTGTTCCCTTTAAGCTAGGATTCCTGTCCCCTCGGGGCCCTGCCCACTAGAGGCAATGTCCTACCATTATTTAGTTCACTTGGACACTTGCTCATGTCGTCTCCCTCCAGCAGCTGGGCTGGGGTCCTTTTCCCCCTTGATTTCCTTCATGTCCCTAGAGCCTGGTGCCTGGGAGGAACACCCTATATAATGGCTGGAGGGATTCTTTAAAATATTAGCAGGGATGAAGGTTCTCTTCTCCTTGCTTTGTTCACCCACACCAGAGGCTGTGGATGAAGTTAACCACTAGCTTCTTCTCTCTTTAAATGGCTGCATAATGTTCCACAACTGGGAGATCGCTTTCTATTTATGGCCACACCCCCAGTGATTGGCAAGTGACCTTTCCTTTCTGGATTTGCCTATTGTTGTTTTTTTTCCAGTACACATCTCTTTGTCTATTTGCAGAGAGAATGGACACTGTTCTTTCTATAGGCTGGATTCCTAGAAGTGGGATTGCTAGGTCAAGGAGTTTGAACATTTTTAATTTTAATAGTTACTGCCAAATTACTTTCCAAAAAAGGATGTAGCAACTCAGCTGCAGGCAGGGTGTGAATGCCTGTCTCCACACATTCCAACTCTGCTCTACTGGCAGGGGTCAGTCTTTTAAATTCTTGCCAATCTGAGTGTGTGGGGTGGGGGAAGATATAGTCATCTCAGTTTTAATTTGCATGAGTCGGGGCTGGGATGTGGCTCAAGCGGTAGCGCGCTCCCCTAGCATGCGTGCGGCCTGGGTTCGATCCTCAGCAGCACCACATACCAACAAAGATGTGTCCGCCGAGAACTAAGAAAAAATAAATAAATGTTAAAATTCTCTCTCTCTCTCTGTCCCCCTCTCTCACTTTCTCTTTAAAAAAAAATAATTTGCATGAGTCTGATTAGTGAGATAGTTTTTTAAATGTCACATGTACTTATTGATGACGTTTTTTCCCATCTTTGCCTAGTGTCTCAGGGCTACCTTTGAGGCTGAGGTTGTAGGAATCTACCCCTTGATGAAGAGGGTCCTGGGGTTCGGTTCTGGAAACTCACTAGCATTCTCTCAAGACATAGGGTCCTTTATCTATCAGAAGGAGTTTGGCCCAAGGGTCTGCAGCTCGGTTCTCTGGGAGCCCTGAGACATGCCCAAGGTCAGGGCATCGCATGTGCAGCTCAGCTGGGCCACAGCCAGACTGCACCTCCCTCTGCACCAAGAACACCCAGGAGATGCCTCGGGCACCTTGAGGAAGGTCGGAGGCTCCTGGCCAGCTCTGGGTTGGGGTAGGGGATCTGCTGCAGAACCCTGGATTCTTTCGCCGGACCCCTGGCCGCAGCCACCCACTGGGGGATTGGCAGGACAATGGAAGACAGGAACCGGGGTAAGCATGAGCCCGAGAGTCCTAAAGTGCCTGGTGGCTTTCCAGACTCAGTTTCCCACCTGCAGGCACTGTGTAGGAGATGTGGGGTGTGTTTCAGAATGTCCAAGGGCCTGTGGTTCCAGTTTCGGTGTCCTGGGCGGGCGCTTGGCTGGGTGGCCTGGCTGCACGGGGTCCCCGCGACTTCGTGCTGTGGTGGGCGGCTTGGGGACTTCGGGGGCTACCCGGCGACGGACAAAGCGGAGGCACCACCCCGAAGCACGGGCCAATGGAATGAATGGGCTATAAATAGCGGCCAATGGGCGGCCCGCAACGCGCCCCTTAAGAGCCCGGGGAGCGCCTAGCGGCCGCTGTTCGCCTGCACCGCACTCGGAGCTGCTGGCAGACTGAGCGCTCCCGCCCCTCCAGGCCGCCCGGTGAGCGGGCCCGAGGGCTGGGGGTGGTGGCCGCACCGGGTGTGGGGCGGGGATGCTACAAGGAGGGGTGCGGAACCGCGGCGTCACGCGCGGGGCGCGCCTCCTGGAGAGCGCACTGGACCAACGGGGGTCCTGGGCTACGCGGGAGTCCCCTCCCCCCGCGCGCCGCAGACCCCTCTGACCTTGGCTGCGTCCCCGGAGCACCGTGGAGCCCTGAGCGGTCTGCTTGACCCTGGAGGTCGGGTGCACCGGGCCCCGCTGACCCGCGCTTCCCCGCAGCTCGCCGCCGCCGTCATGCCCTTCTCCAATGGCCACAACGCGTTGAAGCTGCGCTTCCCTGCCGAGGATGAGTTCCCCGACCTGAGCGTCCACAACAACCACATGGCCAAAGTGCTGACCCCCGAGCTGTACGCAGAGCTGCGCGCCAAGAGCACGCCAAGCGGCTTCACGCTGGACGACGTCATTCAGACTGGCGTGGACAACCCGGGTACGCGCATCTCTTATCGTGGTCAGACTTCCAGAGTCCCCCCCCCCCCAAAGACCCCCTTGTGGTCAGGGCTCTCCGCCCTTTCCCTACCTTCTCCCGGGCCGGGGTCCCGGCGCCCCCTGCCCGCGTACAGCCACAGGGTTCTCAGCAGCCCTCTCCAGCCTGGCGGTGACGTCACTGTCCCCCGCACCCCTCCCCCAGGCCACCCGTACATCATGACCGTGGGCTGCGTGGCGGGCGACGAGGAGTCGTACGAGGTGTTCAAGGCACTTTTCGACCCCATCATCGAGGACCGGCACGGCGGCTACCAGCCCAGCGATGAACACAAGACCGACCTAAACCCGGACAACCTGCAGGTGTGGGGCGGCCGGGGGCCGGGCGGCCGAGGGAGGGTCTCCTGCCGCTCACTCCCTTCCCATTCTGCCGCGTGCCCAGGGCGGCGATGACCTGGACCCCAACTACGTGCTGAGCTCGCGGGTGCGCACGGGCCGCAGCATCCGCGGCTTCTGCCTTCCCCCGCACTGCAGCCGCGGGGAGCGCCGGGCCATCGAGAAGCTCGCGGTGGAAGGTAGCGGTCGGGGCGGGCCGGAGCGCGGTTCCCCGTCTGGGTCTCTGCTGGGCTTGTTTACCAGCCAGCCGAGCTGCTGCGCTCTTATCGGCGCGCGCCTGTGTCCAGTTTCCCCAAGAGACCCAGGAACCAAGGCCCAGACCAGCGCCCCCAGCGGCCTGAGGCCCTGGGAGGGCGGGTCCTGACCCTCGGTCCCCGCCAGGGACCGCTGCCTGCTCTGCTCTGGCGCCCCGTCAGGGGCGGGCGTCGGAGACGGGGGAGGGGCATGCAGCACGGGGCTGGGGGCCCGGAGAGGTGGGGCTGTCAAGCCCCCGGATGTCCTGAGCGCGCCCCTCCTCAGCCCTGTCGAGCCTAGACGGCGACCTGGCGGGCAGGTACTACGCGCTCAAGAGCATGACCGAGGCGGAGCAGCAGCAACTCATCGACGACCACTTCCTCTTCGACAAGCCGGTGTCGCCCCTGCTGCTGGCCTCGGGCATGGCCCGCGACTGGCCGGACGCCCGCGGCATCTGGTACGAAACCCCTTCCTCCTCCCGCGGATTCCTTCCCCTCCCCTCCCCTCCCCCCCGCGGATTCCCTTCCCTCCCCCCCCCCGCGGATTCCCTCCCCTCCCCCCCAGAGGTGGGGCCCTCTGGGCAAAGTAGGAAGAGGGAGGGGCGGAGCTCCTGGTCCCTGTGGGGCCGCCCCAGACCTGGGCAGGTGACCTTGGCCGCGCAGATGTGTGAAGGGCCCAGTCTGCTAGAGGCCTCAGTCTCCGGAGATTTTCAGGGTGGGGACGGGTCTCCTTGGCGTCTCTCCTCCACCCTCTTGGGAGCCAGAGCTTCTTGTTTTCTTCTTTCTCACCCTCTCCCCCGCCGGGATTCTGCCAGGTGCTTGTGACGCAGAAGCCTCCTCAGGAGTCTTGGCAGGGCTCCTACCCCGCTGTCTGCACGATGTCTGTGCAGGGCTGCAGGGCGGGCGCTGCGTGGAGCTGGCTTACCCCTGGTGGGCTGGCCTGGCTGCCCCTGCCCCTTGCTTCTTAGGTGGGGAACTGTCCTCATAAGAAGGGATCAGCACTTGACTGACAGGTTGGGACACACTCTATGAGATGTCCTGTGGCCCTGCCATCCTCTAGTGTTGTTGGGGCTGGGCAGCCCACATTCCCCGGCATAGCTGGAAAGAGCACCTAAAGATTTTGAAGTTCTTTTTGTCTGAGGACGCCAGGAAGGTTTTTCTGGTTGTCTTGAGACCACCAGCCTTGGCCTGACTGTGCCTTCTCCCAGGCACAATGACAATAAGACTTTCCTGGTGTGGATCAATGAGGAGGACCACCTGAGGGTCATCTCCATGCAGAAGGGGGGCAACATGAAGGAGGTGTTCACTCGCTTCTGCACTGGCCTCACCCAGGTCAGGCCTGGCTGCCTCCACCCTGGGCCTGCATGCTGGGTGGGGGCTTGGGGCTTGGTGCCAGGGAGGAGGCAGGCTGGGATGTGACTACCCCCTGAAAACCCAGGTCTCCTAGGGTTCCAGCCCCACCTGCGCTGGTCCCTTGGGACTCTCTGTCTGGCCTCCCCTCCCATGTCCCCTTCCTTCTCCACCTCCAGATTGAAACTCTCTTCAAGTCCAAGAACTACGAGTTCATGTGGAACCCTCACCTGGGCTACATCCTTACCTGCCCTTCCAACCTGGGCACAGGGCTGAGGGCGGGTGTGCACATCAAGCTGCCCCACCTGGGCAAGCATGAGAAGTTCTCTGAGGTGCTCAAGCGGCTGCGGCTTCAGAAGCGGGGCACAGGTGAGTGGCAGGTGTCACAGGCATCCATCCCTCCTAGGCAGACATCTTTTTCTGCCTTACTGACCTGGCTGTCTCCCCATCCCCAGGTGGTGTGGACACAGCTGCTGTGGGCGGGGTTTTTGACGTCTCCAATGCAGACCGCCTGGGCTTCTCAGAGGTAGAGCTGGTGCAGATGGTGGTGGACGGAGTGAAGCTGCTGATCGAGATGGAGCAGCGGCTGGAGCAGGGCCAGGCCATTGACGACCTCATGCCTGCCCAGAAGTGAAGCCTGGCCCACGCCACCACCAGCCTGCTGCTTCCTAACTTATTGCCCCTGGCAGTGCCCGCCCGCCATGCACCCCTGATGTTCACCGCCTGGCGGCTGAGCCCTTAGCCTCTCTGTAGAGACTTTTCTGTCGCCCTGGGTAGAGTTTATTTTTTTGATGGCTGAGCTGTTGCTGATGCTGAAATAAACTAGGGTTTTGGCCTGCCCTGCCTGGAGTCCTGCCTCTTGTTTCCCTGGGAAGCCAGTGGTTGGGGTCTGAGGCCCAGTTGCCTTTTCTGCTTCATCTTCTGAAGGCAGGACTGGAGCTTACTCCTCCCTGGATCCCTCTTTGCCCTCCCCTTGGCTTCTGCGGGGAGGTGGGGGTGGAGTGGGGGAGAAGGGAGGAGCTGTGAGGCCAGAGCCTCAGTTTGAGCATCTAAGGGCATGTGGGCCTGGGGGTGGAGCCTGGCACTTTCCTCAGCCCCATTCTGGGAGGGGGGTAGGGGTATGATGACTGGCAGGAGTCCAGAAACTTGATACATTTCCAGTCCCTCCCTGTTCCATCTCTTCCTAGCAGTCTTGGGATCCAGGCATCTTCTTGCCTCTACCCCCAACACCTACTCCATTTCCTAAATAAACTTCCATCCTGCTTCCTTCCCTCTCAGTCTCCCCCCTCAGGCTGGACTGCCCCCTTCCTGCAGGCAGGTCCAGTTATCTGGCCCCTTCCTAGCACTGTGTCCCTTGGGTTCTGTGCCCTTCACTTGTACCTCCACTGCAGGGCTCTCCTGGTAAGCACTCAGTCCCTTGGCCTCCATGGCAGGTCCCATAATGCAATAGGGACACTGGAGCAAGAAGGCCCTGGGCTATCAAGGGCAAGATCTCCCTGGACTGTTTTCACAATCTCTGGTTCTGGTGACTTGTGGTTGGACGCCCTGAGGGCTTGGTCAGGGTCTGGGGCTAAGAGGCTGCCAATGGCAGCCAGGGCTGGGACCCCTGTCCCCTATCCCCTCCAGTGCCTCCTTTCTGACTAGTCTGTGATGCCACCTGTTGGCCAGGGCCTCCTCACACCCGGGGAGCAGGGACAGGGGGCACCCCTACCCCTTATTCTTGAGCTTTGTGGGCTCACAAGCCCCATGTCTACCTTTCCTGGCCCACTGGACTGTGGGTTAAGCCTGCCTCTCCTGGGGCACAGGGGCATGTTGACCCAGAACTTGGGCTGACCAGCAGGTTTGTAGTTGGTGGGCAGTAGTGGGATATATACACTGCAGGGGACATCCTGGCACCCATCTCCACTACCAGTGTCCAGTGAGAGGTCCCTTCAGGTGGTGTTGGGCTGAGGAGGAAAGGGGCATGGGCCCAGATAATGGACTTTGTGTCTGGGAGGCCCTCAGGGCTAGACTTAGAAGGGCATCCCTTTCACTGAGAGAACACCTGGGGGGGCACCTGGGGGATCTCTGCATCCATCCTTTAGACCCTAGGTTGGCATCCCCACCCTCCCTGGGAGTCCAGGCCTGTTCCCAGCTTGCCCTTTTGCTAGGAAGTCCCTGGACCAGACCTGGATGGAGGCTGCCTCTCTTCTTCTGGCCAGGGGACTGCTGGGCTAGGCCACATTGTGGACTTCTGTCTGGTGACTCAGGGAAAAAGGGTTATGACAAGAGTTAGCCCCAAGAGCCAACCCAGGTGAGCATAGTCCCTCTGGAGGGGAGCTGTGGGCAGGGAGGGTAGAAAGCTGGCACAGCGCCTGGGGATGTGGCTCAAGCAGTAGCGCTCGCCTGGCATGCGTGCGGCCCGGGTTCGATCCTCAGCACCACATACAAAGAAAGATGTTGTGTCCACCGAAAACTAAAAAATAAATATTAAAAAAAAAAAAAGAAAGCTGGCACAGTGGGAATATGGCTTTTCTATCTTGCTGTCCCTGCCACACAAGGCTACTTGTGAACCACAATGGGTGGCACTGTCAGAAGGACAGAAGAGATGGGGATGTGGGCTGGGGTGGGGGGATGGCGCCTCTGCAGTGAGATGAAGGCTTCCTGGCTGCCTGTCACAGGAGGCTGCGCCCACACTGCCCTCCCACCTGGGACCACCCTTCCCCACACCCTGGACTTTGGAATCCTGTGGAGAGTGAAAGGCCCTCCTGCTGCCTCAGCACTGGGGTGGTGCAGACCCCACCCTGACCAAGGTGGGCACAGCACCAAGGGGCCTGGCCAGGCAGGCCTGGCACTTCATGGAGGATGCTGTCAGTCAGGGAGTCCTGGGAACACAAGGTGCAGGAGCTGGATCCTCCAGCTCCCATCCCCCCAGTGGCCTTGGCCATTCCCAGGCAGTGAGTACAGGAGGCCCAGCCTGCATTCCCTGACTAGTTGGGCAGGTGCAGAGCCCCTGCTTGCTGGGGAGCCAAGGCGGGGCCTGGGGAGACTGCCACTCCTGGGCAAGAGGGAGGTGTTTTCTCTGGAAGTTCTCCTTTGCCTCCCTTTTGTTTCTTTTTTTTTTTACTTTGCTGCGTTAATGTTTGGGACAAGCCCCAACACACCTCTGTCAGGCAGCTTCAGTCCCACCACCAGTGCTCCAGGGGACTCCCTCACACCATCCATGAAGCCCCCTTCCTTCCTCTATTCCAGAGGGTTGAGTGGGCATGGTCAAGTCTCCTTCAGATCATGATCAAGGCCCTGAGGGGTGGCTGCCACCACAGCACCGGCACCTGCAACGCCAGGAATTTGGCATTGGTTTGGAGTGATCCCAAACAGGTTCTGTGGTGGAGGTGTCCTGCATGAGCACAACAGGCCAGAAGTCTTACCCACACCTGGGGACCCTCTGGATGTTTGTAGACATTGACATTTGAGTACTGTGGCCAAAGAAATAATAGGAAATGCGATTACTAAGAACAGGGAAGAATGGGTCAGCATTCTGTGTCAACAACAAGGGTGGCAACTCTGCTGTCCAGGGGGCTCAGGCAGACATCACACCCGTGTGGAGAAGTCAGGGAGGTGTTGGCAGACTGGGACAGAGGCCAGTGAAAGCAGGTTATAAAACAGCTCGTGCCCTGAGATCCCACTCAGAGTATGTGGAAAAACCCCGAGACAGTTGTCGGCTGTGGGTGGTGGGGTAACAGGTGATTTCCTTCTTTATACTTCATTTTCCAAATTTTCTGCAGTGAACATGTATCCTTATATAAGCCAAGATAAAATTTTCTTTGGCAGCGCTGGGGACTGAACCCAGGGCCTTGTGCATGCTAACCAAGTGCTCTGCCACTGAGCTCCACCCCCAGCCCTCAAAATAGATTCTAAAATGGTATTTAAAAAAAAAAAATAGTTGCCATGTGTCACAGCCCATGGGAGCTTACTGAGGCAGCAGCCATAGGACTTCACTATGTCCCCCAACCTGGGAGACTGAAGCTCAGAGAGGAGAAAAGACTGGCTCTGGGTCCTCAGTGAGACAACTGGCTCCAAGTCCTGGGCTCATTTTGCTGCTCTACGACTTTTGAACATTCCAGACTTCTCATGGGTGGGACCCCTTCTCCTAACAGCAGCTTGGAAGGCTGCAATTGCCTGGTCTGCTCCTCATTCTGCTCTTCTATTTCTGGGCCAGCCAGGTACTTACCATGTCTCCTAGAGTGCCCTGAGGGGGTGGGTGTGTACTCACACGCACTCCAACTGCATTTCTATCCACAGGTAAAAAGGAAACAATCTTCTGATGGATAGCAAGTCCTCCTCAGGCTGTGGGGTTTCTAACTCCTGGGAGGGCATTTCAGCTTAGAGAACAGGGCTTTTTACCTGTGGCCCAGACACCAAAGTACTGGTTTGCAAGTGTGGCTCTATGGTCACAGTGACTGGCCTGGGCACTTCCTCCCCATGTCTTGGCCCTGCATACCCGGCTCTGCCTTGCTGAAGGGAGGAGAAGAGGAGGAGGAGGTCTTGCCTGGGTCCAGACGAGCTGACCACCACCCAAAACTTAACCCTAAGACCCAGCCAGACAGGGTCAAATTATGACTATCAGCAACTCAGTTTTCTGGCACTGTTGGCTGATGTTCTGTGGCCACTCTGCCCTCTGCATTAATCACAAAGCCCTAGTGCTTAGCCACCCTCGTTCCCAACACCTGGCCAGGTGGTGAAACCTCCAACAGCTTGAGAATTAGAATGAGGGGGTATTATGAGCAGCAGGGTACCCTGCCTGGTAGAACTCATAAGATGCCTGCACTACTCCTGGGGGGGGTGAGGGACTGGGGCTGTGATCCTGCTCTGCCACTGGGAAGAGTAGGGCCTAGTTCTGGATCCTGTAGGGCAGGGAGGGGAATCTGTCAGGAATTTAGGTGGAGCAGAGACCCAAGGCTCCAGAAGCACAGGCCAGCTCAGCATGGCTCCGGAGTCCCAGCCCATCCCATTCCCTTGCAGGATGGCTTAGATGGCTGATGGCTCCAAGGTCAGGCTTGGTTTCCTTGGCCTTGTGTCTAAGCTGGGCAGGACTCCATGTCAGCTCTCTCCTTCCCAGAGTCTGCCCTGTTTGCCCCAAGCTGTCCTTGAGCTGTGTGCACTGTCAATTCTTCCTGCTTTTGAGACACTCTTACACTGCTGATCTCAGTTGGGCAGGAATTAGGTTCTCCTTCACTGCCCTGGCCTACCAAACTAAACTGCACCCATCATTGGTACAGGTGGTTGGTGTCAGCACTGCCAAGGTTTTCCGCAAAATACAAACAGCAAATCCAAACCAACCCTTGCACACCTGCAGCCCTGGCTACTTAGGAGGCTGAGGCAGGAGACTGCAAATTCCAGGCAAGAATGGGCAACACAGGGAGACTGTCCCAAAACAAAAAAATAAAAAGGGTCGGGGATGTAGCTCAAGGGTAAAGGACTTGCCTAGCATGTGTAAGGTACTGGGTTCCATCCCCAGCACCACAAAAACTAACAAAAGTGAAGTCTAAAGTCTAGTTTTGTTCATACTTTTTTTTTTGTACTGGGAACTGAACTCGGGGGTATTTGACCACTGAGCCACAGCCTCAGTCCTATTTTTGTATTTTATTTAGAGACAGGGTCTCACTGAGTTCCTTAGTGCCTCACTTTTTGCTGAAGCGGGCTTTGAACTTGAGATCCTCCTGCCTCAGCCTCCTGAGCTACTGGGATTACAGGTGTGAGCCTGGCAGCTCCTTAGTACTTTTGACTCATCAACTGCCCCAAACATTGAATAACACTTCAGATGCTTGACTCTCTCAGGAAGAACGAACGTGGGGTCTCATCCAGACCTGAAGAGCTGGCTTGACAGGGACCAGCTAAACAACTGCCCCAAAGTCACAGCAACAAGGGTCCACCTTGGAGCAGCAGGAGGGGCCAGTAGTTAGCCCCTCTCCTGGAGACCAGGAAGGAGGAACAAGGCGCTAACTGCTTTCCTTTGTCCCCCTGGACTAGTGGAGGATTTTTTCACCAAAGTTGGAGTTTGGTTCACCTGCAAGACACACCCTCCATAAACACTGGGACAAAGGATGGGCAGTGTGGCTGTCCTGGACCACAGGAAATCCCAGCACTCTGACAGATGTGCACCTCCTCCCCATGTCTTGGTCCTCCAAAGTGCACAGAATGAGCAAGGACCCAGGCACACAGGGGAGTGGGCAGCAGGCTGGGGCTGAGGCCTGGGCCACAGGAGCTCTGTATAAAGAACCTGGCCCAAGGAGGGAGGGGAGCAGGGTGAGGGATCCCGGAGTGCACAGCCCAGGATGCAGTCAGTGCTGTGTCTGCAGGCATGACTGTACATGCTCCTTCCCAGCTCAGTTCCATGCAGAACTTGGCTGCTGGGAGAATGAGCTTGCACCACCCACATGGGCAGCAGCTCCCTTGAGGAGGGGGGATGAGGCACGCCCCTGCAGCCCCTGCTCCAGGAGGTGCCGTGGTACAGGTGAGACCCAGGACCCACCTATTCCATGCTGTGGGGTCTGTCCTGTACTGGCAGGGCCAAAGCCCTGCTCCCTAGATATTGGGTCACTTCCTGGTGAGGTAATGGGGACTGAAGCCTCCAGCAGAAGTGCACTGTCTCAAACATGTTCTGTTGGGATGGCGACAAGATGGAGCTGCCTGGGAACTCAAGGTGTCACTGCCCACACAGCCCAAGTGGGACATGAGACAGGCCCTTGGCACTGCCTTCCACCTGCTGTTCCTGCCCTATCCACTGTGCACCTGTCTCCTCTCCCCTGTCCCCACCTAGCAGGCCTCCCCCACAGCCCCCTGCTGCCCATGGCGCTCTGTGTTCCCCTGCCTTGGGTGACTGGGTGTCTCAATGACAGGGTTTTATACCTTGTTTATTTTTGTACTCCTAGCCAGCACAGGGTCCTCCAGAGTAGCAGTTAGCTTGGAGAAACTAAGTTTCAGGGCTGGGGATGTGGCTCAAGCGGTAGCGCACTTGCCTGGCATGTGTGCGGCCCGGGTTCGATCCTCAGCACCACATACCAACAAAGATGTTGTGTCTGCCGAGAACTAAAAAATAAATATTAAAAATTCTCTCTCTCTCTCCTCTTAAAAAAAAAACAACTAAATTTCAGGGAGGGGATGAGCATCTTTTTTTTGTGTGTGTTTTTTTTAGATGGATACAATACCTTTATTTATTTATTTATTTTTAAAGAGAGAGTGAGAGGAGAGAGAGAGAATTTTTAATATTTATTTTTTAGTTTCGGCAGACACAACATCTTTGTTGGTATGTGGTGCTGAGGATCGAACCCAGGCCGCACGCATGCCAGGCGAGCGTGCTGCCGCTTGAGCCACATCCCCAGCCCGAGCATCTTATTTTGGATCCTGGGATCAAACGAAGAGCCTCCCGCATGTTGGGCAAGCACTTCCCACTAAGCCCCGCCCCAGCCTCAAGGAGCACAATTTAACCTTCAAATACCTGAACCTCGACCAGTTAAAGCCCCCAGGATCAGAAGACCCCCAGGGTAGTCCAGGAAGTGCAGTGCTTCAGGAAAATGCAGAAGCAGCCCAACTTCCCAGGTCCCTGGGGTGCTGCTGAGTACCAAATAAGGTAAAGAGGGGCAGCTGGAGACTTCCCTTCTGCTTGGGGGTGGATCTGGAAGGCTGACTTAAAAACTCTTGGGTGGGTTCAGAGGATGGGGTATGAAGTAACAGGAAGTTGCAAAAGGCAGGGGTTTCTCACAGTCAAGGATCATGTGACTTTCCTTTTCCATAAGTCTCAATCTGGTTCACTGACACCCCTCGATTCTTCTACTCACTGGGTAAGAAGACATTTATTTTCCCACAGCTGGGATTCATTGGTATGAACACCCAGGCTGCTTAAGTGCTTGCCAACCAAGCACTTAAGGTAGGCCACAGTCGGTCAGCAGAGCATCCAGCCAGGATGACATCCTCATCCCAAGGTGAACCTCAAGGTGAACCTCAGGGCCCCCTTTCTGGTCTCTGGCAGGTGGTGGGAGGCATGCACAGGCTCCGGGGCGTTGCTTGGTTTATCCGAGAAAGCACTCAGAAGCAAGGCCACTGTGAAAGACCGCGGCCTGTTGGGCCCAAAGAGGCTGGCTGCTATTCTGTTCTTGGGTTGAAATCCAAACACCACATGACAGTGACCCTCTGCAGTATGGGGCATAGACTAAAGTGCTAAACCAAATGTTCTTAACCCCCAGAGGACTGCTGATGGCAAATGTCATCCCAAGGCAGGATCAACTACTCTATATCCACAGAAGTTACCGTTGGGACTTGGGTGGTGTGACTGACCTGGGCGGAAGGACTGTGGGCATCAGCAATACTGGCAGCTGGATGTACCCTGCTTAGTTCCTGTCCTGGCCTCAAGGCCTCAGCCTGTTACCAGACAGGAAGGGCTGGTGGAGATGGTGGCTGGGCCAGAAGCCAGACCTAATCCCCCACAGTTGGCAGCAGGGGCAGCTCTGACTGCCAGTCACCAAAGCTGTCCTGTGCTCTCCAGATATCTCCTGGGCCTGGTGAAGACTTCTGCAAACACAGTTGCTCATTTTGTATTCAGGGCCAGGGTGCTACTTGAGGTACTCAGGATACAGAAGAGCTGAAGACCTGCCTCCCAGGGCTTCCTGACCCTGTGTTAGCCAGGGCTGGGGAGGGCGGTAGGCAGTCTCTAAGTTTACAAACAAAGGTGACTGCTTGTGGAAGCAAAGTAGCAGACAGCCCAGGAATCTTTGTCTGTCTTCACTCCTGCCCAGGCTCACTCTTTAACTGACCTGGGGCAGGGAGGGCAGCACAGTCCTGTTAGCAGGTTCAGACAGCAGGACTGTCCACCTTAGACACAGGGACATTCCTCATCAAGACTCCTCTCTGGCAGTCTTCCCCTGAAAGCCACGAGTGTGCTGCTCAAGACCTCAGTACCTTAGCTGGGCTAGGAGTGAAGAGGTTGGCATGGGTCCCTGTTTCATGATCCGTGCAGTAGGAGATACTGTGGGAGCCTACTACCTTCTTTGGAACTTTGCACAGCACATGCCACCTGCCTGGTGGACTCCCCAGCGGCCCTGGGTCAAATGTGATTAGTGTCATCCTGACTTTTAGAGCTGTACCTAGGGGGTTTCAGTCATGTAGGTGGTCTCCAAGTGGGCATCAGGAAACCAGGCTACCAAGGCCCAAGGCACACACCCCAATCACTAGGCCATTCTAATTCATTTGACTTTTGTGGTACCCGGGACTGAACCCAGGGTAAACCCATTCACTTTAACAGGGTGAAGCATGTTAGTAGTGGTCCTGCTGCAGAATAGAATCACTGTCTGTGGCTTTCCTGCCACCCAGACCTAGCCACAGCAGCTGAGCAGAGAGGCATGGTGCCTCTGCTGGGCTGGGTCTCACCTCCTGCCAAGAGTGCCTTCCTGCTTCGAATTCACAGTGGCATCTGTGCAACATCCACTTTGCTGTCTCTTTTTTTTAAATCGATATTTTTTTTAATAGCAGATGGACACAATACCTTTATTTTTATTCGGTACTGAGGATCGAACCTAGTACCTCATGCGCTTTAGACAAGTGCTCCACCAACTCTGCTACAGCCCCAGCCCCTCGGGTTTCCCTTCTGCCTCAAGCCGCCCTGAACACCCGCCTCCTCCCAGTAGTCCTCTGCATACTCCCAGGAAGTGCAACAACTTCCCCCACTTAAAGGTGGGCCCTGTGGTCTAAGGGACTCTGGATTGTCAAACTGTAAAACCAACAACTGACAGACAAAAAACACTAAAAAAAATGACAAGAGCAGCATATTGCGAGCCCTTCCTCCAGTCTGAAATGCGAGCTTGTGGGCTGCCAAGGGTCATTGTGTGGCCATTCACCAGGCAGCAACAGCCCAGGACGAATTCCACAGCCATGGTCACTGTTCACACACTCCCCATGGAGACTTCACTGCTATCCACACCTTCTGGGCTTCTAGGCACAGGCTTTGAATGCTCACAGCAAGGACCCCTCAGGTTTGCCTCAGGGTTCTGCCATCACCCCTAGTGGTGAGAGGAAGTCTGCATTCACTGGCCAGTGAGCACTGTTCTCAGGACTAGGACAGCACTCTGCTTGCTGGGTCAACAGAATCAGGACTATGTCTTGCTAGGTACCTTACTGCTGAGATTCCAGGGGAGGGGTCAACAAAGAAATGTGGCATTGTCTAAGTCTCAAATGACTTTTAATTTATTCAAGAATATTCTCTTGGGGCTGGGGTTGTGCCAGTGGTGAGAGCCACTGGGTTCAATCCTTAGCACCACATAAAAAAAATAAAAGTTATTGTGTTCATCTACAACTAAAAATATATTTTAAAAAATAAAATGCTATATTCTGATGTGCTATCTTAAGGCAAGCCTGGGCTCCTCGGTGATGCCGAAGGTGAAGGCCATAACCACCCTTAAAAATCACACCAACACCAACTGGTAACAGACTTCAAGCAAGCTACAGACAGCTGAGGACTCCTCATGTGAGCAGCAACATACTGAAATGCAGCCACAAGGACAAGCAACCAAAGGCCGTGGAACACCTGCGTGCATATGAGGAGGGGACACTTCACCAGGGCACATGGTGAGCACACTTCCTTCAAATCTAGCTTCCAGTGTTCCACTGGCCCTGTGAATAGTAAGATGAAAACCATTCTAAACAAGCCCATTTCCACAAGTGTCCGTAGGGTGACTGCAGTGTTTTGGGGGGCCAGCCCCACAGTGCTGGATTTCAGAGTGGCTCAGAAGCCTCTGCCCTGAGGAAGTGATTTATGGCTGCCTGCCCAGAGGAAGGATAGTGATCAAGAAAGACTGCAGGGGGTGCACACTGCACGTGGACCTCCCAAAGAGGCCCTGTGTACCTGGACAGCACCCTGTCCTCTTATCCAGTAAGTCAGTAGAATATAAACATAGCACCAGGCCATGGTGGATAGTCCTTAGGTCAGAGCACTGAGCTGCTGCTTAACTTTACAGTAAAAGAGCAATTCTGGGGAAGGGCTTGGCATTCTCCATTAAGCAGGCTAGATAGTTCTGGAGACATGACACATTTGACCACTTGGTCATGGGTGAGTGGCTGGCTGGTTCAGCTTCTTCTTCCCATCGACCTGCAGAGGCCCTGGGTGTTCCTGGCTGGTTCACACAATTGCCTGCTTAATGTCTCTGAAGGCTCCTCAAACTCCAGTGTGCAGACCTGCTGTCCTGAGACTCTTCCCTTCCGCCAGGCTCCCTCCAGTCACCTTCCCCCTTTAAACTCACAGCAGCACTCTTCCTTCCTCTAGCTACTCAGACCAAAACCCACACGGGCACCCTTGTTTTTCCCTCTCACTGACCTCAGATCCAATCCAAGAGAAATGCAGTTGTCTCTTATTTCAAAGCACATACAGAGCCCAGTGAGCGTCTGCAGCGGGCCCACGCTTGCCTGGACCAGCATGACCTCCCGCCCATTACTGCCAACAACCTCCGCAGGGCTTTCCTGGCTCTTCCTCGCTTGCCCATGATGAATTCCAAACATAGCTCCAGAGCAGTCCCTCGACCCGGAAGGCATGCCACTCTGACTGGAATCCCTAGCAGCTCCCATGTAAAAGCATTTACAATGGCCCACAAAGCCCACTGACATCCTGGTGCTGTCCCAGCATCTCTGCTCCAGGCCATGAAGGTTCTGGCTATTGGGCTCTGCAGTGCTCTCTGCCTTAGCCTGGACAAGCTGCTGTTCAAGGAGCCCTGCACCTACCCTTGGAGCTACTCATCACATGACAGCCTGAATGCGGGGCCCTCAGAAGCCTCCGGCCTGCTCTGTGGTGTCCTTCTTCGCATTTTTGTTCCGCACTAAGTAGCTCATTACTTCTTGTTTGTTGACCAGCTGTTGGAGTGTATGTTGCAGTCCGACAGAGGTCTGTGTTTTCTGTTCACAGATGGGTCCAGCACAACAGTGCCCTGTCTGTGGCAGACAGTAAGTACCTGTGACCCAAGGGCCGTCCAGACTTTCATACTCCTGGCCACAACCAACCCAGGATCTGAAACAGCACCCTGATTAAAGTGACAATTTCCCCAAGACACTAAAGCATTAAACTAAGTGACAAGTTCATTACCTTCTCTCCATGACCATGTAGGTGTTATAAAAAAAGCTGTAGGACTGATGTGTGATCCACGAGGAAGGAAAGAGGGACATCATACACTGTACGACAATCAACCCAGGGCTGCCTGAGCCAGCCTCTCTCCACTGCGGGGTATGCTCAAGTGCCCTCCCTCTCAGCGCATAGGGAAGGCTGGGGAGAAACGGGGTTCAATGCCAGGATCCACAATGAGGACAAAGTGGCCCTGAGCCTGCAGATCTGTTCCTTGGCTTTTACCCACCTTGGTGATGGGGGCAAGGAATGTGCTTTAGAGGCTACCTTAATCTAAGTCTTAAATACAGTATTAGGAGACAATGCAAGTTTTACTGAGAAAAAGTGAATTTTTAATTATCTTGTGAATCTACTTAGAAAAACACACACAAGCAATGTTCACAACTATAAATTTAAACCTTTTTGCACTAAAAAAAAAAAACAAACAAAAAACAACAAACACAAAACCACAGGCATGAACTGTAAACCTGTATTAATATCAACTAGTCTTAAGGTTAACTCTTAGCAGTAATTCAGTATTTTCCTCCTTGGCAATTGTAATGTTTTAGCACCAAATGATCTCTCACAGAGGTACTAGTAACAACACTGGCTGCCAGTGTAAGGAGATGTTTCCACACACACTCCTTGTACACACACCTTCCACTCACACCAACAAGGAGACATGTGCAGATGGTGTCACACGCTGACTCCAGGGCAATGGAAACAAGACAGAGGCACGGGGTCACACAACTTTAATGTAGTGCATTTGTAGAAAAGGCCAGCCTCCGCTCCCAGGCGTGCGCTTGTCCTCAGACTTTAATGTCATGATTTAGAAGATGCAGACGTTATTGCCTAAATATTATTCTATACATTTCCATCAGTGTTCAGGAAAACACTTTAAATTGCTACTTAATTTACACCATAGTGACCGGGTTACAGCTTTAGCTCATTGGCAATTTTGGAAGCAATATTTTTGAAAGCTATGGATGTCCCTGATATCCGCTTGAACCGGACCCCATTCAGAGACAGTCTCGGCAGCTTACACACCTCCATCTCCCACTGCACCATGTTCTCTGCGTGCCCGTCGCCCTGGACACAGAAGAGCAGGAAGCGCTCCCTCTGCTCATAGTCGCAGTTATTGGCGTCCAGCACTTTGCGGATTTCCCGCATCATATCACTGGGATCCATAGAACTAGTGGTTTTCATGCTCCAGGTGAAGCGCAGGGAGCGAGGCTTTGCTTCTTTGTTCTCATCCTTCGGCTCAGCATGGACGTTGCGACTGGAATGCACAGGGGCAGGGTCATTCTCTACTGTACAGGACAGCGAGCCCTTTCTACCATCAACACAAAATGACAATGACCTCCACCCTTTGCCTGTGCAGACTTGCATTTGCTAGGAAGTGTTCATCTGTTCCCACCATCCCAACCAGAAGCCATATGCACAAGAATCTACCTGGCTGAAAAGTCTTCACCAGCTCCTCTACTGACTAAAACTAAGAGAGTGATTTACTCAGCAGAGTCCTTGGAATCAGCACAATGAAGACAAGGCCCAGGCCTTTGCCTGGGAAGTACTGGTGGCCTGCCTCCCACTCTGCCTAACCCACTGTTGCACTGCTAATCTAGTCCTGCTCACCATGACTGTGGCAGAAACTGGTACTCAGGATTACCAGGGGACTCCACGCCTACAGCTCACAATCACTCTTCCCTGTCAACAGCCCCAGATGCTGAGAGCATGGCCAGGTTGGCCATCCTTATGGTCACTTCCATTCCAATGTTTTTCCTTTTCTCCATTTTGCTAAACTTCCAATTTCATAGTTAAAAACAAAAACAACATCTGATGGCATGTGCCTGCAAGTCCCAGCTACTTGGAAGCCTGAGGCAGGAGAGTCACCTGAGCTCTGAGTTCTAGACCAGCCTGGGCAATACAGAGAGATCTTATCTCCTTATCCCCAAAGAAGAAAAAAGGAAGAATTCTTAGATGTCACAATCTTATTAGTGGAAAAGATGGAAAAATGAAAAATTTCAGCTCAATCTGTGCCACACAGGAATGATCTACCCAGTGAGTGGATTATTCAGATCACAAGCTAAAATTCTGTGTTGAGATATTTGAAAGGTCATAAAAGAGAGCCCCAGCTCAGGAGAGGGAGGGCAAGATGCTGGAGGGTCACAGGAGGGGAGTCTAGCCTGGCAAGACAGTGAGACCAGGCAGGACAAGAAGAAAGGGCCTGCTGGGGGCAGCCTGAGCGCTCTGAAGAGCCCCTAAATGGGATTTCAACAAAATACCATTCAGCCAAGGATGAGTTTTGTTTTGAGCAGAAAAACCCAAGGTATGGAGGCAGGAAGTATAGGATGTGTTCCTGGGGCAGAGTGCACAGGTTGCCTGCAACAGGCACAGTGGTACCCCAGGACAGCCCAAGGCCCTTGCTCAGCAGTTGCCATGGTGGGCCTCATCTTGCTTGGCATAGGAGGCTGGTCCCATCACCCCTTTCTTTTGAGGATAGGCAATGAATTTGTACAGCAAGAATCTGATCCAGTCTGGGACAGCAGGCCTGGGGGAGGCTGTCTGGCACTCACCCTAACTCTGTTCAACAGGAGAGCCGTACCAGCACTCACCCTGGAAAGACCAGGAGGAGCAAAGGGGTTAAGGAGGTCCTGACATAGCATGGTGGTGACTGGTGTGAAGCAGGCTAAGTGGAGGAGACCTACAATTACAGAGACAGTCCTAGGCCCATCTGTGACTCCATATCCACGTAATGATAGCCACATAAAACCAAAAAGCAAAATATGACTTCTATAATCATCTTAGAAGAGGAAAATCTATCTGGAAAAACAAAAATTCTACTCAGTGTTCTATATTTGTTCCTTGAGAAGAGAACCATGTGAGGAGCCAGGGAGGAATCCAGGGCCACCCCCACACTCCCCACCAGGCCCAGGGCCTGAACACAGCCATGCACTCAATACACAAGCAAATTCAAAAGGGGCTGGGAAGGCTCCTGCAGCACGCCAGCGCCCTCGTGTGGCTCTGTAGCAGGCCCACCTCACAAGTCCTCTCCAAGGACCAGCAGGATTAGGCTGCAAAGCATTCAAAAAAGGTCACCTTTGCCACAGAAATGAGGCAAACACTAGAAAAAGTTTTAAGTAGATAGAAATCATTTCCCTCACCTTGAGCCCTCATATCGCCCGTTCCTCTCATACTCAGTTGGAAGCCTCAACGAACAGAGTGTGGAAGCAAAGAGAAGTGGGGAAGAGAAGAGAGATCTTACATTGTAGCACAACACTGTCCTGAACACATACATCATGCAGCGAACACATCTGAGTACTTTCTAGTCACCAGTGAGCCTTCGGCAGTGCTGTGTGCTTCTCTGGGAGGACACGGGCATGCACAGGGCTGGGCAGCATGCCACATTGTCCTCCCACCTCTTCACCTGGGCACCTCCATGCCTTGGACCAGAGTGGCTCTGGCTTTTGTACCTCACCCACAGAAGAATGGGTTTCCAATTGAAAGGAAATAAGGCTATCAGTTGAACTCTGCATTCAATTATAACATTTTCTGTCCAAGGGAAAATTTGACAACAAGGAAGATCAACTAAGAAATAGTCAAGGAGTGGAATTCCCAGCAGGAAGAAAGCACTTTTCCCACAGTTAAAAGAGCCTTCCAGTGACCAATCAGTTTTGTAAACACAAAAACTGGCAGCCTGGCCTTCCTGCTCCGAATAAGCACAGGCACACTGTGGTCCTTAAAGGCAGACTTCCTGCCTCATAAGTATGGATTCCAAAGGCAGCAGTATTTTTGGCCTCTTGATTGTCAACACCGAAAACATTAATGAAATCAGAATGCCTCTTATTGCAGTGCTCTAGGGAAAACAGTGAGAGGTGCTTCTTCAGTGCTAGTAGGAAGTGGCTTTAGATAGAACACTGTTTACTCTTCAATTCTCCAAAAATATTAAAACACTTCTGTTCTGCAGCTGCTCACATCTTAATATCTGAAAAAGTCAAACGTAATGAGGCTGTAGGTTTGGATTATATGCTTGTCTCCTATATTGGAGTATTAGCCAATTTCTGTCATTTTTAAAGCCTTTCGCCAATCCAATCCTCAGTAAAATAAAAACGATGACTAACTCAATTAACACTTACCTTTTGCATGCTTGTGGCTAATCATTAATTGTACATTCATGTTACTGAACATCCCGTTCTTCAAACAGGAGCATGCTAAGTGTTATTAGTATAAAGACAGAATTATTTGGATGCTAAATAATTCTACCAAAGACAGGAAACGCAGAGCATGCACAGGCCTTTCGCTGCAGGGGTGCCACAATTCTTTCAAAATGTCTGACAGAGTTAATCTATTTCTTTCCAGTTTCCCCTTGAGGAAATAAGTATTTAGTTTTCAGCAGAAAGTTTAGTTTTTAAGAAAAAAACAGGGCCAGAAAGCCAAACCTGATGTTAATTGCAGGAGCCATTTGGTGGGATGAGGATTGAAAAATAAGTGTGCATATATAAATCCTACCTTTTGATAAACCTGAATGACATGTTTCTAAAAGAAATTAAGCCAAAAAAAAATTAATAGAAAGGACTCGCACAATTTATATAGAAAATCTAATCAATTGTAGAGAAAAAAGAAAACAAAAACCAAAAACCCAAATAGGGCTCCTCTTCCAGCCAATAATCAATGAGACAATGACATTCATTGAAAGAGTAAAAAGTATTACAGGTAATTAAAGGAGTATGTTATCTTTTAATTAGAAATATATTTAAAAAAACTACTTGTAAGAAAAAGTTTAGAAGTAAATACTGACATTGGCTGTAATTATATTTACTTAAAGTTGTTCAGATGGATAAACTTTTAAGAAAGAATTCAATGTCTTAGGTTCAAGAAATGATATGTCACTTGTAACATATTCGTAATAACATTTCTAACATTTTTGTTCATAATGTTTTCTTCAGAACGTTATGAACAAAAATCTTGTTTTCTCATACATAAACACAAAAATCTCACTACAAAAGATTTAACTATCAAGAGCATCATTAATTATTTCAGGTAGATGACTTAACAGAAAGTTTGTTACAGTGGTATGATATAAATTGCTTTTTAGGCTACTGAGAGATTTAGATCTCAAAATGAAAATAAACTACCAAGATAAAACAGTATGGATTTATCTAATAAACTGGAAGAACTGTATTTAAAAGGGGTCACACTAAGGTCACTGAAAGAAATTTAAGGAGATACTCAGGTTATACTGAATAGATTCTGACAATACATTTTTCAAGCTATGGATCAGGTTCTCCTAGTCACATGATCAGCTGCCTTAGGCTCAGCTCAGATCCAACAGGACAGAGAGGCACTCAGATATATCTGCTAGAGACTGAAGTAATGAAATCCCTGGATTATTATTATTTTTTGGTACCAGGGAATTGACCATGGAGCCACATCCCCGGTCCTATTTTGTATTTTATTTAGAGACAGGGTCTCACTGAGTTGCTAAGTGCCCTGCTTTTGCTGAGGCTGGCTTTTTTTTTTTTAAAGAGAGAGAGAGAATGAGAATTTTTTAATATTTGGCAGACACAACATCTTTGTTTGTATGTGGTGCTGAGGTGAGGCTAGCTTTGAACTTGTGATCCTCTTGCCTCAGCCTCCCAAGCCACCATGCCCAGCAAATCCCTTGATTTTTTTTCCCCCTTCTAATTTGGATTTAATGCTGGCATTGCTTCAGAGATTAACTGACAAAAATTGAACAATGTTTAACTACTATAGACAACTGCAAACCACCATCAAATGTGGCATACTGTAGGCTGTCTACTTTAAAGAAACACATGTGAAATATTTTAAAAATAACACTACATAACTATTAAGGTGGCATTACCTGAAAGATTATTTTAGTTGGAAAAAACTGAAGATTAAAAAGAGCTTTTAAAATACATTTTCATATCTAAGTCTTGTGTCTGGGAAGTCAGAATTATTTTTCTGACCCTCGAGAAAGGTGAAAGGTGCTGGCAGAGGGGAGCCTTGTACCCTGAGGGGGAACAATTTTGTTCTGGACCACTGTAAATGGTCCCCAACTCTCCAAAGCCATGCACTGTTCACACCCGACCAGTGTGTTAAAGTGCCAGCGTCCACTGTTTTAGCTTTCCAGGCACTGCAACTTGAATCCTAGCAATTTTTGCCGAGAAGCAGCTTCAACTGCAGCGGCAAGGATTTTAACTATTTTTAAGAACAGCTGTCTGTAACCGAAGTATAGTACTAAAGAAGATGACAGTCCTCAATTTGTGACCTTTCACACATTAGGATAAAGAACTTTTGCAAAAATTTGGGGGTGAAAATAGCCTGGAAATTCTAAAATAAGGAGACTACTTAGTTTGTCTTTTTTTTTTTTTTTTAAATAAGAAACTTTGATCTTTAATTTCAATTCAAATACCGTGTCATATGAAATAAATGTAATTAGGGGGCTGAGGTTGTGGCTCAGTGGCAGAGTGCTCACCTAGCACGTGTGAGGCCCTGGGTTCGATCCTCAGCACCAAATAAAAATAATAAATAAAAATAAAAGGTATTGTGTCCAACTACAACTAAAAAAGAAAAGAAAAAAAAAAAAAAAGAAAAAGAAATAAATGTAATTAGAAAATAAGCAAGCACCAAGAATTCATGCCCCCAGTGGCCTTTTACTGAATTCTCCCAGGGGAGTGCAGGGCAGGGCAGCAAGTTCTGCTCCAGAGCCAGACAGAACTGGTTCAGCTGTGTTTTTGCTATAGAATATGTGCTCTGCCTTAACCTTGGCTTCAATTTCTTCTACAAAATTGGGAATATCACCGGGTGCGATGGCGCACACCTGTAATCCCAGCGACTTGGAAGGCTGAGGCAGAATTGTGAATTCAAAGCCAGCTTCAGCAATGGTGAGGCACTAAGCAACTCAGTGAGACCCCGTCTCCCAATAAAATACAAAACAGGGGTGGGGATGTGACTCAGTGGTCAAGTGCCCCTGAGTTCAATCCCCGGTACCAAAAAAAAAAAAAAAAAAAAAATCTACCCCAAAGGGTGGAATATGAATAGAAAATATGAGAGGGTGGGGACTATATTACACAAATAGATATACTCTTTGTATACATAGAAATGTGTGCATATATTAGTTTATAGAGAAAATACTCATATATAAAAAATCTGTGCACACTACACACACATCTCTGGATAAAATGAGTCTATTTACATATCCATCTGAGCTCACAGTAGGCATTCAAATAATGGTAATTCATTAACCAATGATAGTCTTAAGGTAACTACAAAATAAATTTAAGGGTTCTAATAGTGTACAAGGTCTTATTTAAAAAGCCCATTACAGTCAGGCCCAATGGTGCACGCCTGGGTTAGGGATATAGCTCAGTTCGTAGAGTGTTTGCCATATATGGACAATCTCTAGCACCACACACACAGACAAAAGGTGCATGCCTGTAATTCCAGCAGCTTGGGAGGCTGAGACGGGAGGACGCAAGTATGAAGCCAGCCTCAGCAATTTAGCAAGACTGTGCCTCAAAGTAAAAACCGAAAAGGACTGGAGATGTAGCTCAATGGTAAATTGTTGTGAGTTAAATCCTCAGTATCAATCAATATAAAAAGCCCATTATAAAAACCAGGTGTAGTAGCGCACATCTGGATTCTCAGTGACTCTGGAAGCCAAGGCAGGAGAATCACAAGTTTGAGATCAACCTGGTCTCAAAAATAAAAAGGGCATAAAGGTAGCTCAGTGGTATAGGTAGACTACGCATGAAGTCCTGGGTTCAGTTCCAGTACAAAAAAAAAAAAAAAAAAAAAAGTCTATTACAGAACAAAGTGTATGGGCACCTTTTCTGAATTTTGACAGACTTTACTGCTATATATTCCTTTGGCCCAGAGGAGACAACACCTGCTCATATCATGCAGTGATGGGGAGGTAAACTGACAGAAAATTACAGTATCTCCTCCATCTTGTGTCACTCAAGTTTTAGAGGCAGATTACATTTTAGCCTAGTCCTGAGGAAGGAGCTGGGGGACACACAGGTCTGGGACAGGCTGGTCCTTTCAGGGTGACCCCAGAAGGAAGAAAGAAACTATCCTGGAGCCTCCTGACTGTGCTTGGACTGAACTCCCTAGTTGGTCACTGAAGTGTACCCTTTCAACCATTCTCTTCTGCCTACTATGGAACAGGGTGTCTTAGTAAAGGGGCTGTGAGAAGAGTGAGAGGGTCAACTAAAGCCTCCAGCTCATCTGACTTGTAGTTAGAGCCAGCAGGCTTGGAAGTCCTCCCTCATCAAGTGACTGAAGTCCTGACAACAGACAGACTTGACTGTTGAGCACAACTCACTGAAGTTCTAGGTGACTGATCTCAGATGAAATAAAATGACTGGAGGGATTAAGGAGACTGAAAAGTGACATCTGGCTCAAGTGTAAATAATGGAGATGGTATGAAACTGTGCAGGGAGCTAAGGGACCAGAGGAGGAAGGGCTCTGACCACTTAGGTCCCTGAGAAGATCCTGTTGTTGCTCCCTAGGACACAGGCAGTAAGCAAGAGTGTCTGCACGGGAACACTTGCAAGACACCCTGGTCACACTGATCACAGAGAGGCTGACTTCAAAAGAATTTCCTCAGGGGACTTCAACTTAGGTTTCAGGGTACACTGCTGCCTAATGGTGCATTTCACTGCCTGCTTGTGGTGCAAGCAGCAGCCTTTCTTTTTCTCTTGTATCAGCCAATGTCATTATGTTTTCTGCATATTCTACACTAGATTAGAGTAAAACCACCTCTAGAGACCTTAGTTTCCCAAGCTCAAGGCCTACTGAACACATAAGCATTGAATACGCAATTAGATATTATTGAGAATAAGCTGGGGTTTTATCTAGAAAACTACCGCATTTAAAAAAGTTATCTTGGGCTGGGGATGTGGCTCAAGCGGTAGCATCTTGCCTGGCATGCGCTCGGCGCTGGGTTCGATCCTCAGCACCACATACAAATAAAGATGTTGTATTCGCTGAAAACTAAACAATAAATATTAAAAAATTCTCTCTCTCTCAAAAAAAAAAAAAAAAAAAATAAGAGAAAGAACGTTATCTTGCTTTCAATGTTAACTTCCTGAGACCAAGAGAGAGAACAATTTCCCGATTTAGCCTCCGAAAAACTTAGTGCTCATTACTCAATGATGATGAAGTCAGAGAAGATAAAATGTCTGGCTTCTCTGTGTCTTGGGATGATCACAATGGATCTATCTTCTGTCCTGGTGACTGCTACAGAGTGCCAACCACTTGCCCACCTGCCCTGAACGTGCCACATGGACAGATAAGTAATCAGAAAGAATAATAATTAAAGAACAATAACAAAAACCTTCCAAGTGCCAGGCAACTTGTAGGGCTATGAAAACCTAAAAGCTTGGAGCTCTATACTTTCTCTTTTAAAGGTTTTAAAGGACAAAGTTAAGACATATATGAAACAAAACCACCAGCACCAGCTCGCCACATAGAAAACACATTCCTCTTTTGCTCTGTTTGCTTGAACACCCCCAGCATCACCTGGGACTTACCTTCTTGTGAGTTTTGAAGTTAATTTACTAAAAAGATTAGTGGAGCCTCTGCTTCGAGTCTGAGACAGTGGTGTGGCTTCGTGGGACAGGCTGGGCGAGGCAGGAGGGCCGTTGTATGTTGCAGTTCGTCGTTCCCGGGGCTGGCCATGGAAAGTGCTACGAATGGCAGTGCCTCTTGGGAAGCGGATTCGGTCCGGGGTGGTGGCACTGCTAATACTGTGGGTTGAAGCAACCGGAGTTCTCTGATCAGGAATGGTGCTAGGAGATCAGAAAAGAAGAGACTCTGACATCTTTGTTCACAAAATCATGGCACATGAAAATTTATTATCACTATGTGGAGAAAGTCAGGTATAGAGAAATCAGTGGAGAAAATCAGGTATACTGTAACCAGATCCAAGGGGAATTTTATAGAACTTAGAAGCAAAAGGTAAGTTCAGTGGGAAAGGGTACCAAAGGAACAGGACAGAATGGACAAGGCCTCAAAGAGATTAAGGGAAAAGTTTGAACACATTTTCAAGGACAAAATTAAAGCAGGGGAATTCCAGGACAGAGAACAGCTAACTCACATCTTGTCCCCCTTCACTTCCCTCTCAAATTGCTCACACACAGAGAACCGTGCCAAAATGAAAGGAAGGACTGCAGGTCCTGAAGAACTGAAGAACAGGCAACTAAAAAGTTTGGAAGCACACAATGGCATAAAGTTCCACATGCTGAAAGCAAATGGGGAGGAGAGGGAATGTCTCACACCCTCTGTAATACGCAGACACACACAGAAGACCAAGGACACCATGAGCAGGATGCACTTAACTAAAACCAGACAGAGGAGGACATCTTGTGGACAACTGCAACAAAATCTTAACTATAGAATCCACGGCACAGAATTAAGCAGCAGCGGGTGACACTGGTTTCACGAGGAATGTGAGTTTTCTTACGTAGCCTTGAAGTTATCTCCTTCACTGTCTATTGGAGGTAACATCATCTTGGGATGCCCAGAGGCTGACATGGACATCGACTTCTGATGTCTCAGCCGACAGGTAGAAGATGTGGCACAGACTGAGGCAGGGCTAGCTGCATAAGCGAACACTTCCGTCAGGCTGGGGGGTGGGTCAGGCAGAGGCAGAAACAACAGCGTGCTGAAGCAGTGGCCACAGAGCAGCCTGCTAAGCACACGTCGCCCTCCCCAGGCCCCTTCCAGACACATTCTGGAGATTCTGGGGCAATTGCTGACCTGTTAGCTGCTTTTTTTCAAACAGTAATTTTAAAAGTTTATTACCTTAGAGAAAATAAGAGCTCTGGATATTCATGTGAGAGGAATGGTGTCTTTTGAGATTTGCATAAAATAATGTCTACTCTAAAAGAGAGATGTTTCAATACAAATCCAGATGGTAAAGTGAATAAGTGATAAGAATACCATGCTCTCAACCTAGTTCCCAAATGTAATGACTATTTTTTTAAAAAAATATTTTTAGTAAAAAAAAAAGAAAAAAATACATATATATTTAGTGGTAGATGGACATAATACCTTTATTTTTATTTTTACGTGGTGCCGAGGATTGAACTCAGTGCCTCCCAAGTGCAAGCGCTTTACCACTGAGCTACAACCCCAGCCCACTGTAATGACCATTTATTTACTGCAGTCCAGAAGTGAAACCAGAAGTGCTCTACCATTGAGATATACCCCAGCCCTTTTTGAGACAGAATCTCAGTGAAAGACCTGGCTGGCCCTGAACTTGCAATCCTCCTGTCTTGACCACCCAAGACACTGGGATTATAGGTATGTGCCACCATGTCTGGCTACAATGATATTTTTTGGTACTGGGGATTGAATACAGGGGTGACTGACCACTGAGTCATACCCCCCAGTCCTTTTTTATATTTTATTTAGAGATAGGGTCTCATTGAGTTGCTTAGGGCCTTGCTAAGTTGCTGAGGCTGGCTTTGAACTCACAATCCTCCAGTCTCAGCCTCCCAGGCCACTGGGATCATAGGCACGAACCACTGTGCCCAGCTACAATGACGTATTTTCAATGGATGAATGAAGTCATGGGTATAGGGAGCAGCTGCTATATATCAAAATATTCTATTGCATTATGAACAACAGCTTAGACCCTCCTTTATAAGGAATAATTGAAAAAATGAAGGAACTGTGATTGGGCAAAGGGAAGGGAAGGAAAGGGTGGGGGTATGGATACAGGAAAGATGGTGGAATGAGATGGACTTCATTACTCTAGGTACATGTGTGAATGCACATACGGTGTGTCACTATATCATGTAAAACCAGAGAAATGAAAAGTTGTGTTGCAATTGTGTACAATGAATCAAAATGCTTTCTGCTATTATGCTTAATTAGAATGAATGAATGAATAAATAAATAAATAGTTGACATTCCTAATAAGTCAACAGTCCAGGGGCACTTAGCCACATCCCTTATCCCCTTTTTATTTTTGAGACAAGGTCTCGCTAAGTTGCCTAGGGCTTGCTAAGGTGCTGAGGCTGGTCTTAAACTTGCATCCTCCTGATTCAGCCTTCCAAAGCACTGGAATTATATGTGTATGCCACCATGCCAGCCAGAGCCTCATTTTTCAAGAAGGTTTTTACCATCTTGATCAGAGCAAATTAACCATTTGCAGGAAGAGTGAAAGAGTGGCTGGTAGCCAGCAGTTTCTATTGGCATAGATGGCTCTAGACATAATTACCCATGGGAGCGACACAAGGATCACACAATTCCTCAATTTCAGCTCTGCCCCCGTGTCCTGGGGTTCCAAAGGGACACAGTTTCTTTCCTTAAGAATGGCAGGACTGGGATTCTGACACTATTCTTAGTGTCTTCCTCCTGGCACCCTTCCCATGTCTGAGCCCTAGCACCTGATGGTGCTCCCCTTCTGCCCCCGTATCCTAGCCACTGTGGTATCTTGCTGGTGTTGACATGGAGGATTCAGGGGGTCCTCCTCTCCACATCTACATCTGTGGTTAGTGTGGGGCTGCCCCCTCCCACTCCCCTCTGGTCTCCATGCCTTTGTCCCCAAATCTCCAGTTTAGCTACCAGAGCTGAGACCTTCCTAAAACATAAACCCAACCTTGCAGTTTATCTGCTCATGACCTTTCTCAGGGGTCTTCAGGAAGTTCAGATCCTCACTTGGCAGAGCTGTCATGGCCCTGTCAGGCACTGCTCTAGCCCCTGACATCTCTCCAAGTTCCACCTCCTAGAACTGGACTTCCAGGTCATCAGAACTTTCATTCTCTGTCTGGTGAGCTGCCATTTTTCTATTCCTGCTTCAAAGTTCAGCCAGAGGTGGTCTCCTCTTGAAGATAAACCTGACACTCCCCACATGAGCTGAACTATTTCTCCTTCATCGTTAGCTCAGGCTTGCACCTGTACTGTGGTGATTCCTTTCCTGGAAGAAGCACCTGCAGGTGCATTTCATCACTGTCTCGAGTGCATCAGAAAGCCCTAACTGCAGCAAATCTCCCCCTAACAGGTTGGCCCATTAGCCACTGGAATTGTGATGGTCCCAACAGGAGGTCTTTGAGATGAATGGCCCAGAAGAGCTGCTTGTCCCTGTGTTTTGCTTGAGAATTTCTCTCTGGCCTTGGGAGAGAGGCTCAGTTAGCTAAGAAAGAAATGAAAACAAATGCATTATAAAGAACCTATTCTGTTTTGCTTTTTTCCCATTCAACATCTCTTCTCCTCTTGTGGTGACAGTACTTACAGTTTGTTCTGGGGGAAGCAACTCTAGGTGGCTGGGTTGCAGGTGATACTGATCCCACCCAGACTTCCCAGCTACCTTGGCCCATAGAGGCAGACCTACACAGCTGAAGGAGACAAACTCAGGGCTCCTGTCTGAGTAGAGCTGTGTGGGGGCGATGTCAGGTCTGCAGCAAGCCCCATCATGGAACTGCTACAGGAGGCACAACTAGGAGCTGGACCTGACTAGCTGAGAACATTTTTTTGATTATTTTTTTGGGGTACATTATAATTATCTATATATAATAGTGGGATTCACTGTGACATATTCATACATGCACACAACAATAATTTAAATAATTTAATTCCCCCATTACCCCCAATTCCCTTGGTCTTCCTTCTAATTTCATAAGAACCTCTCTTTTCTTTTTTTTTCTCTTTAGCTTCCACATATGAGAGAAAACAAAATCTTTCATTTCCGAGTCTGGCTCATTAACATAATGCTTGGATGTTCCAATCATTTTCCTAAACTTTTTTTTTTTTTTTGTACCAGGGATTGAACCCAGAGGTGTTTAACCACTGAGCCACATCCCCAGCCCTATTTATATTTTATTTTGTTTAGGTGCTCGCTAAATTACTGAGGCTGGCTTTTAACTTGTGATCCTCCTGCCTTAGCCTTTTGAACTGCTGGGATCATAGGCGTGCAGCACCCAGAACTTAATTTTTTTAAAAAAAAATTTTAAATATTTTTAGTTGTAGATGGACACAATACCTTAGTTTTATTTATTTATTTTTATGTGGTGCTAAGGATAGAACCTAGTGCCTCACACATGCTAGGCAAGTGCTCCACCACTGACTTACAACCCCAGTTCTACCCTGAACTTTTTTTAAAGATACATAAACCACTATATGAACTTTTTTGTCTTTATTAACCCAGTTTGGACTGTCACACACAAAAGAGCCTCTAAACTTGGTTTAAGTATTTGACAAAATAATTGGCTGTTACCTATACATGATTTATAGGCATACACAGACACACAGACACACACACACACTCTCTCTCTCTCTCTCTCTCATTATTTTTCTAAGAAGTCACAGATGAGCATCATTGTCTCTTGTTCTCTGATCTGTTCCAAGCAGGTCAGTGGTCAGTCAATACATTTGGGTGCCCTAGCCAGCTGCTAACATTTTTTGCCAAACTGGGAACTAGGATCAATGACTGCACTGAGGAAAGCAGGAGAGGAGAAGCAGGAGTTGTCTGGCATTTCCCCTGGAGAATATAAACAGCTCAAAGTTTCTGGAAAAGGGTAGGCCTTTCAGGCAGTGTCTGGCCCAGGAAGCATACTACAGATGCCTGGCTGAGGTGTAGGCAAAACCTAGAGGGCACGTAAGACAGTGAGAATAGATGCACAGGTGCCTTGCAGCAGAGACCTGATCCTCCCTGAAGGGAGAGGACTTTCTAAAATGGAAGTGTAACTTACTTGTGATCCTCCTACTTCAATCTCTTGAGTAGCTAGGATCACAGGTGTGTGCTACTATATCCAGCTCCAATATTTTAATTTAATTCATGTTACACCATAAATTCCACAAAGCAAGCAATGAAACAGGATATGTATTGCTGACTTCTGAAGCAGGCTTAGCATTCTGCTTTGGAAACGGTAAATTTTTGCTGCATTTCAAGCTCGTACAACCAAACTCACAAAACACTATCTTCAATGTATACACCCTATACAATAATGGGCTAATATATATTCTACAAGCTCATTAAGTTGGTTGTTGTGAGAGTTTAAACAATATTTCCCTTATGAAGAGTACCGAAAATGATGTTATGTTTCATAGTTTAGCCCAAAATAATCCTCAACTGCAAAATAGTATATTACATTTGCTTTAATAGATAATGGGTCCAAAGAGGAATTGTTTTTTAAGTTGCATGAAGCCAAGTTTCTATGAGCCTTCCTAACTGTTTTGTATTTGTGATTGATAATTTCTTCTTTTTGAAACTCTAATCCACTTACAGCTGCTAAGGGACAGGCACTTTGAATTGTTTGCTATTCAGACTCCTCTCCCACATCAGAACATTTTGATATGACACGTGCTCACTAAAAGCATACTCAGGTCAGGCAAAAGCAGAATTAAAACTATTCCTGTATAAAAGGCACATGTATTCACTGTCATTAGTCCTTTTCCCTGTGGCTCCATGCTAACCAAGCAGATAAAATTGTAAAATCACTTTACAATGAAAAATTTTAACCAATGATACCTAGTTCCCAAACTTCTTTTAGGACTCTGTTGTGTTTTACCTTAAGGGTACAATATTACTTCCTTAAATGAGAACATCCTTTTGCAGTCTTATGTAGCACGGGGGCTGATGAGCAGAGTGCCAGGGTAGGTTGCTCAGCAGCATTATTAACTTGCAAGGTTAGGTACAGTCTATGGAAACCAGGAAAAGTCTTCACATTCTTTCTGAGCAATTTATGATTCATAACAAGAGCTAAGATCTATTGAGCACCATGTGTTAGTGTTAGTGTTTTGCTTAGTGGTCAGGAGCAACACAGCAGAAAGCTATGTGCCTGGCTCTAACATTAGTCCCACACAGAAAACCATGCACAGGAGCTTGTGCCAAAGCATGAACCTGCCAAGACCTGTGCTTCCCGCAGACACCAATGACAAGCTCCATGTTTTCTCTCACACAGGAAAGCTGACAATCAAAGAAAGATTGCACTAGAATCAGTACATAAAGCTGATTTTAAAAAGAAAAGAAAAAAAAACTACATATATAAAAACCCACTTGTGCTGTCTTGTGGCAAAAGGAAAAATAATCTGTATTTGGTGAGCCTTTGAAATAACATCCTATTTTCAGAGTAGAATTTTGAAGGTGGTTAGGGCTTGTTAAGACAGGCATAGGCCTTGGTTTTGTCAGCCCCAATCACTTATGTTGGAATTCTGTATGAACAGCTGCATACAGAATAGAGTCCAACATATTTAAGGTTGAAAGTGGAACAATGTGCTTGTTCCAGAAGTTAACAGGCCCAGGCATCCTGCAGCTCACTTGCATTTTCAAGCAGTGAAGTCATAAGATGTGAGGTGGGAGAGGACAGGACAAAGCAGAGAGCTTTGAGTCAATGATGCAGAGGGAAGCCTCAACCATCAGTGGTGAGGGAGGGAAAATTGTCCCATTCATGTCTTCACAAAATGAAAAACATGACCACTAGTTAGCCTTCAAACTCAATACTTGTACAGTTTTTCAATTACTCTACAAAATAGAAAGAATACAGATATTTTGAAAACTACAAGCCCTGTTTTGTAGGGTATGGTGCTAAGGTTCTGTTTGGCTGAAGACAACATCTTCCAAAGCAAAGTATTTCAATGACTGATGCTGAGAGAAGCAAGAAGGCCCAGTTGACAGTCAACCTCATCTGGCCCAGGTGATAGATACAGGGCAGTCAACCTAATAAGGAAGGTGTCTGTAGGGGATGCAGAAAGGAAATGACTCAAAGGAATTAAAGAAGTCTTCAAAGTACTTCCATGAATAAATGGAGTAATTTTAAAAAAGGTGAACCGGAGAAGGGCACATGTGCACTTGGCCTGAGTGTGCAATGTGCACACACTCAGTCACAAGGGTGGAAGCAATGAAAGACTTGCTCTAAACACTCTCCCGCAGCCCCCATTTTGGTAGTAGGGATTGAATCCAGGACTGCTTAACCACTATGCCACATTCCCAGCCCTTTTCTAAATTTTTTAAAATTTTGATACAGGGTCTCATTAAGTCACCTAGGGCTTTGCTACGTTGCTGAGGCTGAGGCTGACTTAGATTTGCCTACCTCAGCTTCTGGAATCACTCAGATTATAGATGTATGCCACCATGCCTGACTCTTTAATTATATATATATATATATATATTTTTTTTTTTTTTAAGAGAAAGAGGGAGGGGGGAGAGAGAGAGAGAATAATTTTTAATATTTATTTTTCAGTTTTCAGTGGACACAACATCTTTATTTATTTTATATGGTGCTGAGGATCGAACCCAGCGCCCCGCGAATGCCAGGCAAGCACGTTACTGCTTGAGCCACATCCCCAGCCCTAAATAGTTTTTTGTCATAAGGAAAAAGACAATGTTAAGACATACACACAGAAGTCAGAAAATAGGACACCATAATGTAAATATTTCTTAAAATTCATTGACTGATTAATAATCTTACATAACAAACAGCCTCTTATCAGTTCAAGCCTAAATTACCTATAAAACAGGGACATGATGGACAATTAGGGTTTAAGCAGGGGAGGGTCTTTCTCAGGGGTCACAGAAGTTATGGGTCACATGTCATCTGACTAATAGAAACAGAAACCATCAGTGCCATTTTAGAGAGTTAGTGTCAGAAGAAAAAACAAAAAAACTTTGATGTTAGATATGACAAGATGATGTTCATGTCCCTGGGAGGCCAAAAGACAACAAAAGATGTGAACTTATTTCATGGATCTTCACTCCAGAACTCACTTTTATCTTTTCACTTGGAATTTGGATGATACACTACTTTTCCAAAAATAAAGAAGGAAAATCCATACCAGTCTGGGAAAACTATTCCATATAGAACATACACTTAATTACACTCTATCAACTCAAGTTTCTTTTTTTTCTCTCTCCCTAAACTAGTCCTACCTCACGGTCTCTGGACCTACTTAATCCTACTTTTCTGTTTACTTATTTTATTTCATAACCCAAGACAGTTGTTTGCAGTTTTCTGATGCTCCTCTTCTGCCTTACTGTCTTTTAAACCATTCAGAATATCAGACTCCCTTTCTTCTGGATGCTCCAATATGTCTGAGGGAGGGACTCTGCTGCTACCATTGGTGTCTTTGTGGCACTGGTACCCTTTCTTGAATACTCACTGCCCTACCTTGTACTCCCTGCTTCAGGCCCCCAGCCTCCCACTTTCAACCCTGCTTAAGTAACTGACATGTACAAAATCTGACCTCCCTCACCCCATTCACTGTTCTGCAACAAGCCAACAGCCAGCCACGATCTATCACATGGGGAGGACTAACCTAGTCCTCTTCTCATCAGGCCCTGCCAGCCAGGAGGGTATACTTGGGACAGTAAGAATTTGGAAACCTAGCATCTTGCAATCAAATTTACTTACCTTCCAAGAATACTTACTATTATTTGAATTTTGATTATAAAATCTGAGAAATAAACAACATACTTCCATTTCTCTTAGAAAAAGAAATTTTTGTGCCAACAGGTCACTGTCATACCTGTTCTCCTTGCCATTCTGGATGAATGAATGCCTGTCCGCTGTGGTTCTCTCACTGCAAACATAAGTATTCCGCCGTGTCATCCCTCCAGATGCTGTGCTACTCTGTAAGAAAAGGGCATTTCTCTGTTAAACTATTAGGTTAAGTACAGACCAATAAGGAAAAAAAGAACACATCTATGTAAGCACAAATACTCAGTCTTTAAAAACATGCTAAATTATCAACAGCAATGGCCAAAAGACAAAAAAAACAGGAGATGTCAACTTGTATAACTCTCATCTGGCAGACCTAGTGAAAAGTAGCTATGACAGAGTGACTTTGAAAAGCTGGTCTATTAATAACAAATAAAATAATCATCCACAGATTACTTAAAATCAAGACAATAGGGTGACCCACTATTTTTTAAAAGCAAATACTTTCAAAATAAAAAATTATTTTATATATATATATATATATAAATTATAAAGTAAAAAACTCTTGACATAAAACATCTGCATGATATTGGATTTGATATCAGATTCATAGACAGGGCACCAAAAAACATGAACTTAAAATAAATAAACAAACAAATAAATAAATAAAAAATAAGGCAGATTTTAGCAAGTGGATAAAGTTATGGGCGCAGTGGTGCACACCAGTAATTTCAGCAACCCAGGAGGCTGAGGCAGAAGGATCAAATTTGAGGCCAGCTTTAGCAATTTTGCAACTTGGTGAGACCCTGTCTCAAAAAAAAAAAAAAAAAAAAAAAAAAAAGACTGGGGATGTGGCACAGTGCTTAAGTGTCACCAATTTGATGCCAGGTACCAATCTCTACCCCCCCAAAATGGAATTGTGTGTATCAATGAACATTATCAAGAAAATAAAGAGAAACTCCTAGGCTCAAGTGATCTTCCTGCATCAGCCTTCCAAGCAGTTGGGACTGTACAGGAACATCACCATGCCTGGTTTCAAACAACTTAATTAAAAATGGGCAATATGCTGTGCAGGGGGATTAAATGAACTCTAGATGGGGCAAAAAGGAAAAGGGGAGGGAGGGAAAGAGAGCAGGTACAGGGGTAGAAAAGATGGTGAAATGTGATGGTTATCATTATCCTAAGTATATGTATGAAGACACAAAGGATGTGACTCTACTTTGTGTATAACCAGAGATATGAAAAATTGTGTTCTATATATGGAATGTGAATTGTAAGGCATCCTCTTGTCATATATTACAAATTAAAATTAAAAGAAAAAAAGGAAGAAAAAAAAGGGAAAAAATAAATAATGAACAATAAAAAAAATTACAGATTGAAAAAAAAAAACAACAAAAAATACCCCCAAAATGGGCACTTGAAGGGCTGGGGGATATGCTAAATTGGTAGACTGCTTGCCTTGCATCATGCACAAGGCCCTGGGTTTAATCCCTAGCACCACCACCAAAAAAAAAAAAAAAACCAACTTGAGCTGGATTCACACCTGCAATCACAGTGACTCAGGAGGCTGAGAGGCAGGAGAATCTCAAATTCGAGGTCAGCTTCAGCAACTTAGTGAGACCCTGTCTTAAAATAAATAAAAAGGGCTGGGGGTGTAGCTTAGCACTTCTGGGTAGCAAATTCCCAGTAACAAAAATAAAAATAAAATAAAATAAAATAAAAAGTAAAAAGGGCAACTTGAATAGAAATTTATCCAAAGAAGTTATACAAATGGCCAAAAAGCACAGAAAAAGATGTTTGATTATCATTGGTCATTAAGGAAATATAAAAAACCATGAAATACTACTTCATACTCACTAGGATGGTTATAATAAAAATGAAAATAGTGTTGGCAAGGATGTGGAGAAACAGGAACTCTCATATATTGCTGGGAGGAATGTAAAATGATGCAGATGTTATGAACAGTTTGGTAGCTCCTCAAAAAGTTAAACAGAATGACATGACCCAGGAATTTTTTATTTTTTTTTTTTTAATATTTATTTTTTAGTTCTCGGCGGACACAACATCTTTGTTGGTATGTGGTGCTGAGGATCGAACCCGGGCCGTATGCATGCCAGGCGAGCGCGCTACCGCTTGAGCCACATCCCCAGCCCATGACCCAGGAATTTTATCCTTTGGTATTATGTCCAAGATAAATGAAAAGCTAAATAATCCACATGGAAATCTGCACACAAATGTTTACTAACACTTTATTTGGGGCTGAGGTTGTGGCTCAGTGGTAGAGTGCTTGCCTAGCATGCATGAGGCACTAGGTTCCATCCTTAGCACCACATAAAAATAAAATAAAAATGCAGTATCCACCTAAAAAACTAAAAAATAAATATTAACAAAAGAATGTTTATAACACTTTATTGAACATAAATAAAAGGTGGAAATAACCTAAATTCCTATCGACAGATATTCAGACAAATTGCGGTCTGCATGTACCCAAAGGCATATTAGTTAGCTGTAAAACGGAATAGAGTACTAATACATGTTATAACTCAGATGAATTCTGAAAACATGCTGAGTTAAAGAAGGCAGACACAAAAGAACACACATTACATGGTTCCACTTATATGAAATGTTTGGAACAGGCAAGCCTGGAGAGAGAAAACAGACTGGTGATTGCCAGGGGAGGAGGAATGGGATGATATTTAATGGGTAGAGGGTACTCTTTGGGATTGTTGAAATCTTAAGAAACTGGAGAGAAATGGTGGTTGCACAACACTGAGCACAGTAAATGCCACCGAGCTGCATACTTTAAAATGGGTAACTATATGTCATGTGAACAGCATATCAATCTAGCTCTTGAAATAAAAACTTTTTAAAAAGGAACTAAAGTCAAAATGATGAATTTTACCATTTTCTCCCATCCTTCCCTCTTCTCTGTCTGTATAGGGGATTGAACACTCAGCGGGTGTTTGTCATTGAGCTACATTCCTAGTGGCTTTTTTTTTTTTTTTTAATCACGAGACAGCGTTTCCCTAAGTGGTTAGGTCCTTGCAAGGTTGCTCAGGCTGGCCCTGAACTTTCAATCCTTCTGCCTCATCCTCCAGAGTCATTGGAATCGCAGGCAGGTGCTGGCTTCGTATAATTTATTATTATTATTACTACTACTTTTTGCAGCACTGGAGATGGAACCCAGAGGTGTGCACATTTGGCAAGTGCTTTACCAGTTCTTTTTTATTTTTGAATTAGGGTCTCACCAAATTGCTAAGTCTGGCTTAGCCCCCTGAGCCACTGGGATTACAGGTGTGCAACATGATGCCCATTCCAATCTATAATCATTTTTTTCTTTCTTTCTTTTTTATACCTTTAGTTTATTGATTTATATGTAGTTCTGAGGATCAAACCCAGGGCGCCGCACATGCCAGACAAGTGCTCTACTGCTGAGCCACAACCCCCAACCCCCATTTTTTTCTTTTTAAAATATTCTTTTAGTTGGGCTGGGGCTGTAGCTCGGTGGTAGAGCACCACCTTGCATGTATGAGGCACTGGGTTCGATCCTCAGGATCCTCAGCACCACATAAAAATAAAGATATTAAAAAAAAAACATTCTAGGGCTGGGGATGTGGCTCAAGCGGTAGCGCGCTCGCCTGGCATGCGTGCGGCCCAGGTTTGATCCTCAGCACCACATACAAAGATGTTGTGTCTGCTGAAAACTAGAAAATAAATATTAAAAAATTCTCTCTAAAAAAAAAAATTCTTTTAGTTGTAGATGGACATGATATCTTTACTTGCCTCACATGTTCAAGGCAAGTGCTCTGCCACTGAGCCACAACCTCAGCCCTATAATCTTTTTTCTAATCATATAATTTCTGAACAAAGATAAAGCACTCACCCTTAATGAAGCATGAGTGGACCATGTGCAGTAAAACATTGAAAACTAATGGGACAAATTATGATAATGTTGTTGTTATCATCTGGATGACTGTTCCCCAAGGTCCAGGAGTTAAAAGACTAGGCTCTAGTGTGGCAATATTGGAGGTGGGGCCTGGTGGGAGGTACTTAGGTCATCAGGGTTATGGCCCTGGACCATCCACTCTCTGTTTCCTGGCTAAGGAAGTGAGTGGTGTGTTCCACCACATGTTCCTGCCATGATGTACTGCCTTCACTGGAGGCCCAAAGCTACAAAGCTGCCCCGTCCTGTACTGGAACTGCTAGAACTGTGAGCCAAAACAAACCCTTTCTTTTTATAAGTTAGTTGCTTCAGGTATTATATTCTAGCAATGCTAACTAATACATGGTTAATTACTCTGCTATTTTATTTTTCATCAAAATCTCTTTTTCGTTCTTCAAGGTGTCAAGTACAGACACAAAGCCAGGATCCGATATCAGTCAGACTTGGTGCTTCAGATAATGCCACAGGTGACTTCTGCCCTTTATCTCCTGTCCTTTCCTTCCTTGCTGCTTGGTCCTTATAGACAGGTTTATCAGTACTGCCTTTCCTGCTTTCTCTCTATCTCCTCCACTGCCTTGAACCTCAGGAAGGGCAAGCAATGGCCCAGGAACCCTTGGCACAGTCTGGCATGGAGAAGCCCCAGAAACAATCGTATGAGGACCCAGTCCTTATGTTTTAGGCATTAATATTTCAAACATGTTAGGTTGTTATGCTGATGTTTCTTTAGAAATACCACAATGCAGCAATGTCAGTCTTTAACTGTGGTGCTTCTGGTCTCCACATAAACGTGAAGTTTCCTTATTCTTCCAGGAAGAAGGAAAAATTCAGTAGGATATCTTGTACAAGATCTTGGTGTTCATCTGTTGAAATTTGGTCCCAGGCCTTGGGCAATGCTTGGATACCTGCCAAGTCTCCCCACTGGATAGAGGAAAAGAGATACTTTCTCTTCAGATACGAACTTCAATAATGTCTCTCAATATCTTGCAACCATTTCAACATGTCAACCACTGAAGGGCTCTCAGCCGAGGGCTGCAGAACAGCATCAAGGCGGACCACATCTGCATGTTGCTCACAGACCTGAAACACTTGCTCCACATGGCTGCTGACCGTGTCGCGCATCTTGAGGAGGGTGGCTAGCCTCTCTCTTAGCTTGTCCAGGACAATGTCCCCAGCCGCCAGCTGCTTGCGCCTCAGCTACTCAGCCCGGAGCGCCAGCACATCTTGGAACCGCATGCTTTGCGTGGCCTGCAACTGCTTTGCCAGGTTGCTGAGGGAGGCCAGGAGCAGCCAGCAGTCCACGCAGGGTGCTCTCCCACAGGCCCTGCTGCTCCTCCACTGCCGGGAAGCACTTCTTCAGGGCCTCCTGCACAGCATGTAAAGGCCAGTCTTGAGCCATCTTCTTCTGGAAAGCGCAGCGGCTCGCACTCTCTCTCTATTTTATTTTTGGGTAGCCCAAGGCAACTTCTCTTTTATGAACAAATATAGGTAGCTGATAATGCTCTAGATGTCCTTTCGCAACAGTAGCATGCAGAAAGGTAAGAGTAATGACAATGGAAAAGGCATGAAAGCAGAGAATGAAGTCCTTCCTTGTCTTTTCTGCTAATAACAAAAGTCGAAGAATGAATTTAAACCAAAGGGCCATGAAATGACAATTCCATTTTATGGCATTCAGAAGGCAAAATACAGCCAGGCATGGTGGTGCATGCCTGTAATCCCAGTAACTTGAGTGGCTGAGGCAGGAGGATTGCAAGTTCAAAGCCAGCCTCAGCAACTTAGCAAGGCCTTGTCTCTAAATAAAATATAGAAAATGAATAGGGATGGGGCTCAGTGGTTAAGTGCTCCTGGGTTCAATCCCTGGTTACCCCAAAAAAGAATCAAAAACAAAAAAGAAGCAGCAAAATACAAATATTTTTAACACAGGGTTTACTACGACTAAACACAATGCTGGAGGATGAAGATGAAAACCCTGGAGCTGGGGCTGGGGATGTGGCTCAAGCAGTAGCGCGTTACCCTGGCATGCGTGCGGCCTGGGTTCGATCCTCAGCACCACATACAAAGATGTTGTGTCTGCCGAAAACTAAAAAATAAATATTAAAAAAAAATTCTCTCTCTCTAAAAAAAAAAAAAACCTGGAGCTCTTTTATGCACCTCTGTCCCATTCAGTATTTGATGAAAAGCTTCCAAGGGAGAAGCAGCCTGCCTGGGGCTCCTCTCTCAGGTTTTTCTGGGGCAGAAGAAGGGCTGCCTCACAGTTACCTTTGTAAATAAGACATGCTTGCTGAATAATCTTAACTTCACTCACTTCTCTGCAAATTATTTCCAAACAATACTTCTAGCAATGCTAAAAACAATTATCAGAGAGAAACACTTCAATTCACAGTAAAGTGTTCTGAATCAGAATGGATTCAATTCAATTGAACAAACACTAACTACTCACTGGGGATATTTTTATTAAGGGCAGAGATTAAGGTCAGCAATGTAACTTCAGGCAATTACCAACTGCCTTGCATTTTCTTTACGTTATAGTCTAGCTAAGTCATGGTCCCTGGCATAGGGCACACATGCCCTGCTAGAGCACAGCCTCCAGGTGCCATGCCCACCAGGCTTCTGATCACTGTCACCTGTCTGCACTGCAGTTTTTACTGACTTCCTCCATTAGACTGTGCGGTCACTCCATGTCTAGTACCAGACACAATCTAAAGCTCAGATGTCTGTACAGTTAATTGCAAAGAGCCTTTACACACAGGACCTGATCACTCACCCAGTGTGTGGGACATGTGCTATGTTTAAATGTTCGCATCCCTCCAAAATTCATGTTGAAGCATCATCTCCAATGTAATGACACTAAGTGGGGCTTCAGAAGGTCATCAGTGTTTTATGAATGGGCTTGTCAGCGGCAAATTTGCCCCTGTGCTGTGTGTGCACAATGTTCTTCTCTGGAGGATATAGCAACAGGGTACCACCTTGGGAGCAAATGCCAATGAACCTGGTAATGCTTTGCTTTGCCCTGGGATTTTCTGGCCTCTAGAACAATAAGAATGAATTTCTGTTCCTTATACTCAGCCAGGTATTGTGTCATAGCAGCAGGAATGAAGTAGAACAGGGGGTATCAACCAGAAATACCTACAATGTAGCAAGTGGAATTTCTATAGGTGGAGATAGTATGCAGCCTAGTGGATGGATGTTCCAAGCAGAGGAGAGCACAGGAGTGAAACAGGTAGACTCAGAATAGTGGTGTCTAGCTGGTTCTAGCCCAGCAATCCTAGGGACTACTCCTCAGGCCAGCAATACTTACACTGGGGACAGCGGGGCTTTTCTTTCGTTCAGGAATATCCGCCTTGTTGGGATTACTTGCATTCCCAAGCATGGGACTGGCTGGAGCAATTCCCTTTCCTCCCCCAGCACTGCCACCTGATTTCCGGGAAGGAATTCCATCTTCTTTGAGGTCACTATCTGCAGTGCTGGTCTGACTCCTCTTTGGATATGCCACAACTGAAGGAATAGCTGGTCCAGCTAAAAAAAAAAAAAAAAAAAAAAAAAAAAAAAAAAAAAAAAAAAAAAAAAAGTTCATGCTTTAAAAGACAGAAAGTAGCTGATGCAGTGGCAAAGGCTTGTAATCCCAGTGACTCAGGAAGCAGGAATTGCTACTTAATGAGTCCAGTCTCAAAATAAAATAACAATAATAATAAAAAGAGCTGGAGCTGTGGTTCAGTGGTAGAATGCCCTTGAGTTAAAAAAAAAAAAAAAAGCAGTTTCACATATTATTCTGTGAAAAAAATTGTAAGATAATCTAAGATTCATCTAAAAAGTATAAAACAGTAAAATCCTTAAAATGGTTCCCATTTTACATATAATATTGACCCTGCTCTATAAAATGAATCTGATTGCCAGTCACAGTGGCACATGTCTGTAATCTCAGTGACTCGGGAGGCTGAGACAGGAAGATTTCGAGTTAAAACTCAGCCTCAGCAACTCAGGGAGGCCCTGAGCAACCTGGCAAGACCCTGTTGCTAATAAAATATTTTTAAAAAGAGGTGGGGATGTGGCTTGGTGGTAAGCACCCCTGCGTTCAATCCTTAGTACCAAAAAAAACAAAAACAAAAAAACCCCACAAACAGAATTTGATTTTAAATTTCGCTTACTAGGGGTTGGGGTTGGGGTTGTGGCTCAGCGGTAGTGCATCTGCCTGTGACAGGCACTGGGTTTGATTCTCAGAACTGTGTATAAATAAATGTCTATCAACAACTAAATATATATATATATATATATATATATGTATATATATATATATTTTTTTTTAAAAAAAAGGAAGTACAAAAACCTTTTTTAAAATATGAGATTCTGAATGGAGATAGACACCAATCCACTCTACAGCCTCATTCAAATTCCCCATTTTATTTGCACTTGTGTGTCTAATACTACACATTTTATCATAGACCTTGTGGGGCTACCCTTTCATGGCCTCAGCCATCTTCCACCCCAATTCCCTGATCTTTAGCTCTGACAACCAATAACCTGTGCTCCATATCTATCATTCTGTCATTTCAAGAATATTATATGAATATAATCAATAGCATGTGACTTGAGACTGTTCTTCCCACTTAGTATCCATCCACATCACTGTAGGTATCGAGGTTCCTTCCTATTTACTGTGCACCAGTTGGTGGTATGGAGGTAGCACACAGTCACATATATAAGTCTTTTCCTCATGAGTTTATTGTTTGGTTATGATATTTAAAAAGACTTTTCCAGTCCAAGTTACAAAACTTTTTTTGGACTTTTTTTTTTTGTGTGGTGTTGGGGATTGAACTCAGGGCTTTACATATGCTAGACAAACACTAACACTGAGCTATACTTATAGCTAAGGGATTTCATTTTTTATATTTTCATATCATGAAGCCCAGTTGGAATTTATCCTTAGATAAGATGTGAGAAAGGGATCCAATTATTTTTTTCTGATTATTTCCAAATTGCTCATTATCAAATTTATTAATTAATAAATCAATTTCTTTTAAAACAAGATAAAGAACCCTTTGAAAGTCTGATTGAGATCACCCTTCTCAGGAAAGTGCATATATATACACACTGGGGTTTACACCTGGGCCCCACATTAGGAAGCACTGGGGGTCAGAGTGGTCCTTGGTCCTGTGGCTTGTGGTACGGAGGCAGAAGGACCTCAGTGCTTTTCAGTGGGCCTGCTTCACTGGGAGGCTCACTGGGGCCTGTCCTGCTCAGAGCACTTAAAAGACAGTGCTGGGGGCATTGTCAGAGCTTTCTTTTGCCAATTACTTCATCTCCAAAAAGAGTAAAAAAAAAAAAATGTCAGGAACATGGTCAGTGATTTTTCTCTATAAATCAATTTCTGGAAATAGTCCTGCATGAACTTCCTTTTAATATTAGAAGGTACAAGAAAGGATTCTGAAATCCTTTGAAAATTATTATTAAAAAGACCACTCCAATGAGGTGGTTTAGTGGACAAGCCACAGGACCAGGGACCAAGTGTCTTGGGTTTTGCCCTGGGTATTCTTCACTTGCTCTGTGACCTCAGGAGACCTAGTGACCTTCCTTGACCTACTTCTTTATTGAAAAAATGGGGGACTGGTGAGTATATGGCATCAGGTCCAAAGCTCTTTTTATTTCTAGCATTTTATGAGCAGGGGGAAAGGCATTAATACAGATAAAACCTATGGGCCTAAGGAAGAACAAACTTATTAAGGCAATGCCTAAAGAAATGAGAAAATTGAATTACTAGGTTTCTTTCAGCATTTAGGAACAATTCCCTTTAAATTGAATGATTTTAGGAAAAAAATGTGGGCATCTGCTAGCGTATTTCATCAGCAATTAACAAGAACACACAAGGCGACAGACCTGAATCCTACTTCATTCATAGATGCTACAAAGCCTGGTGTCAGAATGGGTTCTGAGCTCAGTTCTACCCTGGCAGAGCAGACACTGCAACAGCTTCAGTCCAGCCAGGCACTGGCATGCACTGGCAGGAAGAGCAGTGGAAACCAAAGCAAAGCAGCCTCACTTTATTTTTTTTTAGGTGTAGATGGACACAATACCTTTTATTTTATTTATTTTTATGTGATGCTGAGGATCGAATCTAGTGCCTCACACATGCTTAAGCAAGCTCTCTGCCACTGAACTACAACCCCAACCAGCATCATTTTTAATGCAAAACCAAAGCATGTCTGGAATGCTTTGTGTAGCTCAGTTTCAAATCTCAAGATCAAAGAATGGAGGTAAAAAATGTAAAGAGAAGGGAAATGAAATGAACAAGGGATTAATGGGGAGTTGCTGAGGCCATTGCCAAGTAGGAATGACGCATCGAAATTTCCTTGCCAGCGTACCCCAAGTTAAATGGACTTGCCTTGGAAATCCACTGTGACCTTGCATGTGTTTGAGAAAGGTGACCTTGCTCAAGGACCAGGGCGGATCTGGGTTTAGAGCTGACCAGGTTTTAGGGAGTATCCCGTCCTTGGGTTTAAGGCGTTCCCAGTTTAAGACAATAAGGGTTTTAGGGAAGTTCGAGGTTTAAGTTTATTGCTGCTGGGAATAGGGCGTTCCTGCTGCCTGAGTTCCTGCTGAGTTCTTGATTGGAATTGAAAGTTTTGGGGACGTGAATTGTGCGGGCAGAATGTGGATTTCCCCAGAACGTGATTGTAGAGGCCGGTGTGAGTTCGGGAATAAAGAATTGCTGTTTGAATCTACAAAGCTGTGAGTGGCTTGTGATTCTGTGCCCAGCCAAGACATTGGCAGGGAGTCCCACAGGAGGTCATTCTTTTAAATAGGACCAGGTCAGCTTGGGAAAGATGGAACACGCCCGTAATCCCAGGGGCTTGGGAGGCTAAGGCAGGAGGATCACAAGTTCAAAGCCAGCCTCAGCAAAAGCAAGGCGCTAAGCAACTCAGTGAGACTCCGTCTCTAAATAAAATACAAAAAAGTGCTCGGCATGTGGCTCATTGGTTGAGAGCCCCTTAATTCAATCCCTGGTACCGAAAAAGAAGAAAGGAAAAAAAAAAAAATAGGACTAGGTCAATATAGATTTACTTTCTGAACCCTAGAATACTGGAGTTAAAGGAATATCCACAATTTTTACATTTACAGCTACACATATGCTAGCATCTCAGGAACCCAAAAGAGCTGCCTTAAAGGTAGAATAACCACAGGGGTAGATCAGCCAACCCATCGGGGCCTTCAGCTTTCAGCTTCCAGTGAAGTTTAAGAGTGAGGGTGGCTTAACCAAATCAACAACAAGAGTGAGGATGAGAATGACACCATAACAATTAAAGCCAATTAAGACAAAACTGAGGTACCATGGACTCCCTAGGGTTGCTTTAACCAACATGGTGGCTACTGGCCACATGTGGTTCTATGTATTTACTTTAAGTGAGATTTAAAAACACTGTTAAGTCCACTTGATTGGGCTGCACAGATATAGAACATTGTTAGAAGCACAGAGAATTCTACCAGAGAATGCTGTCCTGCAAAGTAAAAACAAGGCAGGGGTGGAGAAGAGATGGACAGAACTCCAGACTACTAAGTCAGGGGTCTCAGAGGGTGAAAAGCCTTGGGGAGCTTCTGCCCAGCTGAGCCTTACCCAGCCAGAGTCCACCAAATCTGTCAAGGAGATAAGAGCCTTGATTGTGCCAGAACCTGAGAAAAGGCAGGCAGGCAATGCCACAAAGGAACATCACACCAATTTTCACCCTGGCAGACCACAAGCAAAAAAAGGGTGCAGCCAGAACTGCTGAACAGCCTCAGACTTACCATGGTCACTGTACCGTCTCTGCTTCTGGCTGGAAGAAACACTTCTCTGCACTTTGTGGTGAGGAGACTGGCCAGTGCTGTTGCTGAGGTCACTGCTTGGCCGCACCTTAGCAAGTGAAAGGTTGCTGCTAGAACTGGAGTCACTAGCGTCCAGCTACGGGAGAATGAGAAGAGCGGCAACCATACACGGACCCCAGTGGCTTGTCAGGAAGCTCAACTTCTCATGACCACACAGCTCTCATGAACATTCACTTAGAGAGGGGGCACAGCGATGTACAAGGTGACAACCCTAAACTCAGGCAAAAGCATTTTTCTGACTGCTGGGAAAACTCACAAAAGGTTATATATTAATGATCTTTCTAAGCTTTCTCAAACTAACGATGCTTTGTTTGCTTGATTTGACACATCATTTCTAAACTATTAATTACTACAGGTTAATTTATGAATATTCCTATATATTTTAAGGCATTGTTATTTTAAAGTTAAAATAGTAGCTCATAATGGTCACAGGAGTTAAGATTTGTTATTTGTAGGTAAACTTAAAAAATATTGCATCAAATGTTTTATATATTAAAAAAATAACCAAAGAAAATAGTTTATATAAACTGATCATTCATATAAAGGATATTTTAGCTCTTCCTCTTTGATTACTCTTACCTCTGAAGATTTTCTCCCCAACAACAAGTATGTAGCTGTGATTTCATCATATTTCATTTTACTGAGAGATTCTTGAATTTCTTCTTGTGAATATCCCATTCCTACCATAATATCTAAAAGAAGGGTATAATATGGTTTATGTGTTTTATTTGCATAAGAAATCATCTGTTACAGAGTAAAATAATTTTCCTTATTTGACCTAAAAAAATCATACACTTCCTAACATAAACAAATGGTTGAATGTGTTTCTGTTTCTGGGTACTGACGCAGGAAACTACAGGTGGTGATTCATGAATGGGGCAGAACAGAGAAGCCAGACAGTATGTCTTGTACACATTTCTCATTATTCATACTTGAGGTGCGCATATAGGAGTGAAGACAACAAGTCATGTAAGTAGATATACACAAACACGTAGGCACAGAGGAATTACCTATTCTCTTCTGGTCTGAGATGTCTAGTTCTGGTTCAACAAAGGGTTTAAGCTCATCTTCCTCATGCCCTGCATTGATCCACCTGTCCTTCATGATTTGCTGTAAAGGTGAACCATTCATTAGCAGCATAAAATAAAATATCCCAATGACCACAATATAGAAAAATTTATTTTCAACATTTTATTGATTACAGTTCAAAAGGTAACTTAACCCAGGCATGGTGGCATGCACCTGTAATCCCAGCTATACAGGTGAAAGGTTGAGGCAGGAGGATGGCAGAATCTAGGCTAGACAAGCAATTTTGCAAGATCTGCCTCAAAATAAAATAAAAAGGGCTAGGGATGTAGCTCAGTGGCAGACTGCTTATCTAGAATGTGTGAGGCCCTGGGTTTGATCTCAGGTACCACCCTCCCCTCACCAAAAAGAGGTAACTTAAAGAAAAGAAATATATTTTTTTTTTTCACTTCATGCTTTAAAAAAGCCCAGGAGAGATTTTAGTATGTCATACAAACCAAGCAAGTTCTGAAAATACTCATGACTCTCCAAGTCACTTGTATTATTACCTCTAGAGTGCCTCGCTTAATTGGGTTTAGCACCAGGAAGCGTTTGAGAAGGTTTTCACAGTCTGTGGACATGTAGAAAGGGATTCTGTATTTCCCTCGTAACACTCTCTCTCTAAGTTCCTTTGGGGATGTAGAGGAAAGAAAATGAGTCAACTTTAAGGTTAAAAAAAGAAAAAGAAAAAAGAAAACCCACTAAAGCCCCCATACCAATATAACATTAAAAACATCAATTCATACAACTTCATAAAAATCCTCTTAGTTTGGAGAAGAACATGACTATACCAAATTCTTATACCTTCAGATTTTGCCCGTCAAAGGGAAGTGACCCGCTGACTAGGGTGTACAGAATCACGCCAAGACTCCACACGTCGACTTCTGGCCCGTCGTACTTCTTGCCCTGGAAAAGCTCTGGGGCTGCGTATGGAGGACTACCACAGAATGTGTCTAGCTTACTGCCAAGAGTGAACTCGTTGCTGAAACCAAAATCTGCTATTTTAATGTTCATATCTGCATCTAACAACAGATTTTCAGCCTAGAGGGAAAACACCAAGATAAACATGAAAGTTAACCAAAAAACAATTACAATTCTGACTCATTATGAGTCAGCATCCTCTCATGAAAACTTTTTGTAATGACATGAGATCAGTATCTCCTAATAATAAAAATGAGAAAACACTGCTTCTAGAGAAAAAGCAGGAGACAAATTAGAACTCTTAATTTTATAACATGAATAATCCAAAACACACATCAAATACAGATTAATTACAGCAGTAATTTAAACATTCAATATACCCCCAAGATCAAGAAAAACACAATAACCTTTATGATTAACAATAAGGCTTTTAAAAAATATAGGCTCCTGCTTTAAGTAGACAGCTGTATTTCATAAAAACTGCTAGAGTTGAGAAATGGCTATTATTGGGAAGGGAGAAATCTCACGCAAGAGAAAAAAATCAGCCCCTTTCATTTACTTCAACCAACATATACGAAGCAGTTACCACACAGCAGAGGTTGGACTGGTGATGGAAGTGTAAGGATGAGCCAGACAGGGCCCTGCCTCAGTTCAGAAGGGGAGAGAAGAAGGGCTGTGGTTGTAGCTCAGTGGTACAGTGCTTGTCTAGTGTGTGTAAAGCATTGGGTTTGATCCTCAGCACCACATAACAATAAATAAAATAAAGGTACTGTGTCCATCTACAACTTAAAAAAGTGGGAGAGGAGGAAGATAAGCAGCTGCCAGCTGCCGGAGACTCATGCACTGTGGCAGAGGTTCTACACACCAGGGGCTCAGCACTGGTGGGCAGGCAGCTTCCCAGAAGAAGTAAAATCAAGCCTGAGACAACTGATCCCAGAGGGTGGGTTTGCAGGTAGAACAGTCTGAAACCTATTCTTTCTAGAACCTGAAATCCTATGTGAGATGCACAGGTGGCCAGGCTGAAATGCAAAGGGCTGCCAAGTGACTTGTGCTTGAGAAGTATAGGTTTTCATTCTGAGGGAAAGAGGAAGCTACTGTGGAGTTGTTAAGCAGAGATGTGACAATCTTATTTATGTTTTCTAAAGACTACTCTGGATGCAATGTGGAAATCATACTGGTGAGGAAGGGGCAAAATCAGAAACAGAAGACATTAGGAAGGAAGAGCTCAGGCTTTGGATATGCTGAGAAGCCAAGGGGTGCTCAGGTAAAGAGGCCTTCATGCCACCTGCATCCTGGGAAGAGACCAAAGGTCACTGGTACATAGGCAGCCACCGGAGCTCCTAGAATAAAATCAAATGCACTGAGGGTGGGCAGCAATAGGAGCAAGTAAGAGGACAGCTTGCATGAGAAGGGCACAGAGAAGAGTGCAAAGTCAAGACTGAGTATCTAGTAAATAACTGGAGAATGTGCTGTGAAGGTGGAAAGAGAGAGGTATTATATCTGTAAGGTACCTAACGGAGAAACTAGGATCAACTGCAATATGGGGTAAACTCCAGCATGTGGAATGCTCTTGGTGAGAAGGTGGAAGAGAAAGAGAGTAAAGGAAGAAACAGACCGATGAGGCAGCAGACTGCACAGCCCTGCAGGGTACCACATTCTTGTAAAAAGGAGGGAAGTGAAGGCTGTCTGTAGGTGTGTTGGGTAGATGGGCCTGGTGGGAAAGTGCTCTGCCAGCCACACAACCTCTTCCTTCTCTGAGTAAGGACAGAGGTGCAGGCCCACAGGAGGCCTCTAGCAGGACTGCTGTTGGCAGGGGAGAATGCTCACTTGGGTAGAAAGGGTACAACACAGCACTGGAGATACTGTCCAGGGGCACCTGTGCAATTCTCGGGGATTTTTTTCTCTTTTTGGTTTTAACCACTGTGCTCCAGAGATCAACTACTAGCTGTCACTAAAACAGGAAATACTTTTAATAAACTTCACTTTTATTTTAATACTCCTTTGTATAATTTGATGAATAGGATTCAATTGTCATAGGATTTATTTTTCCTCTTTAATAACACATCTAATACATGCCTCATTTGTGAAATAACTGAGTGAGCTGAACATCCACTGAGCAAGGACACTTGGACATACCTTGAGGTCTCTGTGAACGATCCGCTTTTGGTGGCAATACTGTACTGCAGACACGATCTAGGTGGGTAAGAGGAGAAGATTAGTTACTCCTGGTACAGATGTGTAATTAAGAGGAAAGCTTTGTGGGCTGGGGTTGTAGCAGTAGCGTGCTTGCCTAGCATGTGTGAGGCACTGGGTTCAATTCTCAGCACCACATATAAACAAATAAAGGCCCATTGACAACTAATAAATAAATAGCACTGGGGATGTGGCTCAGTGGTTAAGTGTTCCTAGTATCAATCCCTAGTATCAAAAATAAAACAAAAGATGAAAGCTTCATTAATGTTCCCATGTTAAAAAAAAAATCTAAGCACTTGAATTGTGTGAATTTTTGAAAACAATTTTTTAAAATATTTTTCAGCTATAGATGAACTTTTTATTTATATTTATTTTATGTGGTGCTGAGGATGGAACCTAGTGCCTTACATGTGTGAAGCAAGTGCTCTGCCACTGAGCCACAACCCCAGGCCCCTGAAAACAATTTCTTATATTTTGAACTTTTCAATTTTGAGAATGTAAGGATGAAAGCAGGAAGGTAAATGTAAGGATTTTTTTCCAGTCTTCTCCAGTTTTCTTGGACTCTATCTGTTAATATTCCATTTATTTTTCAGAGAGGACAGGCCCAGTGCTTCTGGGCACTTATCATGACCTGTGAGCTAACCCACCACCAACCAGCAGTGGCAGACCCTTCATCCAGGTGTCTGCTCAGCACCCCTCTTCCATGCTTCTCCCCATAACACTCCCTGTTACTGTCAGCTAACGTTACTTACCTCTCCGGTGTTAGTTTCCTCTTTCTTAAAATGGAAGAATGGATGCTGATCGTATGTGAACTATGAACTGTGAAAATCACTACATGCATCAACAAGGGCTCCACTCACTTTCAGAAAAGATGTGTTTTTCTTTAGCCAACTTGCAATTATTACTACAATTAACACTGTTAATTAAACAACTGCTTACTGACATTTCACAATTACTGGTAACTTTAAATAGTCGGAAGCTTTATATGCTCATTAAGGAAATTTTAAAAAATATAAAAAAATACATGTAAGTGTATGCCTACACTACCATCAAATATTGAATAACTCCTGTTATTTTGTTGTATTTGCTTCTAGTCTTTTTTTTTTTTTTTTGGTATTTTGCATATGCTTTTAGATGTACATGATTTTGTATATACAAAACTGGGATTACAATGAAAATACTGTTTGTTTTTCCAAATCATCATCACTCCAAAAGTATAAACCAAATGGACACACTTATGCTGGACATAAAAGCATAGAGAGGACTGTTGTATATTTTGGTTCAAAATAAGCAGAAAGGAGAAACTAGGTTAGGGTCAGAATGGGATAAATACCAAAATCAGGGCTTCATTAAGAAGCTTTAGTACTTTATTTTCTAAAATTTTTTAGAAGAGAGAAAATTTTAATATTTATTTATTTTTTTATTTTATCGGCAGACATAACATCTTTGTTTGTATGTGGTGCTGAGGATCGAATCCGGGCCGCACGCACGCCAGGTGAGTGCGCTACTGCTTGAGCCACATCCCCAGTCCCCCCAATTTTTTCTTAATACTTATTTTTTAGTTTTAACTGAACACAATATCTTTATTTTATTTATTTATTTTTATGTGGTGCTGATGATGGAACCCAGGGCCTGGCACGTATTAGGCAAGTGCTCTACCACTGAGCCACAATCCCAGCCCCATGAATATTTATTTTAAATAAAGTACTAAAGCTTCATGGGGCTGGGGTTGTGGTTCAGCGGTAAAGCGCTCGCCTAGCATGTGCCAAGCCCTGGGTTGATCCTCAGCACTACATAAAAATAAATAAATAAAATAAAGGTATTGTGTCAACTACAACTAAAAAATATTTATTAAAAAAAATTTTTTCAGAATATGAGACCCACTCATAATCACCTAAAGGTACAAACATTCCAATGCCAAAACATGGGTTTCAGAGCATGTATTAGTCTACTGCTCTGAACACTACTGCTATTGAATTCTATCAACATGAAAACAGGGAGATGAAATAGCTTTGCTTTCCCAAACAAAATCTACCTATGACACAGGTAAATCTTACCTTACTGCTGCCTGGTCCCATTCAGCATTTATATTAGTTTTCCCTCTTATTTTCCCCCCCTCTTATTGAGATTTCTTTTTGTAGGTTATTTTTTAAATCTGCTTTTGAATCACATTTGATAATTTCCTGTCCATTCCCAGTTCATTTCTCTTCCTTTAGCTCTAAACATCTCAAAGCTAACCTGTTGACACAATCCCTAAAAATATGCAACTTAAACCCACTGTTTTCTTGTGTTCTGTTATTAGCTAGAGGCAGGCTGAGATTCTAGATGTTTTCTAGGTTAAAATAAGAATGTTAGCCTAATTCACTTTTGCTCACTCAAGAAAGGACAGAAACATCAACATTACCAGCCCACCAAGAAATAGATAAGAAAAGAAGATGTAGCCAGGAGTCTATTCCTTGTCTTGGAGAAGAGCAAGAGTGCAACCAAGCGACTGAGATGGCAGATGTACTGAGGAGAATGGAAATGGTGAGCAGTGGGACAAGGGATCCTTTGAGGAGGAAGGTGGAACCAAGGGCCTCTGCATGGCACAAAAAGGATCACACCCAGCATCCTGTACATGTAGAACACCTTACTCTTTGTCATAAACAGAAAAACTTAGACATTTCTTTTTTCTTTTTTTTTTTTTTAGTCAAAGTTGTGATGATTTGTAGAAGGCACAGCAATTAGAAAGTAAAAACACAGTATTGCGCCTGGTGCTGTCAGGTGTGAAGGAGCTGTCTAAGGCCAGTAGCCACCAGAAGGGAGGACAGTCTTTCTATGTACACAAACCAACTAAAGGCACAAACAAATAAGCCATTTTTACTGGTCCAACTAATAAGAGGTTTCTCAAACAGGCTTCACAATTTCTGCAGGGAATTTCAAATAAAAATCTGAGGGCTGGAGGTGGGGTGGTAGAGGTAGGGGGTTATGGTGTAGGTCCTCAACTGCTGCCTGCTCTGGCTACCTGGACATGCCCTTTCCCTATAATCAGACTACCCGTGCAAATCAGATTCTCTTGGATGGAAAGAAATTTAAGTTGAAGGAGGGAAAATCTCTTGGCTTAATTTAGGTGGCCAGTTTCTATTAAGAATAGAGTTATGGGGGCTGGGGTTGTGGCTCAGTGGTAGAACGCTCGCCTTGCACTGTGTGAGACCCTGGGTTCGATCCTCAGCAACACATACAAAAATAAACAAGAAAAATAAAAGTTTAGTTGTGTCCAACTACAACTAAAAATAAATATGTTTTTTTAAAAGAATACAATTATGAAAAGGAACAGACTGGTTTTGTTTTCTAATAAAAATTTGAGTTTCCTTTCATACACAACAGAATGAAACAATATTAGAATCAGAAAAATTACAGAATTCATCAAGTGTAATTTTATCTTTTTATGGCTAAAAAAAGGATCAGAGGGCTGGGGATGTGGCTCAAGTGGTAGCACGCTTGCCTGGCATGCATGCAGCCTGGGTTCGATCCTCAGAACCACATACAAAGATGTTGTGTCCACCGAGAACTAAAAAATAAATATTTAAAAAAAATTCTCTCTCTCTCCTCCTCCCCACTTTTTCTTAAAAAAAAAAAAAAAAAGGACCAGAGAAGTTAAATGATAACCATAACCACAGTTAGTTGATTTCTTTTTTTTTTTCTTGGTGGTGGAGATAGAACACAGGGGTGCTCTACAAGTATCCCCAGTCCTTTCTGTTTTTTATTTTGGCACAGGGTCTTGCTAAGTTGTCCAGGCTGGTCTCTAACTTGTGATCCTCCTGCCTCAGTCTCCTGAGCAGCTGGGATTATAGTATGCACCACTATGCCCAGCTCAACTTTTGATATTGAAAAGATTTTTAATTCAAAGTACTATTAGTAGCACTTTGAATTTAAACTTTTAAATTAAATTTAAGCAACAGCAAAAGTTAAGAAACTTATAGATGAACCCTTAACTATAAACACGAGACTAGTAAATCAAAGGAGACACTGTTAAGAGAAAACTAGAAAACCAGCTAAAATCACCTTTCCAAACATATGAAACTTTAAATAAAATCTCCTATTCATCCTGACAAACTTATAAGTGAAAAAACAAAAATTTAAAGGTTCTAAGAGAAATGAGGCCATACTGTCTTTTAAATACAGAACTTTAACTGTGAGAGCACTGAGTTAATTAATTGATTTATTTTTGATACTAGAGATTGAGCCCAGGGCTGAGTCCCTGCTATAAACATATGCTTTACCTCAGAGTTACATCTCTAGCCCAGAATTAATTTAAAAGTAATAACGCACCTGTGCCCTTTCTTTTATTTAAGTCTGTTGGCAAATTATGGCCTATGTGCTCAATCGGCCCAGCCCTGGTTTTGCAAATAAACTTTCACTGGAATACAGTCACACTCATTTAAGCTGTGGCTGCTCCTATGCAACAGAGCAGAGTTCAGTTGCAACAGAAACCACATGGCCCATTGAGACTGAAATATGCATTGTCTGGTCTTTTCACAAAGAGCCTGCTGATCCCTGATCTTCACATTAGGACAATGCACTGATGAACACATTGTGTCACATCATCCCCTTAATGGAACACCTAAAAACTTAAACTATGCAACAAATATACCACTTTTCATAACTTTAAATAAATGCCTATGTTTTTAGAGTTCTATTCTTTTGAGAATATTAACAGGTGAATAATTACTGAAAATATTCATTGATATTAGTAATGATAATAAGTTAGATTATGATTTCCAACCTATTTTAATGCAACTGTGTCAATTTCATTGAAATATTCTCAATATTGAAAACTTAGAATTTAAAGAGTTAAGACTAGTTTTGAAGTGAGAGAGCCTGGGTCTGAATCTATGTCAGGTCTGCCACGTGACAGACATGAAAATACAGGGTAAACTGTTAAATCTTTACATGTCTTAAGTTTTTTATCTTTAGCAAATGAGTATTATGCTAATCCTTAATCCACAAGGCTGCTGCATGATTTACATTAATTTATACAAGTGTCTGGGAGGTGATGGTCAATTGATAAATGATTATTAATGGAGAGTTATGTCACCTTTATACTTAAAATCAGCTAATTAAAATTAGAGACTCTTTAAAGCGTGGGGTAAAGAAAAAACTAAGTGAATTTTGGGACTGTGATATTCTTCTTGCTAAAAACTGAAATAGGGGGCTGGGGATGTGGCTCAAGCGGTAAGGCGCTTGCCTGGCATGCGCAGGGCGCTGGGTTCAATCCTCAGCACCACATACAAATAAAATAAAGATGTTGTGTCCAATGAAAACTGAAGAAAAAAAAACTGAAATAGTTTGCTTTTTAAAAATTTTTAAAAGGAGCACCCTACTATGCTTGGCTAAAATGGTTTTAATTAATGTAATCACAGGCATTCTAGATTTTGTTTTTGTTTATTGTGGTACTAGGGATTTAACCGTGTGTGTGTGTGTGTGTGTGTGTGCGTGTGTGTGTGTATTTTTACAAATTTATTGTTTTTAAAATCTAATTTATAATATTTATTTATTTATTTTAAAATTAACCCAGGGGTGCTTAACTACTGCGCCATAACTCCACAGCCTTTTAAAATATTTTACTTAGAGGGGCTGGGGATGTGGCTCAAGCAATAGCGCGCTCGCCTGGCATGCGTGCGGCCCGGATTCGATCCTCAGCACCCCATACCAACAAAGATGTTGTGTCCGCCAACTAAAAAATAGATATTAAAAATTCTCTCTCTCTCTCTCACTCTCTCTTAAAAATATATATATATTTTACTTAGAGATAGGGTCTTGATGAGTTGATTAAGGCCTCACTAGTTGCTGAGGCTGAACTTGAACTCACACTCCTTCACAGTCTCACAAGATGCTGGGATTACACAGGTGTGTAAGCACAGTGCCTGGCTTTATTTTTTATTTTATTTTATGTTTTTTATGGTGCTGGGGATTGAACCTGGGGCCTTGTGGAAGCGAAGCAAACACTCTATCAATTGAGCTATATCTCCAGCTCTTATTTTTTATTTTTGAGACAGGGTCTCGCCAAGTTATCGAGGCTGGTTTTGACTTTTGATCCTCCCATTTCAGCCTCATAAGCTGCTGGAATTACAGGCATGCTTCATTGCACCTGGCAAAGCTCTAGATTTTTAAAGTTGAACTGCCAAAGGTCAATGTTTAGAGACTGATGTCTCAATTACAAAGCTCTGGGGAAACACATGGCTACCACTAACACCTGCCTCAGGTGAGAAAGGTACTTTATATATATATATATATATATTTTTTTTTTTTTTTTATGGTACTGGGGTTCAACCCATGGCCTTGTGCATGAGAAGCAAGCACTCTTCCAACTGAGATATATCCCAAGCCACTTAATAAATTTTTTTTTTTAATATTTATTTTTTAGTTTTTGGCGGACACAACATCTTTTGTTTGTAAGTGGAGCTGAGGACCGAACCCGGGCCTCACGCATGCTAGGTGAGCATGCTACCACTTGAGCCACATCCTCAGCCCCATTAATAATTTTTTTTAATATTTACTTTTTAGTTGTAGTAGAACATAATACCTTTATTTTACTTATTTATTTTTATGTGGTGCAGAGGATCGAATCCAGGGCCTCGCATGTGCTAGGCAAGCACTCTACTGCTGAGCTACATCTCCAACCCCACTTAATAAATTTTTGTTGAACAAAATGGTCATCCTCTGCTCCACTCAATGGGTGTCATGAGCACTAATAGAGGCAAACACTTGTTTGCTTCAGGGTTTGTCAATATAAATTAAGTAAATTAATCGGCTAAAGACGTGAATTCATACCTGTCTAAATTTAGCTCTTGCTTCTTTTTCCTTCATTCTTCCATGTGCAACCAAATAGTCAAATACTTCACCTATAATTGAGAGAAATAAAAGGAGAAGTTTTACTTTTGAGCATTAATTTTCCCAGAAATTGTTAATGTTTCACTTTTAGTACTACTCTAAATTTTGGTGGTGGCAGGGAGACTGTATCCAGGAGTACTTTACCACTGAGTTACATCCCTAGCCCTTTTTGAGACAGTGTCTCACTAAGTTGCTCAAGGCCTCACCAAGTTGCTGAGGCTGGCCTAGAACTTGTGATCTTCCTGACTCTGTCTCCTGAGTTGTTCCGATTACAGGTGTATGTTACCATCCACAAAAAATTTTTATTTTTTTATACCAGTATGAAGTTAGCCAGAAATATGTGGAATGTGAATTAAGCTAGGATAAAGTTTCACTGGGTATTTAAGTTCACCAGTAAAATCTTTAAGCTGGAGAAAAGCCTTAAAATTAAATTCTCATATGCTTAAATTATACAACCTCCATTTAAAAGGTTTTTTTTTCATTTTACATGTTTTCAATATGCTTTATAAAAACTGAGCAATGAAAATGGAAAGTTAAAATGAATTAAATTATTTGGGTTAAAAGAAGCCGTTCTCCTTGTTGGATGATGGCCACAAAGTATTTCCTGAGTGTGTTAATTCATTCAACAAACATTTATTGAGTGCCTAGTAACTGCCAGGCACTGTCCCAGGTTCTGGAAAAATGCAACAGTGACTTTGGCAAAGCCCCTTGCCCCATGGAGTTTGCCTTTTAGTAGGGAGACAGTGAACAAGCATGCACCTAGTACATGAGAGGAACTGAAAGTGTGATGTAGAAAAGGTGGGAATAAACAGGAAGAATGTGAGCTTCCTCGAACTCTGCTGGGGACCTTAGAGAATGAACAATGAATGTAGTTCTCTGAGAGGAAGAGTCTATGGTAAGTAGGAGAAAGAAGCAAGGCAGCCATATGGCTAGTGAGATATAAGCAATGGGGAGAGGGCAATTGTGGAGGACCCAAGAGGCTTTGGAAAAAACTCTGGCTTTACTGCAGATGAGACGAGAAGCAGAGATGAGAAAATGACTGACCTCTTAAAAAGATCAATGGATATAACAAGGGGAAGGAGTAAGCCAAGAGGAATGACAGGGAACCAATTGGAAGACCTGTGCAAAAATCAAGCCAGGCATGACAGTAACGGCCCAGAGTAGGATGTGCAGTGGAAGAGCAATGGGGCTCAGGACATAATGCAGATGACACTGGCAGAGCTCGCTATCCAACATCCAAGTGCATTTCCACACAGTGTTAACTCCTTGGGGAAGAGGAGGCACCTCAGAGAACACAGTATTAGTGCTAAGTGCTCATCAATTTAGAATGAGGAAACACCATCCCTGCAATCCACAGAAACAATCCTTATTTTAAAAATTTAAAGGAAGATGCTTTTGGGAACCATGTCTACCTAATAAGTGAAAGAAACATGGACCTACATCAGCTTAGTGACAACATTAAACTAAAACATTCCGAGACTTAAAGTCATTCTAAATTATACATGAGTATCTTTGGCTTTAAAACTATTTACCCTAACTCTGAATAAATACATTTTAAATAATGGATGAGTAAAAATATTTCCATTTATCACTCAACTGCATGGTCTTTTAAAAGACTTTCCATATTAATTTACATTCACAATGCATTTAATTATGATGAATTGTGAGCTAAATGTCAATTCAGTAAAGTGTCAGCATTTTCTAAGTAAATGATCTATTTATAGAGAAGCATACATCATCAAACAAGTGGTTAGCAAGTAAAAAAAAAACTAAAGATGTGAAGATGCGTCATTATTATATAATACAGAAGGCAGTCTGACTTAAAAAACAGCTCTTTTGCTGTCATAGAGAAACAATGACAAAGTCCAAATATGTCAATATAATTTTTAAAAATTAATTGTTTTTATAAATTCCAAATGAATGGAACATAAACCTCTTATGAGATTTCTAGAATCACAAAGCACATTTACAATTACTAAGTTATAAGTAAGGAATCCAACTTATAAGCCAGGAATGCAACCAAGATCTTTTTTATCCTTATTAAAAATGTATTAACACTCAGATTAAGCAGCTGAACTGAAAACATATAAAGGCTGTTTACTAGAGAAAAAAAGCAGAGTGGCACTCCTGCCCAGGCCAGGGAACACACAATTGGTAAGACACTGGATAGAGCAGTTCAGAACGCCCTTAGCTCTAGTTCACATCCTGCAACCAACAAGCTATGGACCCTTGGCACAGCACAACCTTTTGGAGACTAGACTCTATAAAAATTTCGATAGCTACCCTGAGTTATTTATTTCTTTTCTTTTGCCTTGGATGATTTCTAAGATTCTTTGCAGTTCTAAAACTTTACGAGTCCACCAAATCAAAAGGTACCAAGCTGGAGGGGAAAGGGTAGTCAATTTATTTTTTAAAATAAAAAAAAAATAAAAATTTTTTTTTGCATGTGTGCGTGTGGTGTGTGTGTGTGTGTGTGTGTGTGGTGGGGGCACCTCGAACAAGCCAAGCACTCTACCACTGAGCTACACCCCAGCTCAAGGGTAATCAATTTAATGAAGTGTTTGTGGTATGTCCTAGAGATTGACAGTGTTTGCTGAGGTGGTTACAAGAACTCCGTCAATGAAGTGCTGTTATAAATGCTGAGGGCTGTCAGCATGCCCACTGTGAAGCTCCCAGATGGATTACTCCTCTGGTCACAGAGCCAATGAGGGTCACTGGCTCGACTCACGATTCTTTTCCAAAGTCCATCCTCTTTCTACTAAACATGGATGCTTCTCAAGACATGTTTGTCTTGATTATAGAGCAATCTGTGGCCTTGGCACCTAAAATAGGTGAGAACAGAAAGCCATGACCAACAAACTGGAGAGACTATATGCTGTCATGACATGTTTGCTTCAGGTGTGGGGGTGTGACTCTAGAGCCTACCCAGTTTCCATTCCTCATTGGTAAAAGCCATGGCTTACAGCTTGGTCACATCATGGAATTGCTGTGAAAGTCAAAGAGGCCAGAGAGAATAAGCACCTTGAACAAGACCACACAAACAAGGAGGTTATAAGGGTTATTCTGTATAGTTTGCCTATGGGATGAGCAAGTGCTGGAACTCCATACCGAGTTCAGCTCTTCCTCCCTCCCACTCCTCAAATTTGAAAAATCCCAACTAATTTCCCAAACTGCAAATTTAAAATGTAAAATACAATTCAATTAAGAGTATGAAAGAGTGGTGCCAGAGGTACGCTTACAATTCTTTCTTTCCCAAAACAGGTTTAGAATCTTTTAACTTAATGGTTAACTTGGTACAATGAGGCTGTGATTCAACCTTCCATCCCCAGATTTTGCAACCTTGATCAAAGAACAAACAATAAAATAAAACTATGATCCTATAGAGTACAACTGGATTTATCTCCAGGAGTTTATAATTTCACAAATGCAGCCTAATTCTTATTTTTTAGTATCTGCTATGTGCTCAGCACAGTGCTAGAAGTAGGGAACACAAAAAAAAGATGAATGGGAAAGCTTCTGCACTACATGGGCAGAGCAGCCCTATCAACCTCAACCCTGAAACCAGAGTCCTTATAAAAGACAGCAGCTGTATTCATGCACTGCTGATAGATACAAAATCTAGTTTTTACAACCTTGTAGGCAAATAATTACTTGCCCTTAATCTTCATTTTAAAGAAAATCTGTCATTTGTACTGTAACCATCATTTCTAGCCTTTGCAAAGATGGACATCAATGATTTGAAAATCTGATAAAGAAAAGGATCTAACATGTAGTACACATTTTTTCCCAACATACTAATGTGTTCATATATTAAAAAATTCAAAACACCTGTGATAAAAGAGGTATGGCGCGCGCATACGCGCACACACACACACAAAAAACATTACTTGACCTTAAGGAGGAAGGAAACTCTGACACATGCCATGGTGCAGATAACCTTGAGGACATTATGCTAAGTGAAGCAAGCCAGGCACAAAGGACAAACACTGCAAGATCCTATCATACTGCTACCTACAGTGTCAAACTCACAGAATCAGGAAGTAGAAGGCTGGCTTCCAGGGACTGAGGAAGAGGGAAATGAGCTGTTAGGGTTTAGTGGGAAGGGGTATGTATGGCTTTAGTTTAGGAAAATGGAAAATTTCTGGAGATGGATATTCATGAGGGATGAACAGTAATGAGAATATGCCAAATGGCACTGAATCATATAGTCAAAAATGGTAAGACATTATGTGTTGAATATTTTACAACAATGCAAAAACCCAAGAACTTAGGATATCATTATTGCTAATAGTGAAACACTGCAATCCATAGAACTGCTAAGGGTCAGCTTTCTGACCCTATCCTAGAGTATTATAACTCTGGATGTTAAATAAAACCTTAACAATTACCTGCCTATGGGCAGTGTGCTATGCATTCTTTTGAAAAAGAAGAAAAGCAACCTTGATTCACACAGATGTGCTTACCTCCACTTGCATACTCCATGATTAAGTAGAGTGTTTTTTCAGTTTCAATGACTTCAAACAACTTCACTGAGGAAGGGGAGAGGATGCAAGAGAAAAATAAAAACAAAAACAAAAACAGAAACAAAAGTCTTTAAGCATAAACCATGCATATACAAACTCCAACTATGAGAAGCAATTTTTCCCTGTTAAAGATTTTAACAGCTGGCCTCTAAAATAATGTTCTCAGGAATTTTTCCCATACTAAAAGTTTTTACAAAAATAAAGAACTCTATATAGAAAAAAAGACCACTTCTGGATGATCTGATGCTATCAGGGTGCTGCCAAGTGTATGTGCTCTATTTCTTCTATCCCTGTCCCTGTTCCTATGTCTGTCTGGGCCAGCTGCACTCAGAAGCCTACCTTTCATACCTACTTCTCTCAGCTGGCAGGGGTGGCCCAGATCTACTCTGCACTGCAAGTGTGAGTCTGCTCACTTGTCACCACAGCCTTACAGAGGTGATTCCAACTGAGAATTGATGCTTAGGGAGCTTAACTCTCAAAGAACAGGGGTTTCTTCATCACTATGCTGAGACTAGTAATGGAAAAAGGTAGAAGGGATTATGAGGCAATTAACTGAAAAAACCTTTTTTTATAAGAATGATTTTCAAGGTTGCGGTTGTGGCTCAGTGGCAGAATGCTCGCCTAGCATGTGTGAGGCCCTGGGTTCAATCCTCAGCACCACAAATAAATAAAGGTATTGAGTGCAACTACCACTAAAAAAATGAATAAAAAAAGATTGATTTTCAAGGGGATAGTATAATATTGTTCATTGTCACAGATTAAAATATATCTCTAAAGCTATCAAGTCATCATTTTACATATTTGCTTTGTTATACTGTCTTTAAAATTAAATTAATCCAAAAGAGGACAGGTATGCTCATCTGTTATAGAGCAGGTGATTTTTCTGATGCCTCAGTAGAGTACTAGGTCAAAGTTCACAATGGTATAATCAATAAATGTCAGATGAACTGAAGAACAAAACCATCAGACCATTTCTTAGACTGGAATATGTTCAGATTTTAAGAAAAACCATTTGGGAAAGTTAAGGTATATGTGTTGATAAACCAACAAAAAAATGAAATTCTTTAATATTCTAATGCAAATTTTGGCTCTTATGGAGAAGGATTTTTATATTTTGGGTGCTGGGGATCAAACCAAGGGCCTCACACATGCCGGGCAAGCATTCTACCACTGAGCTACATCCCCAGCCCTGGAAAAATTATTGTAATACAATTATTGGAAAAATTATTGTAATACAATAGAAATTTTAAAAAATTTTAATATCAAAGATATTTATCATTTAATAAGTAGGAAATTCTATAACCAGGATACAATTTTAACTAATTAAAGGATAAATTAATATGTTAAAGTTAGTTCTAGGTAATAGTTTTCTTGGTGAAAAATTGAAATGTGAAGCTCAGAACTTGCTGGCTAACCTCAAAGGGTTGAAATGAAAAGGGAAAAAAGGCAGCTTTCTTCCTGTTGTTACATTCCTTGCGATCTTTCTTCTCTTCAAGTATATACTTCATTGATTTCTGAGCTGTGCATTTGTTTCACATTTAAATTACTATCCCCTGACATAAGGATGATGGCTTGGTAGCATTTTTTGTTCTTTGCATATACAAAACAACAATGCCCTTAAGTGATGGTAGCTGACTGGACGACACAAGGTATACTCCCTTTTTCAAGTCCACAGTCGAGTCCAGCTCTGAGTAAGGATTCTGTGGTTCCACATTGTCCTTCTGTCCTTATGCCTAGCTGTGCACAGCCTGTCCTCAACACTACACACCAGCCCTCTCACTTAGACTGTAGTTGCTACTACTATATAAAATGGAGTAATATTATTTAAAAAGCCCTATTATGATATATATATGACAACAAAATTTTCATTGGGATACATGTCAGTGGTAGATAATTTGCATATTTAATCTTGTTCCAACAATTACTACAAGGGCAGCAAAACCATATTACTTCATTTTTAAACACCTGGCAATGTTGTGTGCACAGAGGACACATAAAATAAATCTCTTTCTAAATAAAATTCCTATAAAAATGTCATTAGATAACAACTATCCCCCCTGCACCACCCCACTTTTTGGCAGTATTGGGAATTTGACCCAGCAGCACTCAACCACTGAGCTACATCCCCATTTTTTAAAAAAATTTGAGTCAGGGATTCACTAAATTGCTGAGGCTAGCCTTAAACTTGTGGTCCTCAGCCTCATGAGTTGCTGGGATTATAGGCATGCACTACAGTCCCTGGCTTCTAGTACCCCATCTTTTTTTTTTTTTTTTGGTTGTGCTGGGAATTGGACCCAGGGCCTTATAATGCGAGGCAAGCACTCTACCAGCTGAGGTATATCCCCAGCAAGTATCCCATCTTTTAAATGTGATTCAGCATACAAGTATTTTGTAGTAACACAATCACAGCAAAAAAATATTATATCTTTGAAAATATTATTCTTTCTATAATTCCATTCTGTTAATGAAATACAATTATATTTTCTAAATCATTAGAAAATTATAGTCTTGACTATGGATGTTTCTACTACATTAAAACTTTAAATTCAGATGCTTATTTAATGCCTGAGCTTTTAACCTGTCTTCAGTAATTTTGAAAGGCTAATACAAATGATTAAACTTGTATACATAATTTATTAAAAGTGTACCTGGGCTGAGGATTGGGAAGGAGTGTCCTATCATGTCCTATCACTTTAGGAATACCTGTTTAGTTTTATGACATACTTTTCAAGAATGCATTTAGACCCAAAAATATTTAAGAAAGCAGAAAGTACCTATGTTTGGATGATTTAAAATCTTCATTATTCTTACTTCTCTGAAGAGCTAAAAAAAAAAAAAAAAAGAAAAAGAAAAAAAAAAGAAAGACAACCCCCCATGTTATTAAACATACTTCACTGTTGCAAAAGAAATTTAAATTTTCTCTTAGATGCTGATTTGTAGCTAATATTTATTGTCCCATACCTAAGACTAACATGAAAGTCTGGAGTAACTCTGAAGTAGGTTTGTAACCTATTACCAAACATTATTTCCAAATGCTTTCATTTATGGACAACAGCAGTGATTCCAAAGGGGAGAGTACCGGACTCTTAAATTCTTTTTATGATCTTGAAAACAGCTCGGACTTAAGTTTAATCGCAGGCTAAATCACAGATTAAAGTTTAATTGCTAAGTTGCTGAGGCTGGCCTGTGGTTAAACTTAGTTTGATTCAGCATCTATTCAGGAATTTCACTTCTGTGAATCAAACTCATGCAGTCCCAGGAACTACATCGTCAGCATATGAGATTAACAATTCCAAGAGTTATATGACAATATTCTGAACAAAACCAACATGGGAATCCTCATTGGAGATGATGAGTAATGCAGCATGGAGGCTGCTAAGAGTGCAGTATTAGAAACTCTTGTGAGCCAGGCGCCTCCAGGGACATGCAGTTGTGGAATACCCCTTTCATGCTGACTTCAGACTTGCCTCTATTACTTGCTGTGGCCAATGCAACATTAGCATATTTGAAGCAAGCAGAGGGTAAATAAAATGCATGGGCATTAGGAACTGCTCTCTTACGATGATGTGAAGAAGCGGGTCTAGCCTCTTTGATGATGAAAGGTAGTACATACAAAGAAGGACCCAATGTCCTGAGTCCAACTCCTGCCAGCTGAACAAAGCCATACTAGTGAACCCAGGTGAGACCTCCAAGTTGGATACCATATGGGGACAGCATGGGATGCTGCATTCAGAACTAAGCCCCGTCCATGGCCTGACAGCCCTATACTTTGCAGCTTCTGTCCTTCATTATTATCCTTCATTATGTCCTTCCAGCATCCACACCAGGCACCCTGACTCTTTTTAGTTGCTAGAACATGCTAAGTTAAAGTCTCTTCTTTTCACTGTTCAAGTCTTGGGCAGATTCTCAGAAGCTCTCTGGGTAAGTCTCCTTTGTTATATAACAGAACCATCTATTCACTTTTTCCTTAGAATGTCTTTTTAGATTGTGATTATGCATTTTTGTACACCTGTTTATTATAAACTTTTCATCCACAGGAGCCTGAAACCAAGCCTGGCACCTAACAGAACACAATTTGTTTGATAAAAACCTGCAAGTAAGCACTAAATACCAAGAAGTGTGGTGTGAGCCTGCCTCCATGGCATTCTAATGGCCACAGGGCTTCAATCCTGTTAGAAGAATGGATGCTTGCTACAGAGCTGTTGCTACTCTGCTTGCTGGCAGGACAGCAGGTCAAATGAAGGCAATTATTTTTTAATTCCTATTAGTAGTGCAGTATGATTGAAACAAAGTGAATCAAAGTCAAGACCAGGGGAAAGATGAAATGTTATAAAAATTCAAGGAAGGAGGGTCTTACTTCTGTCTAAGGATTTATGCAGACTTTAAAAGGATGTCTACCTCCGAATAAGGGGTTTATGTGTGCTGAGTAAGTGAAGATGGAGAGATGTGACCAGTTCAGGCATTTAAGGAAGACGAAGCGATCCCATTCTGGTCAGAGCAGTGTTTCCATGTGGGAACTCCTGGCTACCCACACCAGTCAACAGGGTGTTTGGGGCAAAGTACTGATTCCTGGTCCTACTTACCATTCCATGTGAAATGGGGTATGAGAATCTTACTGTATGTGTGTGTGTGTGTGTGTGTGCGTGTGTGTGGTGTGTGGTGTGTGGTGTGTGTCCTAGGGACTAAACCCAGGGCTTCGTGCATGCAAGTGCTTTACCACTGAACAACATACCCTGCCCCTTTTTTGTTTTACTTCGAGACAGGGTCTCTCTAAATTGCACAGGCAGGCCTTGAATTTGTGATGCTCCTGCCTCAGCCTCCCAAGTAGCCACCATACTAGGTAGAATAATACTTTTCAACAAGCACTTCATTTCAAAATGTCCACAATTCCTCCCCTTAAAAGGTAGGGCTACCGGGGATGGCAGTGCATGCCTATAATCTCCTCTAATCTAGAGGCTGAGGTAGAAGGATCAAAAGTTCAAAGCCAGCCTGGGCAATTTGGCAAGACCTTATATCAAAAGAAAAGAAAAAGAGCTGGAGATGTAGCTCAATGGTAGAGTGCTTGCTAGCATGCACAGGCCCTTGATTCAATACCCAATAGGGGGTAGATGGTGGGGGTGGGGGGTGCTAACCTTAGTTACTTGCTTCTAACCAACAGAATGTGGCAGAAGCAAAGAAGGGGGGCCCTTTGAAGGCCAATAAGGTCCCAGACAGTACTCTCTTCTTGCTCTCAGATTACTTGCTTGAGCATCATGAGAACATTCAAGCACCACTGTGGATAGGCACATATGGCAAAGCAGTAAGTCCACATGCCCACAATCAGTGGTGAACTCAAGTCCCAGCAACAGCCATGTGAAAGCACCCTCTCTTGCAAACATCTGCCGGCTCCAAGCAAGCCTTCAGATGATGGCAGCTGGGCTGACGTCCAACCAAAACCTCTTGAGACAGCTGAGTCTGAGTTGTTAGACAACACATAAAAGTTTGAGAACCTCTACGTTAAAGCAGTAGCCAAGGATTCATGCTGTAAAACCCATCAGGAAGGGACCAGAGTTCCTAGCAGGGTAGAGTCAGGACATTACCACACTAACTTCACATATTTCTCTATCAGAATTATGTACCAGGTAGAAACTGGCAAGTGGCAAATGAGTTAATAAACTCTATGCCAAATTACACAAGGACAGTCAGGGGCAGAAGCTAACAGTCACCCAGTCCCTCCAGCTTGTGAAGTAGTTAGATACTTCACATCTATGATCTCACCTAAATTCTACAAGTTGAAGGGGGATATAATCATCCCTACTTCACAGAGAAGACAGACAAGAAAGGCTAAGCATCTGTCTAGAGACTTGAGTTGTTGGGACTCAAAGATCCACACTCTAAGGCTATTGTCCTAGAAACTGACAACCAGAAGAATTAAACAACTTACAAATATATGCTGCTGACACAGAAGATCAAGAGCAACTTGTGGTCTCTGGCACAGAAGCTTTATAGAAGTTGATAATTTGAATACAAGTAAGATAAAAAGATGCCAGCTATTTCACAATCTGTGAACCTGATAGATCATTAAACGTGAACAGGAATAATTTATTAAAAGGAAAACATGCACTTTAAGAAGAGTTCCTATAAGGGACCGTACAACATATTTTTAAGTTCTGTTATCTTATTTTTCTACACTTAAAGAGACACTAGTTGTAAAAAAAAAAAAAAAAAATCAAAAGCACAGAAATAGATAACATTAAAGAATTCTTCCCTCACTGATTAATCTGCGTCCTCAACACATTTTCACATACCTTTCAAGAGAGGTACAGGATCCTGGTGAAGAGAGTATCAAGCACCCTAAGCCTATTATGTCAGAGGAGTAAAGAAATGTCCCTACAGCCAGGACTTGATATGCACAGGTGTTATCTTTGGAAAAAGACAGTTTTAACCAACAATATGAAAATAAAATGGAATATAAAAGAACATGAGGGAATTACAGATACAACATTGGTCTAATTACCATGCCATGTATTTAGGTTCCCTTCTCTGGGTATACAGGTATGGGACAGAACAGAGGGCTGCTGAGTGGCAGGCTGAATGACACCTCAGGTGCTAGAAATCATGGCAGGAGACACAATGACAACAAACCTCTTCTTTGGAAGAGGAGATACCTAGAAGTAAAGGGAGGAGGAGGTGGCCCAAGCACACACCCTGTTCTGCACCTCAACTCCTGCAGCCTGCCCACTAAAGTGCCTTCCCCTCTTCTGCCCTGGTAGAAGCTGGCAGCCTAATTTTCCTAGAAAACTGAATCAGAGCATCTAGGCATGGGGACCTTGTCCTGAAAACAAGAGCCCATGAGTGATGACATATCCTCTTTACCCATTTTCTTTGCTTGTCTCTCGGACTCCTCCAACCCTTCTCACATTGTATTGAAAAAGAGATCAGAGTGTCTCTTTACGCTTATTTTTTTCTGGGAAAAATCAGCTTAGGTGAAAGATATCTAGAAATGGACATTCTAGTATCTTCTAGTGGAATGACTTAATCTCTACCTAGTCACCTATGATCCAGTTCTTATGTACATGACACTCAGTTCTCTGCTTCTGTGCCTTGCTCTTGACAGCCAAGAGTCTTGGGATACTTGTGGACAACCAGAGATTTAAAAAAAGGGAAGCCTGGTACAATGGCGAATGCATGTAGTCCCAGCAATGTGGGAGGCTGGGGCAAGAGGACTGCAATTTTAAGCTCAGCATGGGCAACTTAGTGAGACCCAGTCTCAAAATAAAAAATTATAAGGGCTGGGGGTATAGCTCAGTGGTAGAATGTCCCTGGATTCAATTCATAGTATCCCCCCCCCAAAACAAACAAGCAAACAAACAAATAAAAAAATGAAGAGAAAAAGGAAAACCAGCAGAAGAAATAAGATCACTTTAAACAAAAACAAATTACAATTGGTGTTTTAAATATCTAGAAATGAGAAAGAAAAAATAACAGCAACCACCACATTCGCAAAAAAAGAACATGATTGCACTGAAGAAAGATCACTGGCTTGGGGATGAATTATGGTATCAGAAAGAAATTCAAAAAAAGGGTTGGAAAGCAGTCAATGAAATCTTTCAGAAAGCAGTACAAATTCAGATATGAAAATTAAAACCTGAGAATTTCTATGTAGAAGGTATAATTTATGATACATAGGACTTGAGCAGTAAATGAATAGAGGACAGGAGGGAACTACGAGGGACTAACCAGAGATTCACAGAACTGCACCATGTTAATTTCCAACTGTGAGGCTTCAGAGTGCTCAGTATAGTAAGTGTATCTGAACCTGCTGTCTCTTCATCTCTTCCCTGACTTACTAGGTCACTCATGGCCTGAAGAGTAAGTCATAAAGTCGTCTGTGCTTCTAATGTAGCTCAGATTTATACCTATATGCATATTTTTTGAGGGGGGGGATATTTTTTAATATTTATTTTTTTTTAGTTTTTCGCAGACACAACATCTTTGTTTGTATGTGGTGCTGAGGATCGAACCCGGGCCGCACGCATGCCAGGCAAGTACGCCACTGCTTGAGCCACATCCCCAGCCCCCTATATGTTTTTTTAAAATATGAACATAAAATATAAAAATGGTCATTGTGAAGTGAACCAGAATAATCACTTCTGATGAACAAATGTGTGTAGGTGCTGTGGGATAGAGTGTGTACAGATGGAAACTCCACACTGCAGAGCAGAGGAAAGGAGTGACAGGTCACAATGAGTACACAAGAAAAACTCATGCAACTGGATCCCTACCTCTTAACACACACGATTGTCAGGTGATTTAAAGATCATAAAACTTTGAAGACAACAGACAAGGATCTTTATGATGCAGGTTGGGAAGAACTTCTTAAAGAAGACACAAAAAGTACAAACCATAAGAGAAAATCAATTGCATGGAAACTAGGAACCTTTTTGAAAGTTTTCACCATAAAGAAATGATGAATGTCTGAGGTGATAGATATGTTTAGCCTTATCTATCTAAACACTACAAAATGCAGGCATGCATCAAAATATCCTATTAATATGTAATATTTTTGTTTTATTTATCAGTTTAAAAATTAAAATTTTAAAATGGTTAGCCTGGCATAATGGAGCACAACTATAATTCCAGTGACTCAGGAGGCTGAGGCAAGAGAATTGCAAGTTCAAGGCCAGCTTCAGCAACTTAGCGAGGCTCTAAGCAACTCGGTGAGTCCATGTCTCAAAATTAAAATAAAAAGAGATGTGGTTGTAGCTCAGTGATTAAGCACCCCTGAGTTCAATTTTTAATTATCCACCCACCCCTGCCACAAAAGAAAAGGTTAAAAAAAGATAACAAACAAAACAAAAATAGGAACCTTTGCTTCATTGAAAATACCATCAAGAAAGTGAGAAGATAAACCATCAAGTGGCAGATATTTGCCACACACAACAGTATCCAGAATATAAAATGACCTAAAAGGAGTAAGGGAAAAAAAAAAACAAAAACACTAGAAATAGAAAAAAAGTTGGGAAAAGTAGCGCGTATCTGTAATTGCTGGGACTACATGAGCCATTGCACTAGGCTTCCCTTTCGTTTTGGGTGGTGTTTTGTTGTTGTTTTTTTTTTTTTTTTTTTTTTTGCTTTGAGATGCTGGGGATTGAACCCAGGGTCTTGTGCATGCAAGACAAGCACTCTACCAACTGAGCTATATCCCATCCCTCCCTTTCATTGTAATCTCTGGTTATCAACAAATATCCTAAGTCTCTTGGCTGTCCAAGGGCAAGGTGCAGATACTCAGGAGGCTGAGACAAGGGGATCTCAAGTTTCAGTTGAGAACTTCATTGGGGGAAAGTAGAAATGGGCTGGGGGTGCAGCTCAGTGGTAGAGCACCCCTGGTACCAACCCCTAGTACCACACACATCCCTGAACAAAAGACTTGAGCAGGCACTTGCAGAAGAAACAAAGGCATACACAGATGTACTCTAACCAGTAATGCTGAATTAAAGTTAGAATCAGTTTTACACCCACCAGAATGGTGGCAAGAATTCAGAAATCAGAGAAAATCAAACTGACAAGGATGCAATATTACTCACACCCTCTCTTCTATGCCTCTAGTGGGACTATAAATTAGCACAACAATTCTAGAAATAATTCTGTCCTTTAATGAATAAGGATGTGCACACTCTGTAAGCTAAGACTCAACTCCTGAGTCAGTGTCCTTAAGAAACTCTAGCACAATTGTGCCAAGGCACATAAAGAATGGCTGGCAGCATGTTTGTGAAACAGACAGCTGTCAGCAATCCAAAGGCCCCTGAACCACAGTGTGAATAACATGTATGGCTCATTCACAAGCAATCTTTTGTATTTTTAAATTTTTTTCTTTTTAGTTATAGATGGACACAATACCTTTATTTTATTTGCTTATTTTTATGTGGTGCTGAGGATGAAACCTAGTTCTTTATGCATGCTAGGCAAGTGCTCTACAGCCCCATCCCCACATGTAATCTTGAGCATGGACATAGCAATGAAAGGAGATTATAGAGTACAGTGCAGGAGGGCAGAGGAAAAAGCAAAAGCAAACAGGAAGAGAATACATGTAACATGATTCCACTTATACACCACAGGTACACTTAGAAATGTATTTGCCTAGGAAGACTCCAAAGAATTCTCCTATATTCACTGTATTGATGAGGAAACCACGTGATAAAACTGAAGAAAAACAAAGAAAACAGTAACTCAAAATCCTTGTTAGTGGTTACCTGGCAGATAGGAAAAGAGGAGGAGGCTCAGGTTGGGGAGGGCTCAATATGGGACTGATTTAAGACAAAGCTGAAGGTCTGTTTCTTGAGTCAGGTGGTATGTGGTTGCTTCATTCAGTATATATGTAAATGAACACATCTACATCCTAAACATGGAACATTCTTTTGTGCAGTACTTAATAAAAACTAAAAACTCAATTTTAAAAAGTTGCTTAGATTTATCTGATTAATATAATGAAGCTTTTTTTTTTTTGAGAGAGAGAGAGAGAGAGAGAGAGAGAGAGAGAGAGAGAGAGAGAGAGAGAGAGAGATTTTTTTAATATTTACTTTTTAGTTTTTGGTGGACACAACATCTTTGTTTGTATGTGGTGCTGAGGATCAAACCCGAGCCGCATGCATGCCAGGCGAGCACACTACTGCTTGAGCCACATCCCCAGCCCATGAAGCATGTTTTTTGAACATTAAGAGTAGCAGTGCCTGGGCTTGGTGGCACAAGCCTGTAATCCCAGCAACTTAGGAGGCTGAGGCAGGAGAATCCCAAGTTGAAGATATCAGCCTATAATAAATGAATTCAGCAAAGTGGCAGGATATAAAATCAACACGCATAAATCAAAGGCATTCCTGTATATCAGCAACAAATCTTCTGAACTGGAAATGAGGAAAACCACCCCATTCACAATATCCTCAAAAAAAATATAAAATACTTGGGAATCAACCTAAAAAAAGAGGTGAAAGATTTATACAATGAAAACTACAGAACCCTAAAGAGAGAAATAGAAGAAGATCTTAGAAGATGGAAAAATATACCCTGTTCATGGACAGGCAGAACTAACATCATCAAAATGGCGATATTACCAAAAGTTCTCTATAGGTTCAATGCAATGCCAATCAAAATCCCAACGGCATTTCTTGTAGAAATAGATAAAGCAATCATGAAATCCATATGGAAAAATAAAAGACCCAGAATAGCAAAAGCAATTCTAAGCAGGAAGTGTGAATCAGGAGGTGTAGCGATACCAGATTTCAAACTGTACTACAGAGCAATAGTAACAAAAACAGCATGGTACTGGTAGCAAAACAGGCAGGTGGACCAATGGTATAGAATAGAGGACACAGAAACCAATCCACAAAATTACAACTATCTTATATTCGATAAAGGGGCTAAAAGCATGCAATGGAGGAAGGATAGCATCTTCAACAAATGGTGCTGGGAAAACTGGAAATCCATATGCAACAGAATGAAACTAAATCCCCTTCTCTCGCCATGCACAAAAGTTAACTCAAAATGGATCAAGGAGCTTGATATCAAATCAGAGACTATGCATCTGATAAAAGAAAAAGTTGGCTCCAATCTACATATTGTGGGGTCGGGCTCCAAATTCCTTAATAGGACACCCATAGCACAAGAGTTAATAACAAGAATCAACAAATGGGACTTACTTAAACTAAAAAGTTTTTTCTCAGCAAGAGGAACAATAAGAGAGGTAAATAGGGAGCCTATATCATGGGAACAAATTTTTACTCCTCACACTTCAGATAGAGCCCTAATATCCAGAGTATACAAAGAACTCAAAAATTTAAACAATAAGATAACAAATAACCCAATCAACAAATGGGCCAAGGACCTGAACAGACACTTCTCAGAGGAGAACATACAATCAATCAACAAGTACATGAAAAAATGCTCACCATCTCTAGCAGTCAGAAAAATGCAAATCAAAACCACCCTAAGATACCATCTCACTCCAGTAAGATTGGCAGCCATTATGAAGTCAAACAACAACAGTGCTGGCGAGGATGTGGGGAAAAGGGTACTCTTGTACATTGCTGGTGGGACTACAAATTGGTGCGGCCAATTTGGAAAGCAGTATGGAGATTCCTGGGAAAGCTGGGAATGGAACCACCATTTGACCCAGCTATTGCCCTTCTTGGACTATTCCCTGAAGACCTTAAAAGAGCATACTACAGGGATACTGCCACATCGATGTTCACAGCAGCACAATTCACAATAGCTAGACTGTGGAACCAACCCAGATGCCCTTCAATAGATGAATGGATAAAAAAAACGTGTCATTTATACACAATGGAATATTACGCAGCACTAAAAAATGACAAAATCATGGAATTTGCAGGGAAATGGATGGTATTAGAGCAGATTATGCTAAGTGAAGCTAGCCAATCCCTAAAAAACAAATGCCAAATATCTTCTTTGATATAATGAGAGCAACTAAGAACAGAGCGGGGAGGAATTGCAGGAGGAAAAGATTAACATTAAACAGAGACATGAGGTGGGAGGGAAAGGGAGAGAAAAGGGAAATTGCATGGTAAAGGAAGGAGACCCTCATTGTTATACAAAATTACATACAAGAGGTTGTGAGGGGAATGGGAAAAAAAAAACAAGGAGAGAAATGAATTACAGTAGATGGGGTAGAGAGAGAAGATGGGAGGGGAGGGGAGGGGGGATAGTAGAGGATAGTAAATGTAGCAGAATACAACAGTTACTAATATGGCATTATGTAAAAATGTGGATGTATAACTGATGTGATTCTGCAGTCTGTATTTGGGGTAAAAATGGGAGTTCATAACCCACTTGAATCTAATGTATGAAATATGATATGTCAAGAGCTTTGTAATGTTTTGAACAACCAATAAAAAAATAAAATTATTTAAAAAAAAAAGAAGAAGAAGATATCAGCCTAGCAATTTAGTGAGGTCTTAAACAACTTAGTGAGACCCTGTCTCAAAATAAAAGGACTGGGGGTAAAGCACCCCTGGGTTCAATCCCCAGTACCAAAAAAGAATAGCAGCAAAACTTTTTTTTTTTTTTTTTTTTTTTTTAATGATCAAATAGTTCAAAGACAAACTATGCAGTTCTATCCCTCAAAACCGATGTTCTGGTGGTCAAGCTTCCTACAATCAGTGCAACACCAGGAGAATTAATTTAGTATGAAAATAAATTTGGTACTAACAAAACAAACAGATTTCAGTGGACATCTATCACATGAGTTCTGCCATAGGGAAGATGATCATGGCAAAGGAAGCTATGTGGAGTTAGGATTAGGGTCTGATTCTGCTCAGGCATGTACTCATTGGGTACTGAACAAGCTTCAAAACTGTAGAGCTTCAACCTACCCATCTTCAAAACAGATTAATAAAATAACTATTTCACAGGACTACTGTGAAAAGGACATTCAGAGGGGCAGGTTAAATATATAGTTATGAAGAAGTTTACCTCTGGACCCATAGTAGCTGGTCCCAGCCTGGTTGCCACCACTCTCTGAATCTAGGTGACTGGACTCCATGGTCCTGTCACCTGGCAGTGGAGGAATACACCATGCAGAGGGCATGGAACAGCATCTGCACACAATAAGCCCTAGATACAGAATGGGGATTCTAGCTGATGTCACTGCTGTAATCTCCTGGTTCCAAAGTCTTACTCAGTGCCTGTTTTTCTTTTGTTTGTTTGTTTTGTTTATTTTGGTGGGGGCAGGTTGCAAATGGGTCCATGCTATGCTGTTTAACTCACTTAAAATAATTTGTTCTTTGATGACTTTTCTAAAATAATAAAGAATACTATCTATAAAACAAATTTTAATAATTTAAATTTCCTAAACTATTTTAAATAGCAAGCTATATTATTTCTTGCCAAAAGAAAATAAGTCTGGCAACCAATTTAACAGTTCCCTATAAAGAAGGAGCAACACTGAAGATGATTTTCTTCCATTTCTAATATCTCTTGAGAAATCCAAAAGTAATAAACCACACATTTTTATACTCAGTACTTTAAGGATATACATTTAAGGAGCGTATCTTAGCATCCCCTATTTGTATTACTTTGTCAGATTCACCGCAATGACCCAAAGGCAGACACTGGATTGAAAATAATAGGCAGGGACTGTTTTAACTACTTCAGTTAACAATCTGAATTGTTGGCTTGCAAAAAGTCAACATAAGAAAAGGAAAGAGGGAGGTAAGAAGAAAGACTGAGATTCCCCAAATGACCTGAGCTTCAACTGATGGGAAAAGGCATCTAGGAGCCAGGTGTCACAGTGTTCCTGAGAGTTCCGGGAGGTAGGGAATATTTAGCAGTGGAGTGGAGGCAGTCTGTGAGGCTCAGGTCCCTTGGCTGCCTAGTGGAAGAAGTGAGGTGTTCATTTCTGGGGACTGTGGGCAGTCCAGGGGCCACTTTCACCTGACTGTGCACTGGTATCACCACACCCCTCCCAACTACCCAGCCAGGACCTCTAGGGAGGAAAGTACCAGAGCTGTGAGGGAAACACTTCTTTTTGCCGCCCCACCCCCCACCCCACTGAATTCCACAAATGATTCCAATGCACAGCAAGGGCTAAAAACTACTGGTTTAAGAAAACTGAAGTAACAGTGCCCTAAATACCCCAGAGGAGGCAGCAGTACAAGTAATTATATTGCAGACCCCAGAAAAAGCATGAACTGGTTCTCTCTGCCTTTAAATCAGACAATTCCCTAACTGTACCACAAATAAGATCCCTTAGAGTTGGGCACAAGAATCATAAGTTCAAAGGCAACCTTAGCAACTTAGTGAGACCCTGTCTCTAAATAAAAATGGCTGGAGATGTGGCTCAGTGATTAGGTGCCCCTGGATTCAATCTCCAATTTAAAAAAAAAAACACAAAAAAACAAAAAAAACCTAGAATGCCAAAAAAGGCCACTAAAGCTACAGAGCTCCAAACACCAACAGTGGCTCTAAAATATCAGCCTTAAAAAGAAGATTTAAGTGAGTATAAGTAGGCTCTCCCCACAGAAGACCCTGATGGGAAGAGATCTATAGTCAATAATGCTTAAAAAAAAAAAACAAAAAACTACATATGGCACCCTACTGTGTATCCTGCATATCCTTATGCTTAATTATAATTTTTTTCTTTAGTAAATTTGGTAACATTCTTAAAAACATAGGGATTTTTTCCTTTCTTTCTCACTAGAAGTTTAGATTTAAGAATAGTGGCGAAGGCCAGACATGGTGGCACATGCTTGTAATACCAAGTACTTGGGAGGCCAAAGCAAAAGAATCTCACATTTGAGGCCAGCCTGGGCAATTTAGGGAGACTCTGTCTGAAAATAAAATTTATAAAGGTATGGGGTTCAGTGCTTGCCTATCATGCATGAGGCCCTGGGTTCAATCTCCAGCTTCATTACAAAAAGAGAAAGAAAGAAAGAATGAATAGTGGTTCCATCCTACTCAAATATACTCAAACATACAACATATTTCATTACTAGGTCATCAGCCTTAATTTGAAAGGATAGAATCTCCACTGACATGTCTTTGTTCCTGCCTTGTTGAATATTTTAATTATATTTAAATAATTCAATTTAGACAGGATCAAACTGTAAGTGACAGCTAATATAAAAGATTTATCAGGGTGCTTGCCCTAATGTGTGAGGACATCCCCAGCACTGTCTCCACCAATTAATCTTAGCAAGAATCATCAAACTCAGGCCGGGCACAGTGACACATGCCTATAATCCCAGTGACTCAGGAGGCTGAGGCAAGAGGATCTCAAGTTTAAAGCCAGACTCAGCAACTGAGTGAGGCCCTAAGCATCTTAGCAAGAGCCTGTCTCAAAAAATAAAAAGGGTTGGGCTGGGGATGTGGCTCAAGCGGTATCGCACTCATCTGGCATGCGTGCGGCCCGGGTTCGATCCTTAATACTACATACAAAGATGTTGTGTATGCCAAAAACTAAAAAAATAAATATTAAAAAATTAAAAAATATTAAATAAATTTATTAAATAATTTATTAAATTAAATAATTTATTAAATATTAAATAAAAATATTTTAAAAATATTTAAAAATAAATAAATAAAATAAAAAGAGCTGGGGATGTGTGGTTCAGTGGTTAAGTGCCCCTAGGTTCAATTCCTAGTTATCCCTGCCCCCCCCCAAAAAAATTAAAAAATCATCAAACTCAGGTTAAAAAAAAAAAAAGTGTAAATATGGAATAAACTAGACCTATGTTGAGGGCAACTCCTTTGTTGGCCAAAAGGCTAAGGCTATTTATCTCTCTGGGAGAAGGGAAAATCAAGAAAACCAAAATAGCAACCTCAACAGGCTGGCCATGTTGGGATAATAAATTTAGCCTTCATACCTCCAAATGGCAAAAGAGAGAACAGTGTTACAGAAGTTTCTGGAAGACAGATACTGGTCTCAAGCAAGGGAGGAACTGTCCAATAACAAAGCTACTGAACAATGAACAAAATGCTGTGGGAAGGACCATCCCTGGATGTGCATAAAGCTGGCCGATAAACCAGCCGTCAATAGAAATATTTCTTTAAAATCAATTATTTTATTAACATTACAGATTTCTTTTTTTTTTTAAAGAGAGAGAGAGAGAGAATTTTAATATTTATTTTTTAGTTTTTGGCGGACACAATATCTTTGTTTGTATGTGGTACTGAGGATCGAACTCGGGCCACACACCTGCCAGGCGAGCGCGCTACCACTTGAGCCACATCTCCAGCCCCCAGATTTCTTGCTGTTAACTAGGTGATTCCAGTTTTTTAAAAAAGCTGGGCCAGGCATGGTGGTGCACGTCTGTAATCCTAGCAACTCAGAGGTTGAGGCAGGCAGATAGCAAGTTTGAGGCCAGCCTCAGTAACTCAGTGAAGCACTGTCTCAAAATAAAGAAAAGGGGCTGGTAAAGAACCTGGGGTTCGGTCCCTGCACCCCCCGTACTGTTTAAACCGGCTGTATCATAGGGTAGTGAAAATTAAGTTTCTGTACTAGAAGACAGAATCAGGACCTCTATGTCCTATGGTTAGTGCTCTTCAGGCTACGTGCAATCCTTCATTGCACCTTACCAAAACTCCTGTGCCAAGCCCTGCAATGAGGTCTGCAGGGTCTTTTTCCTCTCCTGTTCACCTGATGAAAACTCTTTGGGTCTCTCAGGACCTAATAGAGTCTTACTGTACATCACATGGGGTGACCCTGAGCCAGATGCACTTATCTGACTCAGGACAAGGGCACTTCCTAAATGGGGTTCTAAGAGGATGCCCCTACTTTTCATCTGAGGCTGATAGATCAGGGCAAAACTGTCATTGAAAAGACAATTTCTTATAGTTTCCAGAGGGTGGGGACCCACCACATCATGTAAGGAGCAAAAAAGCACCAAGGTGGGTCGGGAGGCAGAAGGTACCAGGAAAAAGCAAGGACAAGAAAGGGTCTTGCTGTGAATGGAACCCAGGGTCTCAGGCATGCTAGGCAAGTCTCTGGACAGGGCCACATCTCCCACTTAGAAGGCCTTTATTACAATTTCTTTTTTTTTTTTTTTTTTAAATATTTATTTATTTTTTTCTTAGTTCTCGGCGGACACAACATCTTCGTTTGTATGTGGTGCTGAGGATCGAACCCGGGCTGCACGCACGCTAGGCGAGCGCGCTACCGCTTGAGCCACATCCCCAGCCCCTTTATTACAATTTCTGTGGGAAAGGCAAGGCAGAGTAAAACTCTAAGCAGGCTCTGGGGTGCAGGAGCTGTCTTTGGTTACCTGGTGCCTGGCCTGGGGTGATTAGGGCAAAGGAATACTGCCTTTTGGAGTGCACTAGCCAGATAGAGGACTGGTGCTTTGAAGCACAGGCTCTGAATCAGCTGGTTTACATCTGAAAAGCACACACAGGGCAATAGTTTGTTATCTCTAGGAATTAGTTCTCCCTGGGAAGGGCCAGCAAGGCCTCAGACATGGAAACATTTAGACTACAGAAAAAAATTATATAGTTAATGCACCCTACTAAATTTTTCTTCATACCACTAACATGACATTGTATGTGTGTTTACTGCTTCTCCCTGTTGATATGTCTATTTCACGAAAGCAGGTACTTCATTTTGTTCAATGTTATATCCATAGCACATGGAACAGTACAGGGCACAACAGCAGGGGCTTACTGTCTAAATGAATGAGTGAATAAACAAACTTGGTTAAAAACATGGTTTTCGCAGTGTTTAGAAGGGGAAGGGGACAAGCCCCTGTTAAATACTTGAAATATTCCCCAAATTTGATGTTTTTGTTCTTTTTTTTTAAATAATACCTTTATTAATTTATTTATTTTGGTACTGGGGATTGAACCCAGGGTGCTGAATCACTAAGTTACAACCCTAGCCCTTTTTATATTTTATTTAAAGACAGGGTCTCGCTGAGTTGTTTAGGGCCTCACTAAGTTGCTAAGGCTGGCTTTGAACTCACGATCCTCCTGCCTCTGCTTCCTGAGCTGCTGGGATTACAGGCATGCACCACCACACCTGGCCTACAATACTTTTATTCATTTATTTTTATGTCATGTTGAGGATTAAACACATTTGAGGCAAGCATTCTACCACTGAGGTATAATCACAACCCCTTAATGAACTTTTTTATAGCTACTCAATAGGAAGCTTCAAGTCATTTCCCATCAAACTTTCTGTAAATCCTGAATTACAGAAATTTAATTAATTATGGTAAGGCAGCATAAGGGAGTGGAAAAAGTCCACATTTTGGAGTCAGTCCAAGATTTCTATTTTTGCTCCATCATTTACTAGCTAGAGGACTTGACTACATCAACTCCTTTGTCTGTTTCCCCAGTGGAAAATGAAAATGGCAATGATATCTATCTAACAAAGGTAGAGAAGAAAGATGTCTATCAGACTAATTAACGTGAAAAATCCAGGGTTTGTAAGAGTAAGGACAGGGGAGGGGCACATTATCTGACAGCAATGAGCTCCTATGCTAATGATCCAGCATGTCACTCACTGTCCGTTCTCTAACATCTCAACTGAACAAACCTGCTTGACTCAATGCCAACTTCACCTATCATAGGTGGAGTTCTATTTCAGAGAGGTTACTTCATCTCCCTGGCTCCCTTTACTGAAGAACAGAATTGACCTCATGAAGTTATAAATGAGTAATACAAGTAAAATAACAGTGCTCAGTCTGTACACAGACTAAATGTGCAAATGTTAACAATTGTTATTATTAGTACAGCTAATTCCTACAAAAGAGACCTAGCTAGAATCTACCATTCAATGATTAAGCTTTACTTACTTTCTATGAGGGGGAAATTTTTAAACAAAAAACATTCTCCATCCTGCAGAAACCAAGCAATGAAAACCAATTATTTAGCTGAGCACATGATAATGTCAAACACTCAGTCCTTATCATGTGCCAGATATTATTCTAAGCTCTACTATGGGCTTAATATATTAACTTGCTTCTCACTACAACCCTCTAAGGGTTATTATGAAGACAAAGGGAGGTCAATGGCTTAACACACAGCTAGGCAGGCTGAAGCCTGGGTTTGTATTGATGCTTTGCATGCTCCTAAGCATCACTCTTGTGTTAACAGTCAGTCTACTCCCAAGACTGAAAGACATTATTAGAAACTTCAGATGGGTTACCCTAAGTGTTCTGACATGTCTTAATAAAGTCTAGCAATTTTGAATAGGTATATACATTTTCTTGAAATGAGCCATGATTTGCTTTTTTAAAAAAATAAATATTTATATTTTAGTTGTAGTTGGACGCAATACCTTTATTTTATTTATTTTATGTGGTGCTGAGGATAGAACCCAGGGCCTTGCATATGCTAGGAGAGTGCTCTACCACTGAGCGCCAAAACCCCAGTCCCCGTGATTTGCTTTTTAATGAAACTTGGATTTAATAAGGTAATACCCAGCAAAAATACCTAGTATAATTAAATTGAAGCTAAAAATAACTTAGACTAATGTTTTTGTTATTCTGATGTTTCCAAAACCATTGCAGGTAAACAACATTACAGAGTTCTTTAAAAGATGGCTGAAAAGATGTTTATGAACAGAATAGTATCCCGGTAATAGTAGTCAGAAGTTGAAAAATACAAAAACAGTGGGGGAAAAAGAAATCACATATAGAATCTACTGTTTATTAACTCAATAGCTGGGAAAATGGGAAAAATGAAAAGACTCAAGTGTGGGACAACATCAAATTGCAAATATGCTTCAACTCAGGTTTATTTATATGCTTTGAATAAAGGCACATAATTCAATGTACCAGCCTAATATTGTGAACTTGATACTATTTTAACATGTATGTTCAAATATTGCCTGACTCAACCCGTGCACATCCTCTAGTAGTAGTAGTGCAACTTCATGCTGTTGCTAGCAGAATGTTCCTTAAAGTCAATGTATCTTCTAGGGCTGCTCCATGGCTTTAAATCACTAACTAGAGAAATGTTTCTGGTGCGAGTGAGATACAATTGTGAATGGTGCCAAGAAAAGAAAATAAGCTGTCAGAACACCTGTGTATACTACCCTATTACTATTTTCCTATGGAAAAGAAATTAATGAAAAAGAATTTGAGCCAGGCGCAGGGGTGCATGCCTGTAATCCCAGCGGCTCAGGAGGCTGAGTCAGGAGAATAGTAATTTCAAAGCCAGCCTCCGTAACAGAAAGGTTTTAAGCAACTCAGTGAGATCCTGTCTCTCAATAAAATACAAAAGAGGGCTGGGATATGGCTCAGTGGTCAAATGCCCCTAAATTCAATCCCCAGGACCAAAAAAAAAAAAGAAGGAAAAGAATTTGAAGTCAACATGTAAGTAATTTACAAGAGAAGAATGTACACATGATTTAAAATAATGCCTTATAAACTGAATATATTTTACTTATCAAGTTTATGACTTGAATAGATCAAGCTTTGGGATAAGTCTTCTATGGATAGTTTGTACTTCAACTATATCACAAACTAATCTTAAAAGTTTACTAGATTATCATAAGCCAAAATTAATGTTGTACAAATATGCATAAACACACTATTGGGCTAACAAGATAACCTCCCACATACTAAAAATAATAATGGTGTAATCTAGAGTAATTTGCAATAATAAAGAATAACTGCAATTAAAAACTAGGAGCAAAAATAATGAAAAAAGCAAGCAAGCAAAGCATGAGGAAGGAAAGACCACAGCCAACCTGACACAACCACAGGATAGAACTTCTTGGAAAATTGCTATAGAGGTCCAGGTCTCTCTCTAGGCACACATGAGTTGGGGAAGATTTCTAACACCACAGAATACTGAGTTGAGTCCCCACTAAACCTGGTAATTTGAGTTCTGAATTCTACATTTTAGTAGTCCTTAAATGACTTATTAATATTAAATTCTTAAATATATGAAGAAATTAAAGTTTGAGAAAACAGGTAAAATTTACTCTCCAAAACAAAGGACTAGGGCTGGGTTGTAGCTCAACAGTAAAGCACTTGCCTAGCATGCATGAGGTGCTGGGTTTAATCTTCAGCACTGGGTTTGATTTAAATTAAAGGTTTATGTCCATTTACAACTTAAAAGACAACAAAACAAAACAAAACAAAACAAAACAAAACAAAACAAAAAACCTAGAAAAACCCACAAAGGATTAGAATTTCAGAATCTGTCCCAGGGTTATCTTAAGAAACCTTAATGCCCACTCTGGGCTGCAGACCACAAAGAACTACTTGTTTTAACACTGTTTTTGTTTTTATTTCTATGTTCTGCAGTGCTGGGAATTGAACATAGGGTCTCATATGTGCCAGGCAAATGTCCTCCCACTGAGCCACAGCCCAGGCGCCAGTACCATTTTTAGTGTAAGATCAAGTCTATGTCCTTCCCCACCTTCTACACACTAAGAGCAACACAGCTTTAAAATTACCAGAATATAAGTAACCACTAGGAATCCATTAGTAATATATAGTAATATATATACACTTATCAAAATACCTTACAATAGAATGTTTGCAGTTTACAAAGCTCTTTTATATGCATTATGTCATTAAAACATCCATCTTGAGAAGACAAAATTATCACTTCTTAAATTTTTTTTCCCCCTAAGAAACAGGTTCTACCTATGTTGCTCAGCCTGGCCTCAAACTCCTGGGCTCAAGCAACCTTCCTGTCTCAGTCTCCTGAGTAGCTGGGACTACTGGTGCATGCCCGGTGCCTGGTGATATTTGCTGGCTTTAAAGATTTCAGTATTAGTTATAAAAGTATACAAAATCTGCATAATAGATGAAAATATATTTGTATGCTATTTTTAAAAAACTCTAAATTCTAATCAATATTTAGAATATTCTCTTTTAAATCTGAGCCTTTAGTTTGTTATTCAGCACATTTAAAATCACTATTTTCAAATGAAGGTAACACTAACATTTTTATAAAACACTCCACTTAAACTGTATTCATTTGAAGAACAGAAGTTTTACTGCACTAACATAATAAACAATAATTGAGACTTAAGGAACAAATTTGGCAATTAACACCAAAAATCATTTTTAAAAACCTCAATACTTTTCTTACCTTTTGTAGACTTGTTGGATTCAACTGAGTTTTGTCAATTATTTTTATTGCAACCTAGAAAAAAAATACATATTTATGGATTTTAAGAATTGGTAAGCACAGTCTACCTGGTAACAGTTTTATAAACACCCACATATATGGCACTGTTAAAAAGCAAGACAAACCTTGGCTAGTTACATCAAGCAATCAAAAATTTATAAAACTATATAACTGAAGACAGGGGTTTTAGGCATGTAATGCTATTACTATAACATTTTATATTTAAGTTACTTATACAAACTAGGAAAAAAAAATTCTTCTGACTCCCTCTCCAAAACAGGAGAGTGACAGATCATACAATGAAAATACTTCTAAAATATATGCAACGTAGGAAATCTCTTTGAGTATTTGTTGGGGGAAAAGGGGGCATGGGTTGGACAGTGCTGGGGATAGAACCCAGGGCCTTTTGTGTACCAGGCAAGTGCTCTACCACTGAATCCCAGCCCCAGCCCTCTTCACTTCACTGACACTAATTTCAGTTGACTCTGGGATCTGGGGGCAGGAACTGTACTTTGACAGGTATGTATAACTCAACATACCTCACAAAGTATCTTGCATACAATGAGGGCTTAATAAATAAATATACAAATAGGTTCGTGTTGAATCCAAAACTTTAAAAACATTACAAAGATAATAATAAAAGGTCTGGCATGGTGATGGCTGTGCCAGTAATCCCAGCACTCAGAATGTTGAAGCAGGAGGATCACTTAAACCCAGGAGTCAGAGACCAGTCGGGGCAACCCAGTGGAGACTGGTATCAAAACAAAACAAAATCCCTTTAGGCAGTTAAAGAAAGACTAGTTCTAGACCAATCTGTGAGCTAACCATGTGCAGAGGCAACAAATTTGTCACCTGGTAACCTTTGTCCAGAAAGGGGTGAGCACACCCCTAGGTGATACAAAAAGAGCCAGTAGGACACATGAATAAAGAACCCCAGCTTCTATTTATGTACATTTCTTAACTTTAAAAAAGGAAATCGGTGTTACCAGTTCTACTAAGTGAACCTGCATAGGCATCCTCACCTGGTAGCTCATTACTTGTTGCATAAAAATGATCTCTCCAGGTGACAGAGGGGAGGATAGATAGCTTAGTGGTAGAGCAGTGCTTAGCATGCACAAGGCCCTGGATTCAATCCCAGAGCGTGCACACACACATTACAGACAATGAAAGGGAACATAAGTGGAGAGAGGTTTTGCCATGACCTGGGAGGATAAATCAACTCAGTTGGCACCTGAGGTCCAGAACAGCCCTTGGGCCTACCCCACTAGATGAGTAGGCCCTGTTTGCACATCCTGTAGAATATAGACCCAGTAGGACACAACACTTAAAAAAATGCCTAGAGCTAAAGTCTGGGGACAAGGGCTTAAAGATTTTCTATGCTGGGTTGGGGTTGTAGCTCAGTGGCAGAATGCTTGCCTAGCACACATGAGGCCCTGGGTTCACTCCTCAGCACCACGAAAAACTGAAATAAAGATAGTGTCCACCTACAACTAAAAAATAAATATTAAAAAGAAAAAAAAGATTTTCTATGTCAATGGTTCTCGTGCTTTTTGGACCCCTTTACTCTCTTAAAGATTATTGATAACCCCAAATGTGGTTTATATATACATTGGTATTTGTAATATTACATACAAAAACTGAAAAATTGTAAAAAATAAGCACTTATCTATTCATTACTTTTTTTGTAGTGTTGTGGATAGAACCCAGGGCCTCCTGAATGCTAGGCATTCTACCACTAAACTATATCCTCAGACCGTTTTATTCTTAGACAGAGTCTAAGTTGCTCATGCTGGCCTCAAAGTTGTAATTCTCTTGTCCCAGCCTTCTAAATCACTGGGATTATAGGCATGTACCACTACGCCCAGCAATAGAATACATCTTAATGATTTTTATTTTTCCTTCAGTGGTACTTGGGATTGAATCCGATGGTACTCTATCACTCAGCTACATCCCTAATCCCCAATCCCTTTTTAAAATTTTTGAGATAGAATCTAAATTGTCCACACTGTCCTCAAACTTGCAATCTTCCTGCTTCAGCTTCCCAAATGGCTGGGAGATGATGTGTGCCACTGCACCCAGGTTAATATATGTTTCTGCATTCAATCTGTTTCGATAATATAGATCATATGGCCTCTGGAAAATTCCACTCCTCACTTGTGAGAGAGACTGAAAAAGTGAATGATTTAATAGTCTTAGAATATAAAAATAGTTTTGGTTTTGCAGCCTCCAACAGGGTCTCAGTAAGTCTTCAGTGCCCCACTCCCAGCCATGCTTTGAGAATGGCTGCACTATATATGTTAATGAAATGTTATTTCCCCACCTCTGGGAAAGGCAAATCAGAACTGAAGGAACAGAGAGTGAATGTGTATGACCTTGGGGAAAAAAGTAAAGTCAGAATTCTAGTTCTGTATTTGGAATAAGAAAATATTGGCTGCTAAAATATGTGAAAACTGACTACCAGTGTATATCTCAAATGGGAAGAAGGCATCTTTTCATCTTTACAGCACTGGCATAATGCATGGGCACAGTGCTCAATAAATGTTTGCTGAGTTGATCTGAGGGCCTGAACACTCATAATCAGTAACCAAACACACCTGAGAGAGACAGAATAGTGAAGGAGGGCGTCTAGTGTTTTAACAGATAGGAAGATGGTTTTTAAAAGTTTACATTATTTCAAAGTCAAATGAATTAATTTTCTTCAAACTTTCTTTTTTCTAAGTAATTTTATGTGGTGTACTTGGATCTTCCAATTTCTAAGAAACTCTTTAAAAAAAAAGAGAGTTTCTTTTTTTTTTTTTTTAAAGAGAGAGTGAGAGAGGAGAGAGAGAGAGAATTTTTTTAATATTTATTTTTTAGTTCTCGGCGGACACAACATCTTTGTTTGTATGTGGTGCTGAGGATCGAACCCGGGCCGCACGCATGCCAGGCGAGCGCGCTACCACTTGAGCCACATCCCCAGCCCTCTAAGAAACTCTTTACCTATGCTGCTCTTATTTTTTTTTTTTTTTTTTTTTGGTGGGGTGGGAGGGTTATGGGGTATCAAACTGAGGGGCACTGAGCCACATTCTCAAACCTACTTTTTTACATTTTATTTAGAGACAGTGTCTCACTGAGTTGCTTAGCACCTCGCTGTTGCTGAGGCTGGCTTTGAACTCACGATCCTCCTGCCTCAGCCTCCTGAACTGCTAGGAATATAGGCATGTGCCACGGCACCCGGCTACACTGTTCTTTTATGACCACCATTCTGTTTTCATCTTCTTTCCTGGGACCAAATACAACAGCACTGCTGCCCTTCCCATTTCTCTTTCCTCTGATCTTCTGAGAGCCAGTTTCTAGAGCATGACTGGACTCAAGATCACTAGCTTCTTCTGATTCTATGCCATGTCCTCTTCCTATTCTAAAGATCCTACTCTGCTTCAGTTCTTACACATTTCTTCTTCAGGAAGCTTCTTCAAAAAGAAACTCAAAGCATTTGGCTTCTCCAAACTGTAGAAAAGTCATTCTATCAAGGCCATGGTATTCCCAGAGTAAAACACTATCACTTAGTGTATGTGCAACAATGAAGCCTGAGGGAGACATTTCTAATCCCTTCTTCCTCCCAACTCCCTGCTATGATGACTCAATCATCAAATTAACTTGGTCCAGACCTGGAGATCTCAGACAGAGGTGAAACCTTAATGTCACCTAAAGAGAAGGCGACTGTGGGAGCATCACTGAGGCAGCGCCTCAGAAAGGGAGATAAAAGAGAAGACCACTCATTTCCATGGTAATGGACAAGCTAGAGTATAAGGACAAAGGGACACAGTGAAAGCCAAGGTGGTTCACTAGGTAAGGAAAGAGGAAAAAACGTCTCTGCTCTGGGAAATTCCATTTATTCACCCTGATGCCAAGAGCAAAGTGGAAAATTACAAAATAGGGATAAAGATAGTTCATGCATGAGAAGGGAATCCCCAACCTGCTTCAGCAGACAGGATCTGCTGGAGAAAAATCCTTATTTTCTATTTCCTGTCAATTCATTGCTAGTCAAAAGATCCCGACCCTACCCTTGAAAGGTATTAAAGCATCCATAATTCCTAAAAGAGCAGGTAAAAAAAGATCTCAAGTCTCTTAAAGGCACATGGTAGCCTGAAGATTGCTGTATTGGTCTGCATGGACTGCCATAACAAAATACCATAGATTGGGAAAATAAGCAGAAATTTATTTTCTCACAATTTTGGAGACTAGAAGTCCAAGATACAGGTGCCAGCCGGATTGGTTCTTGTGAGGGCCACTTCCTGGCTTGCAGACAATTGCCTTCTCACTGTGTCCTCACATGGTGGGAGAGTCAGTTCTCTGATGTCTCTTTTTATAATAAGGACACAAATCTTGGGGCTGGGGATGTGGCTCAAGCGGTAGCGCGCTCGCCTGGCATGCGAGCGGCCCGGGTTCGATCCTCAGCACCACATACCAACAAAGATGTTGTGTCTGCCGAGAACTAAAAAATAAATATGAAAAATTCTCTCTCTCTCTTAAAAAAAAAAAAAGGACACAAATCTTATTGATCAGGGCACACCCATGTAGCCTCATTTAACCTTCTATAAAGACTCTATTACCAAACATAGTCACACTTCACCATATATAAGGTCATGGCTTTACCATATGAATTTGAAGGATTACAACTTAGTTCATAATGGTTAGAGATCACACCAAACAACTATAACAGTTGGTTGCAAAATAAAATTTCAAATTAAAACCTAACAAAACCCAACATGGGAGAAGGTTATAAGCAGAAAGTATAAGTAGCAGACAAAAGGTAACATACTGTATGATTGCATTAGTATATTTAAAAAGCCAAAGAGACAAAACTAACCTATAGTGTTAGAAAAGTGCTCCTTTGTACATGAGGGACTGTGAAGTGATCCGCAGGAGGCAAAGTGAGGCTTCTGGATATGGGTCATAGAATGTTTCTGCCCTGGGTCAGAGTTACATATAAATAGGCACTTTTTCTGTGTGTTACATTTCAAAAATAAAAGGTCTGTTTATTTTTTAAGTCAATGACTTTAAAAGTCAATAGCTTATGCCTAAACTGGAAAATGAACATGAATACAATGGGCATATTATTAAAGACCAGAAAGTAAAACCTGAAGAATCAGTTTAAAATACGAAAAGTGGCTGTCTTGGATGGGGATATCCAGGGCAACACTATTTTTTATATCAAGCCTGGACTCTCCATACAGAACTTAAGTAATTAAATGCAAAGTTTTCCATAACCATATGAGGACATTCAGTTAAACATGGCATACTGAATGATCACATGCATCTCTCTCTTCTCCCACCTGATAGGTCAAATGAAGCCCTGACAGAATGACAAAAGAGAACGGAAGAGGTGCCATTATTAGACAAGTAACTTCCAACAATTTCTATAGTGACACAAGTAGCAGACCCAGGAAGACAAGTGTATAGTAAGTTTAAAGAAGGAAAAAAGTAATAGTCCAGGGCTGGGGTTATGGCTCAGTGGTAGAGCACTTGCCATGCACGTGTGAGGCACTGGATTCGAACCTCAGCACCGCATAAATAAATAAAGATGTTGTGTCCACCTACAACTAAAAATTATATTCAAACACACACACACACACACATATATGTATATTATTATTTTTAAATTATAGTCCAAGAAAAATAACTCTGGGTCATGCAGAATGAGGAAGATCCCAGTAGAAAGGCAAACATTCCTCCCAGCTACCATGAGGCTATCTGGGCACTCACTAACTCTTCATACATCCCACCTGTGTTCAGAGTTTCCTCAATTTGCTTCTTAGGACTCCAGTTTTGGAAACAGAATCAAAACTCTTCAGACAAATGAGGAAAGCCTATAATGTTTCCCAACACTTTCCTCCATGTGTGGGATACTAAAGGAAACTATCAGAAATCATTAAGTCTCCTTTTTCAAAACAATACAGACAATTCATATTATTCACAGAAATGTTTTATGAAGTTGCTGTGAACACCAATTTAGTGAATGCTGAACCATTTGCTGCCAGGGACAACACAGGGTTCTAGGTGACAGTGCTAGCCTCTGGTCACATTTTCATCAATAGTGAGCACACAAGCCTCCCCAGGGACCTTCTATGCTACTCAGATGGTTAATGTTGAGCTCACATCTGACTGAAGCTCATTAATAACACAAACATTTCCTCTGAGAGGAACATCACAGACTTGCACTTAGGCAACCAGACAGCACTTCAAGCACTATGACTGGGAAACACATTCAACAACAAAATCACCACCAAACAAACAAACAAATAAATAAATGTGTCCCAGAGTAGAAACTCTACTGCCTCAGATCCATACTATTAGATGGAGAGACACACAAACAACATGAAAAAGCAAGGGAACAAATTGCTCCAATCGAATCAAGATATTCCAATAACAGAATCCATCAACACCACAGTGGAAGAAATGTCAGAGAAGGAGTTTAGAATGTACATAATTAAACTGATCTGTGAATCAAAGGAAGGTATAAGAAATGAAATCAGAGAGGAAATACAGGAAATGAAAGATCAATTCAATAAAGAGGCAGAGATTATGTTAAAAAAATAAGCAGAAATCCTCTAAATGAAGGAAACAATAAATCAAATTAAAAATTCAACAGAAGGGCTGAGGATATAGCTCAGTTGATAGAATGCTTGCTTTGCATGTACAAAGCCCTGAGTTCAATCCCCAGCACCACACACCCAAAAAAAATTCAATAGAAAGCATCACCAACGGGGCTGGGGATGTGGCTCAAGCGGTAGCGCGCTTGCGTGGCATGCATGCGACCCGGGTTCGATCCTCAGCACCACATACAAAGATGTTGTGTCCACTGAAAACTAAAAAATAAATATTAAAAAAATTCTCTCTCTCTCTCTCTTAAAAAAAAAAAAAAAAAAAAAAAAAAAAGAAAGCATCACCAACAAATTTGACCACTTGGTAGACAAAACCTCAGGCAATGAAGACAAAATATATAATCTTGAAAATAAAGTTGACCACAGAGAGATGTTACAAAACCATGAACAGAACTCCCAACTACGGGGATAACACGAAAAGACCAAATTTAAGGTTTATCGGGATAGATGAAGGTACAGAGATAAAACCAAAAGAATGCACAATCTTTTCAATGAAATAATACCAGAAATTTTCCCAAACCTAAAGAATAAAATGAAAAATCAAATACAAGAAGCTTACAAGTCGCCAAATGTACAAAATTACAAAATTAATCACACCAAGGCATATTATAATGAAAATGCCTAACATACAGAATAAGGATAGAATTTTAAAGGCTTCCAAGAGAAAAATTTCAGATTATGTACAGAGGGAAACCAATACAGATCTCAGCTGATTTCTCCATCCAGACCCTCAAAGCTAGGAGGTCCTGGAATAACATATACCAAGCTCTGAAAGAAAATGGATGCCAACCAAGAATCCTATATCCAGCAAAATTAAGCTTCAGATTGGAAGATGAATAAAAACCTTCCATGATAAACAAAAGTTAAAAGAATCTGCAACTAGTCTGCAGTACATACTACTATAGTACATTCTCAACAAAATATTTCATGAAGGTGAAAAGAAGGGAAAAAAAAGTGAAAACCAGCAAAGGGAGGAACTACATAAAGGAATATTAATCAAAGGAGAAACTAATTCAAATTAAGAGCTAGAAATAAACCCAAATGACTGGGAATACAAATATAACTTAATAATAACCAACTCATCAATCAAAAGACACAGGCTAGCAGAATGGATTAAAGCTCAAAACCCAACAACATGCATGCTGTCTCCAAAAGACTCACCTCATAGGCAAAAACATCCACAGACTGAAGGTAAATGGATGGGAAAAAATATATCACATGGAATGTGTAAACAAGCAGCGGTTTCTATCCTCATATAAGATAAAGAAGACTTTAAGCCAAAGTTAATCAGAAGGAACAAAATGGACATTTCATACTACTTAAGGGAACTATACATCAACAAGACAGGAGAGCACCACCTCACTGGAAATCAACTTGGGGATGTGCATTACTCACCACTCTGTGTATGTCCAAGAATTATTGCCAAAGCCCTGTGACGACTGACTTTGGGTATAACTTCTATCAGATACATGAAATGTGGAAAAAATGAGGACTGATTACCTGTTCTGGAGAGGATGGTGGAGATGGTTATTCAACAACTTCAAGTATTTAATGCCACTGAACTGTACACTATAAAATGGTCACTATTGGGAGTGCTATGCTACGTATATTTTACCACAATTAAAACAGTGTTTCCCATGATTGTTAATTTGTAGGCTTTTATGTTCATTTTTCCCTGTACTGATAAAGTTTAATGCTTTTTAGCTGTATCTGTTATGAGAATATAAAGCTTTCTTTCACTCTGTTTACTTACTCTCAAATCTGCTACTAATAATTTTGAGCTAAAACAAACTGCTATATTAATTTTTTTGGTTTACTGATTAATAAGTGTCCACCACTGCAGAAAGAAACTACTATTTGCTGAGATTTAACATAGTATTAAAAGACAACACCCACCATGACCTGAAAGAGTATTAAGACCCTCCTCTATGCTTATCACAATAGTAAGCACTTATAATGGCAGCAATTGGAGGCTGAGGCAGGAGGATTGCAAATTCAAGGTCAGCCTCAACAACCTAGTAAGACCTTCAACAATTTAGCAAGATCCTATCTCAAAACAAAACAACAATAACAAAAAATACTTGGAATGTAGTTCAGTGGTAAAAGCACTCCTGGGCTCTATCCCCAGTACCAAAAATAGGAAAGACACTCCTCCCTTTTCTTGCTACATATTTTTTCATATATTTCAATGAAAACAACATATCCAAATAGTTCACATGCAGAGCAGATACAAAAATCCAGAAAATCCTTCTGTTAAGCCAGACAATAAAGAGATTTGCAAAAAACTTAAAACAATGTTACTCTTCTCATAATCTGTTTTGGTAAAGTTGTTTTTCATTAAAATATATTATACATTAACATATGAAAGAATTGTTGGGGCTGGGGATGTGGCTCAAGCGGTGGCGCGCTCGCCTGGCATGCGTGCGGCCCGGGTTCGATCCTCGGCACCACATACCAACAAAGATGTTGTGTCTGCCGAGAACTGGAAGAATAAATATTAAAAATTCTCTCTCTCTCTCTCTCTCTCTCTCTCTCTCTCTCTCCTCTCTCACTCTCTCTTTAAAAAAAAAAAAAAAAAAAAAAAAAGAATTGTTACCATATTTTAAGTTTCTTAGTGTTAACTTCTAATATAGTAAATATTGATAGGCTTTTGAGGAGTTCTGAATTTGGGGTTTGCAGGAGTTCTGAGAAAGCCTGAGAACAGATGTTCAAATCAATGGCATTTTGCACATGACCAGAGTGGAACACTAGGACAATTATGCAGCAGCACAGAAGACTACTAGGATAAAACAGGATCCAAGAATTGACCAAAAGGATACAGAAGAAAACCTGTATATGAATAAGGAATATATATATAAAAAAAAATGAAAATAATATTCAAAATATTTTGACTCTGGGATTCCCTTCCCCTCTATTCTCCAAACTTTCTATCAAGCTGTTAACATATTCTTCAACAAAAATTTTGTGACTAAAAGATAAACCAGGGATGGGGCTGTGGCTCAGTGACAGAGTGCTAGCCTAGCATGCTAGCATGCATGAGGCAGAGTTCGATCCCCCGCACCACATAAAAAAACTAAACAAATAAAATAAAGGTATTGTGTCCATCTACAACTAAAAAAAAAAAAATTAAAGAAAAGATATAACCATTTATATTAAATCTCAAGACATTTAATATATCCCAGAATCATGGTTTTATCATTTTTTAGTTGTTTATGCATATTTATTTATTTATATGCAGTGCTGAGAATCGAACCCACTGTCTCACACATGCTAGGCAGACGCTCTACCACTTAGCTACAACCCCAGCCCAGCTTTATCATTTTTATAACTGAATTTAAGGCACAGAGAAACAAGGTTCAAGATGTAACCCCACCCCTCTTCTCTCTCCACCACAGGACAGAAAAGTGGGAACAGGACACTTCCCCTGAAATGCTGAGGGCTGACAGCAATGGAACATAGTTGTAGAAGCACAAGAGAAGGTGGGAAGACAACAGTGAGAAAGCTGTGTCTATATTTTCTTAACAGAGAGAGAGAATGAGGAAAGGGCACATGGAGACAGTGTGGTCTGCCCAGCATTACTGGACGGGGCTCCAAACCTGGAGATTCAGGTGCAGAGAAAGTGTGAGACCACTGGGCTAACCACAAGGTCAAGAGTCATACACAGTGACTGGGCTCATTAAACCACCAATAACCTCTAGCTCTTAGAAAGCTGGAAACTGCTTCTGTGGAAATGGACAAGGCTCTGGGACTCACAATCACTGGCCAAGCAGCAGCCAGGAATGAGGCATGGAGACAGAAAATGAGCCTGACAGAATGCCACCAAGGGCTGGGACAACCAGATGCCCTACTCAGCTCCTGCTATGGAAAATACAGGAGTCTAGAGAAACTGAACATTCCCAGAGAAGAGACCTAAAGACACAGGTATCTGGAGTCCCCCAATAAAAGTGGACAACCCTGAACAGGTGAGCACATCTCCTGTGCTGCAAACAGCTTCTGGGGAGTTTCCTCAGGTTTGGCTTTAACACAGGCAGACAACTAGAGATACCAGACTTCCAAAGAAAATCTCTATGAAGAGAAAACAATGGAGGGAGCAAAAATCTACTTCATAAAACAAACAAACAAAAAACATTTTCCTATCCTCGGGAAGTCAACAGAAGAAATAGCATTCAGAGGGGCTGGGGATGTGGCTCAAGCGGTAGCGCACTCGCCTAGCATGCGTGTGGCCCAGGTTCGATCCTCAGCACCACATACAAACTAAAGATGTTGTGTCCGATGAAAAACTAAAAAATAAATATTAAAAAAAAGTTTAAAAAAAATAGCATTCAGAGACCAGAATGGACAACAGAAACAGAAACAATAAACAAATGAAAATAAGCAGAGAAATAGGAAAACACACACATACACACCAGAAAGTTTGGAAGACAAAATTAAAGTCATCTCCCAGAAAGCAAAAATAGAGACAGAAAAAAGCTTTTTTTTTTTTCTTTTTAAAGTTCAAGAGTCTCCATCTCATTGGCTGGGTCCAGTGGCACACACCTGTAATCCCAGCCACTCAGAAGGCTGAGGCAGGAGGAGTGCAAGCTCAAGGCCAGCCTGGACAACTAACCAAGTCCTCTGTCTCAAAATAAAAAATAAAAAAGGCTGGGGATGTGGCTCAGTGGTAGAGCACCCATGGTTTAACCCCCACTACTACCAGAAAAGAAAACAGACAATCCCTAAAACTGAAAAGACAAAATCTCCACATCGAAAGGGTCTAATGAGCACTAAAACAATGAATGAAGACCAACTCCATGGCACTTCACTGTGAAATTTCTATGAACCAGAGATAAACTTCCAGAAAAGAAAAAAAAGTTACATCTCTTAAGCCACTTACATGGCTATACCCAATCTTTGCCTTCACTAATCTCTGAAAACCCTGTGAGCTCACTGTGGAACTGCCCAGCTCTCCAGACAAGCCCTCCTACCTCTCCCACTTGCTCAGTGCAGTCACCCCTTCCACCCAGTCTGAGCTCACTGAATTTGTGGTCCATTGACCCCAACAACTTCTTGTGGTCTGCCTCTCACTTCCATTTCCTACCTCTTCCTGAATCCCTCCAGTGTTCCCTAACAATGCCCAGCTCCTTCCTCCATTCCTCACTTCTGTGTGACACAGCCCCAACTCTGTAAATGTCCTCCCTGCAGCTGGGTAACTGACTGGATGGAGAGTGAGTGCAGGTGTGCCCATCTTCCCACTTTAGTACTTTGTCACCAACCCCAGGGAAGCCTGAGGGCTGCCTGGCAATTTATAGATTTCTCTACTCCTGTTACTCCCCTGCTTGTCTGGTAATTATTTTAGCCTTCTCAGATCTATGTCCTCAATACTCAAACTCTTAGCTGATGATTTGGCTTTCCAGTTTACTAAAAAAATAGCTTAGCTCAGAAAAGAATCTGTAGAAGCTACCACAAGGAGCCCTTCACCTGCACCATAGCCAGTACACCTGCCTTCCTCTGGTGTCTACAGAAGGACAGCTCTGTTGCCCAAAGCTAATGACTCTACTGTCTCCTCACCCACTCCAGTGTCTTTCCCACAGCACTGTGTTTCCCCTTTCTGTTAGATTATTCCCATTATCAGACAAACATGTTGACATTTTGCCCATCTTCTAAAAAGTACCTTGACCTAACATCTTCCTATAGCCACCAACCCATTTGTCTATGCCTTAGAAAGAACTATCTTGCTGTCTCTGATTTCTACCCATTAGCTCTCTATTGAACTAAAATATTACATGATATGCAAGGGTACTGTGTAAGATATTTGAAAAATATGCTAGAACATTTGGACCAATCAACAGTAAACTTATAGAAACTAAAGAAGTTTTTTTAAAAAGCAACTAATCCTAAAAAAATAAGAAATTATGTAAGAAAAACTAATTGATCATAGCTGACACAAGTATTTAACATAGTCTTAGGCAGATAATCTAAATTTAACCAAATATATAATACTGCAGTACAGAATAAACCTTAAAACTGTGAAAAAATTGGCTAAAATCAAAACAGCAGATAGATGATAGAAGCTTTCATTACAAGGATAACAGGCAGCACTTTCATCTAAGGGCTAAATGAGATGAACTAAAAATTAAGAATTAAGGATTATCTGAGGGGGGGGGGGTCTCCAAACAACCATTTTATCTAAAGGCCTCATTTAAAACAGTTTTAACATACGTATTAGAATCTTTGTTATAATATATTTTTAATAGTTTTCCACAAGTATCTTTTTTGTTAACAACATTCTTGTGACTTAAATACATGATATAAATTATCCCCACTGTCTCCTTTCAGGGAATTCCTTCTACTATGTAACTCTATTGTATTTCTTTTCCACCCAAGCACAGCATTAAAACTGTTTCAGTGTAATATCCTTTTTCTTCTACTGACTCCAAGTAAGTCCTGGAATCACCAACATCATTTCCTGCAACTCTTTAGAGATCTTAGTTACTTCAAAATAGGAAGACACGTGACATTCCCATCAAAGGGCTAGAAGTTTTAGGTCTCTTTCTATTTATTAGAACCAATGTTCTAATAACAATTCACTTAATTTTTAGCCATATAACCCAGCAATGTCATTAATGGATAACTACCCAAGAGAAATTAAAACTCATATTCACACAGAAAGTTAACCAGGAATGTCTAGAGTGGCTTGACTCATAATTGCCAATGCTGGAAACAACTCAAATGTACCTCAGTGGGGGAACAGATATAAACTGTGGTCCCATCACACAATAGAATTCTCGGTAGAGAAGAAAGAACTATCAATATATGCAATAATTTGTATGAATCTCAAAAGCATGATGCTGAGAATCTGTATATCTCCTCTTCCTTCACACTCCTGACTATTTTTGTTTGTTTGTTTGTTCTTTGAGGTACTGGGGATTGAATCTAGGGCTCTGCACATGCTAGACAAGTGTTCTACTATTGAGCTATTCTTTAAAAAAAAAAAAAAATGCCACACTTGGAATTGTGAACACACAGAAGGTGATGGTAGGGGAGAGAGACGGTGGGAGACCAACCTTGCAAGTGACTGAGTCACACTCCCTGGCTGGGTGCTGAGGCGCTCAGTCACAGAAATGTGGCAGAGCTTTCCCCACCCTTCTTGGGGTCGGTGTCTCCGTGCATGGGTGTGACTTGTACAGCCCCAGGGGTGAAGCTACACTCACTTTGTAATACAACCCCTTGCCCTATTTAGGATAGAATCTTCCATGGAAGTGCCTTGTGTGTGTCCTCTTCTCTTACAGTGCCTTTGGGTGTGGCCTACCTAGATGTCAGTCAACCTGCTGACAGGGGACACCATGAAGATAGACTCAGCCAAATGAAACCTGACCCCTTGCCTCATTTGAATAGCTTCTCCTCAATAAAAGGGGTCAGGGCTTGCGCTTGCGCTCGCGCGCTCGCTCTCTCTCTCTCTCTCTCTCTCTCTCTCTCCCCCCCCCCCCCCAGGACCCTTAAGGTATTTTGTCTCTAGTGTGGTTATTTTGCGCAGCCCAGTTAGCCCAGTTCAACTGGAGTGACCCCTGAGCCTTTTATCTGCGAGAACTGAAACCCAGCAAGAGACCATAAAGGGAGAGTTTGAGAAGTTTTTTTGAGTAATGGGGATTGTTCCACATCCTGATTGTGGCAGTGGAACATGAATCTAAAATTCAAAGAACTGAAAACAAAAAAAAAAAAAAATTTTTTTTTTAAACAAAGTTGGTGTTATTTTATTTGGATCTTTATTTTGTTCATTTATATGAGGTGCTGAGAATTGAACCCAGTGCCTCAGACATGCTAGGCAAGTGTTTTACCACTGAGCCACAACCCCAGCCCTGAAAAACAAAATTTTAAAAGTTATATAATTTTAAAAAATAGGGGCTGGGATTGTAGCTCAGTGAGAGTTCTCATTTAGCATGTTTGTGAAGCACTGGGCTCAATCCTTAGCACCATATAAAAATAAATAAATAAATAAAAGTATTGTATCCACCTACAACTAAATAATAAAAATAAAAAAAGAGAATGGTTGTTTTTAAAAAATAATATAAGCTTGCTTTATTTTGATGTTCCAGATGAATGTAAGTCCAAAAGATGCCCAAGTAAAAGATGTTATATAACTATTGCAGCCTTCCCGCATATTCACAATAGCTAGAAGAGAACATCCTATTTGTAAGAACAACAAAAATTACAAAATAGCCAAATGCAGTTACAAAAGCCTGTAATCCCAGCAATTCCGGAGGCTGAGGAAGGAGGAATGGAAGTTCAAGGCCAGCCTCCTTAACTTAGCAAGATCCTGTCTCAACATAAAAGATTAAAAACCGGTGGGGATATAGCTCAGTGGCAGAGCACTCTGGGTTCTGTCCCTAGAACCCCAAACAAAATAAAAAACACTAGAACAAACTTAACAAGACTTATATAAAACCTAAAGAAAAAAAGATATGAAAACAAAATCAAGACACACTTGATATTTCTGGATAAAAAATCTGGTATCATTAAAATATCAAATTTTTGAGCTGGGGGTGTAGCTCAGAGGTAGAATGCTGGCCTAGCATGCACAGAGCCCTGAGCTTGACTGCAAAAACAAACAAAATATCATATTTGCCCCCCAAAATTTTAAATCTAACTTAATTCCATCCAAAGTAATCCAATCAAAATTCTGGCAAGTAGGGCTGGGGATGTGGCTCAAGCGGTAGCACGCTCGCCTGGCATGCGTGCGGCCCGGGTTCGATCCTCAGCACCGCATACCAACAAAGATGTTGTGTCCGCCGAGAACTAAAAAATAAAAGATTAAAAATTCTCTCTCTCTCTCCTCTCACTAAAAAAAAAAAAAAAAAAGTATTAAAAAAAAATTCTGGCAAGTCTATTTTTAGAACGTGGCAACAAGATTCTAAAATTCATCTAGTAGTATAAATAACAAAAAGAAAATTTTGAGAAATAAGAATAATCAACAGGGGACTTGACCTACTCCAAAACATCAAAATATACTTTCAAAGCTGCAGTGATAAAAACACCATGGTATGTTATAAAACTAATACCTAGACTCTGATGTTCTGTTATAGCAGAAAAAATGGACCAAGACAACCAGACAAAAGTGATTTATAAGAGCTCTTAACAAAAGTACATGGGGCTGGGGATGTGGCTCATGGGGCTGGGGATGTGGCTCATGGGGCTGGGGATGTGGCTCAAGCGGTAGCGCGCTCGCCTGGCATGTGTGCAGCCCAGGTTCAATCCTCAGCACCACATACCAACAAAGATGTTGTGTCCGCCGAGAACTAAAAAAAATAAATAAATATTAAAAATTCTCTCTCTCTCTCTCTCTCTCTCCTCTCTCACTCTCTCTTTAAAAAAAAAAACATTAAAAAAAAAAGTACACAGTTATGTTAAAGAATGTTTACTGCAGTTGTGTTTATGGCAAAAACATGAGAAATAACCCCCAGCTCACTGTGGTTCACCCACACAGTGGAAGACTATGCAGCCTTTAACCAAGTGTGAGATCTGTAAGTAACATACCCTGGACCTGTGTCTGGTCTAGATAATGTAAAAATATTATTATTATTATGTCCCATATGACTGCTTTTTTATTAAAATAAACAAAGAATTAATATATAAATATATTAAAAAAAACTATGGGAATATACACCAAACCTCTGTCTATAAGTGATTCTCTTGGAAATTTCAAAGAACTTTCACTTTCTATATAATGAATTTCTACAATGTTTACATACTATATGATTCTGGCTTATACCTACAACAGGGGTAAGGAAACAAGAATAAAATAACTTTGTTCAAAGATTAAAAAAAAACAAAACCAAGGATATTTTAAAATTAAACCACCATGGTAGTAATATTCAATTATTTTTGGAGAGAGAGCCTTCTAAAAGTAAATATGGGCATGGGGTAGCGGTGGTGGAGGGGGTGTCTGTCTGTCTCAGTACTCTCCTGGCTTACCATCTGTGCCACACAGAAAAGCTGGAGTAATCATTTGCAATTGGTGGGAACTAAACCAGAAGTTTTGTCCCTTATCTCAAGAAAGCTTTGATCAAGGAGAGCAGGGTCAGCTCCAGTCTACTTTTTTTTTTTTTTACAGATTCCAAAAGCAGTCCAGGCAGCTTAACAAGGAATATTAACCAAAAATCCAAATGAATTTATTTTGTCATTGAGACAACTTACTGATAGAATGACTGGCCCTGGGTTCCTGCTCTAACAGCCCCAGGCCTGGTATGCAGCAGACATTAGAGTCAGGACATTTTTGTCACATGGTCAGCCAATGGGAGATCATTTCTCTTAGAAGCTTCCTTCAGTAGTATTACAGTAATCTAACAATATTTATTAAGTACATAACTGGCACCAAGCACTCTGTTATATACTGTAATCTACCCTTACAGACTCTAGTGGAGACAAGTAAGCCAATTTCAATACAATACAAACCGTGTCACATAAGGGAAGTGTCAGTATCTTTAATAATCCCATGGATTCAATCTCCAGTACCAAAACCAAAAAACCCCAGATATTAAGTAGACAGTTTCTTCTATGATTCAACTTTATTATGGTACAAAGTGACACACATTCACTAGAAACTGTACTTGGGATTTTGAGTTGCCTGGGGGGAAGAAGACTGCCAACGAATATTTCACAGAAGTGATCACCACACAGAAGGGTGAAGAGTACTTCAGATACCAACATCAGGTGCAAAGATGCAAGGAGTGTGCTGAAGCAGCAAAAATAGGCTCTGATCACAAAAGACTATGGAGTTAATTCCATAGTTTTTTTTTTTTTAAAGAGAGAGTGAGAGAGGAGAGAGAGAGAGAATTTTTAATATTTATTTTTTAGATCTCGGCAGACACAACATCTTTTGTTGGTATGTGGTGCTGAGGATCGAACCCGGGCCACACGCATGCCAGGCAAGCGCGCTACCGCTTGAGCCACATCCCCAGCCCCATAATTCATAGTTTTTTTTTTTTTTTTTTAAAGAGAGAGTGAGAGAGAGAAAGAGAGAGAGAGAATTGTAATATTTATTTTTTAGTTATTGGCGGACACAACATCTTTGTTGGTATGTGGTCCTGAGAATCGAACCCGGGCCGCACGCATGCCAGGCGAGCGCGCTACCGCTTGAGCCACATTCCCAGCCCTAATTCATAGTTTTAATGGATGTACTTTTGATAAGAAACACAGCTGAGTAGAAAGCCAATATCACAAAAGCTAGAAAAGTGTGTGTCTTACTAAACAGAAACTTATCAGTCATGGACTACCAGAAATACTCAGCTAAGAAAACCTATGGGAATAAATCTGTAAATAAAAACAATTCTATTGATTTCCAAGTACCATTAGCTCACATTTAAATGCATGCATAAAGTTTTGTCCAATTTTTGTGGTAGCAGACATTTCTATTGAAAAAGACCAAAACACTACTCTTTTTAAAAATATATTTCTTTTAGTTATTGATTTACATGCAGTGCTGAGAACTGAACCCAGTGCCTCATACATGCTGGGCAAGCACTCTACCACTGAGCCACAACCCCAGTCCCAACACTACTCATTTTTAAAGGTAAAGATTATTCACTCAATATTAATATTTACAACCTTAAATAAATGTAAATGGAAACAGGAAAGTAAAAAGACTCCTAGATAATTAAAACATTTTATGTTCTTTTAAAAGAAGTTTAATTAACTTAGAAATAATCATAAATACGTACGTTCTCTTCCTTTTTCTCCCACGAGGAAATAAACAAAATAAGTGGTCATAACAGAAATAGGCACAATTCATATTTATTTACCTCTCTGCCTGTAAGGATGTGTCGTGCCAATTTCACTTTAGCAAAGTTCCCCTTGCCGATCGTTTTCAACAGTCTGTAGTTTCCGATGTGAGGCTGCTCATCCGCACAGGAAGCTATGGAGTTTCTACACCGAGCTCCAGAGCGCCCAGTGCGGGAGGTGACTTCTTGTCGCCCATCTCCATGTGAGGTGTGCTACAATGCAACATACACAAAGACAAGGAAATGAGGGAACACTTAGTGCCTGCCAAGTTTTAAGGGATCTTAGCTGAATAAACAAAACATTACTGCTTTAATTTTAATCCTAAGGTATCTAGCACTTCAAAGAAATTTAATCACATAATATATACATTTATGAAAAACCAAGAAAATATTATAAGAAAAATACAGTGTTGCAATTCAATTAGGGGTTCCAAAAAGATATTACAGCCTGGGGTGGTGGCACATGCCTGTAATCCCAGTGGTTTGAGAGGGTGAGACAGGAGAATCATAAATTCAAGGCCAGCCTCAGCAATTTATTGAGGTTTTAAGCACCTTACTGAGATCCTATCTCAAAATAACAAATAAAAAGGGATGGGGGTGTGGCTCAGTGATTAAGTACCCCAAGTTCAATCCCTGGTACCAAAAAATATGTATATACATAACATACACACACACACACACACACATATAGACAGTTTGTGATCTATGATTCAACTTTACCATGGTACAAAGTGATACACATTCAGTAGAACCTATACTTGGAATTTTGAATTGAGAGCTTTCCCTAGGATAGTGCAAGCAGCATGAACTCTCACAAGAGCACTCCCCAGTCCCCCTGGCGATCATGGGAATAAACAAGACTGCAGTGTACTATACTGTCAGCATTTTGGGAATGCAGGTATTCAATAAATTACATGATATATTCAACACTTTATTATAGAACAGCCTTGAATTAGATGATTTTGGCAAACTATAGAATAATATAAATATACTGAGGACATTTAAGGTAAACTAAACTAAGCGATGACATTTGCTAGGTTAGGAGTATTAAGTGCACTTCTGACTTAATGGTATTTTCAGTATTAATTCTTAATGGTATTAAGATGGACTTATTAGGATATAACACCACTATATATTGAAGAGCATCTGTATTTTGAATATGTGGCCACCACATAAAATAGGAGTAACAGGACTGCCTTCTGGTCACCCAGAGTTTAACTCTTCTATGTGCTAGCAATAGCACTTGCACATCTGAAACTCACACCACAGCCCATATAAAGCAGCAAAAGCTAATGCCACCATTCACCATTCATCAGATGAGATTAAGGCCATATAACAGTTCAGTGAAAAAATTCAAGGGGAGTCTAGATTCCCAATTTCTTTCTACTCGATGCTAACAATAATTTATTCCATATTCTGTTTAATATTAGTTCTTAAAAACTTTGCTCATTACAATGTACCAATAAAAATAGGAAGAAAAAACTCTGTTCATATTTAGAAGAGCCACAGATCATAATCATTAAATAATCAGGAAACAAATTAAAATTTTACTTAAGTATATCTATTTAAAAAATCTTTTTAAAATAATCAATATGGTCCCCAAATTGTTTTACCTTTGTTCATACGGGACAGAGAACCAACCTGAATTTGAAAAGACTAAGTACTTCCTACATGAGAAGAAATCAGGTCTCCAAATTTAAAACAACTTTATATTTCATTCCTTCCTTAGTCTCTTCCCCAAAACAGAACATATGTGCCCATATATATGTCCTTTCTATAATCCTTAAAATAACAAGCCATCTCCTTAATACAGGAGAGGTTTGGTTTTTTTTTTTAAGTATTTTTTTTAGTTGTAGATAGACACAACTAATTTATTTTTGTGTGGTACTGAGGAGCAAACTCAGTGCTTCACACAAGCAAGGCAAGCACTCCATACTATTGAGCTACAGCCTCAGCCAAGGACAGGTTCTTTGAATGTGATAAACCAAACTATAACAAGTGGACCTCCTCCAAGTATTTCATACTTCAAAGATATTAAAAAAGTTAAATTTCACTTTTGAAAGAGCCAGGCAATTATTCCATGCACTTATAGACTAAATGATGTGATTAAAAAAATAAACTCTTATCCACCTAGGGGTAGAATGGAATTTCCTTAATTTGATAAAAATCATAGACCAAAGACACTTTGAGCAAATATTACACTAAATGGAAAATATCATAATCATTTCTTTTAAGAAACAAGGGGGATGGGGCTATACCTCAGTGATAGCATACTTGCCTCACACGTTTGAGGCAATGGGTTTGATCCTCAGCACCACATTAAAAAAATAGACATAAAAAGATATTGTGTCCATTTATAACTGAAAAAATATTTTAAAAAAGAAAGAAACAAGATAAGGTTGCCCATTACAATTACAGGTTAAGCATCTCAAATCCAAAAATTAAAGTCTGAGAAATGGGATACTCAGAAAATTTCAGATTTCTGAGTATTTTTGGATTTAGTATGTTTGGGTTGGGGGATATTTAGTTGATAAAGTCTATGCAAATATTTCAAAATCTTAAAAACTCTGAAATGCATTTCAGATAAGGACTACTCAATCCATATTACTACTATTTAACATAATATTAGAGGTCAAGGCCAATGCTTTAAGGTAAGAAAAAAAATTGTAATGAGACATGAGAATTGCCATAGAAGAACTATAACTATCATTTCTGTTCTCTTTTGATAGTTTTTCTGTAAATTTGAAATTATTTCAACGTCAAAAGTTCAACAGAAGCAGGGTGTAGTGGTACACATCTGTAATCCCAAGGACTAGGTAGGCTGAGGCAGAAGAAATCAAAAGTTGAAGGCTAGACTCAGCAATTTAGCAAGCCCTGTCTCAAAATAAAAAATAAAAAGGGCTGGGGATGTAGCTCAGTGGTAGAGTGCTTGCCTAGCAGATGTGAAGCACTGGGTTCGATCCTTATCACACATATAAATAAATATAATAAAGATTCATTGGCAACTAAAAAAAATTTTTTTAAAAAGATACAACAAAGGGGAAGCCCTATTAAAAATAAAAGCCTCTAAGAATATGACTAAGAAATGGGACCTGTCCCAGAAGTTCAGTAAAATCACTCTCTTTCTTCTTTGGTGCTAGGGACCCAAATCCTTTACATGTACTAAGCCACTGAGCTATAACCACCAGTTTCACTTTTTTTTAAATTTTTTATTAAAAAAAAATTTTTTTTAAGCTGTAGATGGAGGGCAGGGGATGTGGCTCAAGCGTGCTCCCCTGGCATGTGTGCGGCCCGGGTTCGATCCTCAGCACCACATATAAAGATGTTGTGTCCGCCAAAAACTAAAAAATAAATGTTAAAAATTCTCTCTCTCTCTCTCTTTAAAAAAAAAAAAAAAAGCTGTAGAAGGACAGAATGCCTTTATTTATTTGTTTATTTTTTTATGTGGTGTTGAGGATTGAACCCATTGCCTCACACAAATGAGGCAAGTGCTCTACCACTGAGCCACAACCCCAGGCCCAGTTTCACTTTTAAAAGAATAATTGTTACTGATATAGCAGGTGAACTAAAGTGTAAAGAAAAATAATTTACTTGTCTAATCCTCAGAAGAACTATAAGGCGCAATGAATTGACCATATGTTAGGGACTACCAGGCACTACCAGGAGATGAAAACAGAAAAGTATGGTGCCAAGGCTTCAAGGCACTGGCAGTGGGGCACTAATAAGGGGAATGTAACCGAAGGTGGGGCAGACTCTGCCCCATGAGAAAATCTGAGTAAATATATTAAAGCTGTCCAATAGGCATATAAAGTAAATCAAACACATATAATTTTTAATTTTGTATTTGTCCACATTAAAAAAACAAAAAACAGGTTAAATATATTTTTCTCAAACCAATACATCCCCAAATATTTCAACACATAATATAAAAAGGTAAAAATTATACGTAAGTTTTACATACACAAACACATATTTTTAAAAATAACACTGTCTTTGAAATCTGTGTTTCATGCTTACAGAATGTTATAATTCAGACTGGCCAAATTTCAAGTGCTCAATAGTCATATGTGACTAAGGGTTACTGTGTTGAATAAAGTAGCTTTAAACACCGAGAGGAATGATCACATATAGAAGAGGACTGATCACATGTAGGTGAGATGGAAAAAATAAGGTATCCTAAAAGTGAAGGGATGAAGTCTTGGAATGACAAGCAGAAGAGTTATAACAGGAGATGAGTAGAGTTCCAGGCCAGACACCAGCACAAGAAAAGGTAAGAGACAGTTTGAAGAAAAGAGGGCAAGACTTCCCCGGCATGACTCCCACCAGGAACCAAATTTACCATCAACTTCTCAAGAAGCCTATCAATGTCACTTTTTATTTATAACAATTGACAGTAAAAATTCAAAGACAAGAACTGACATATGTAAATATCTAAACCACTTATGGTTAAAGATCATGGTCATGGGGCTGGGGATGTGGCTCAAGCGGTAGCGCGCTCGCCTGGCATGCGTGCGGCCCGGGTTCGATCCTCAGCACCACATACAAAGATGTTGTGTCAAAAAAACAAAACAAAAAACAAACAAACAAACAAACAAAAAGATGTTGTGTCCGCCGAAAACTAAAAATAAATAAATAAATAAACATTAAAAAAAAAGAAAGAAAGAAAGATCATGGTCACATGTAGTTCTTCTCTTTCTCCAACTTTATTAAAATGACAGTTCTAAAAAATTAAGGCCTAAGACAAAAAACAGAATGACAAAATATTCTTTTAGAAACTAGAAAACAGAAAGAAAATGCCTTAACACATAAAATAAAGGTGAATTCTTAGCCAGTTGTGGAGGTAAGGGGAAATGCTGCTCTGTACCACACAACCCCCAAGACCTACTGCCTCTGCTAGTGAGAGGGAAGGCAAGGCAGAAACAGGACAAGGTGCCATTCTTGAATGACATCCCTAGATCTCCTCTCCTACTCTGGAAACAAAACTGGAGGTTCCCCAGAAAGGGCAAAATGGAAGGTCTAATGTACTTGGTCACAAGCACAAGTGAGGACAAAGGTACTAAAAACAGAAAAGAAATCAGAAAGCCAGAGACCTTTCCTCTTGCCTTCTTCCATGGCTCAGCTCCTTGGAACATGGTTAGCTAGGCATAAATCTATAGTGGAATCTGAGATAGGACAAAATATATATATATATATGGAGAACAGGAGTTCCCCAGAGGAACTCCTCTCTAAGGCCCAGCTTGTAAAACCCACTAAATGCACAGAACCTTCAATCAGTCTTTTAATGTCTCAGCCTTAAATATGGGCAGAAAAATAAGACTCAAAATGGCATTAGACCACTTAAAGCTCAAAGACTAAGCTTTAAGACAAAATTCTGAGAAAAAAGGCTACTCAGTCTAGAATTCTATAGGTAACCACAGTATCAATCAAAAGTGAAAACAGAATAAAGATGTTTTCAGAAATGCAAGGATTTTAAAAATGTATTTCCCAGAAACTTTCTCAAGAAATCTCTGGAGGAGCTGGGTGTAGTGGTGCATGCCTGTAATCCCAGCATTTCGGGAGGCTGAGGCAGGAGTTCCAGACCAGCCTCAGCAATTTAGTAAGGCCCTAAGCAATTTAACAAGACTCTGTCTCAAAATACAAATAAAAGGCTGGGGATGTGGCTCAAGTGGTAACGTGCTCGCCTGGCATGCGCGGGGGCGCTGGGTTCGATCCTCAGCACCACATTAAAATAAAATAAAGATGTTTTTAACTAAAAAACAAATATTAAAAAACTCTCTCTTTAAAAAATATACAAATAAAAAGGACTGGGAATATGATTTACTGGTAAAGCACCTCTGGATTCAAACCCCAGTATTAAAAAAAATCAATCTCTGGAGGAACTGCTCCATTGAGACTTGACAATGAACCAAAAAAGAGGAGGATAGGAGGTCAAGGAAACAGGGTCTATGAGGAAAGGAAAAGGGAGTCCCGGAAAAAAAGGGTGAGGGGAGATTCCGGGATGACCACTATGCAGCAGGCCTAGTGAGCACAACTAAGAATTCCTGACACCTCTAATACACAGGAGGAGGTGCAGAAAGGAACAAGTCACAAAAACCTAAGCAAATCATTAACTCTGGGAAGGAGAGAAAGTGAAAAGAGGTCATCATGGCATACTACACACCTCAGCTGTGAACAGCTCCATACAGCCCCAATAATGTGCATCTGGACAATGATCTAACTACAACAGTGACACAATTAGAGGTGGAGGCTAAAGACAGATGGATGGAAGGACAGGAAGGAAGGGGACAAAGGGCTAACTGGCAAACTCTCATCTTCTTTAGTGGGAAGTCAATAGAATATGCCTAAAACTGGCAGATGGTGGTGGAGAGGAGCAAGTAGTAGTAGCAGTATATTTAGTTGTTTAAAATTAGAGACATATATGTCAAACAACCGAAGGAATTTTTCTTCCAACTATGTCTGTCTGTCTGCATTTTATAAATTCTCACAATCACCTTGGACAGACAGTCTTTCTTGCAATTAAGCACACTTGGGGTCCTCATCCATTAAACTGAGGTTGGACAAACTGATAAAAGGATGCATCTATATCCAGAAAAGAATATTATAATGGATAATATTATGAACACAATGCATGTTTTATACACATCACCCATACATATGAATTCATGAAAAAGTAAACAGGAAACTGATTAAAAACAAAAACCACTAAAAGATAGGTAAAGTTAGAAAATGAAAGGGCAAGGGCTAGAGTTGTAGCTCAGTGGTAGAGCACATGGCTGGCACGTGGGTTTGATCCTCAGCACCACATAAAAATAAATAAAAAAATAAAGGCATTGTGTCCTTTTTTAAAAAAGAGGGGTGGGGGCAAGTAATAGTCCCAAAGATATTGAGACAAGGAGAAGGAAAAAAGGGAGGATTAGAAAAGCATCAATATAAACTAAAAAAGACTGTCCAAAGGAAATGCCAACAGATGGGTTATAGCTCAGTGGAATACTGCTTGCCTAGCATGTGTGAGGCACTAGGTTCAGATTTCAGCACCACATAAAATAAAATAAAGGTCCATCAACAACTGAAAAATACTTTAAAAAGAAAAAAGAAAATGACAAAATACTGGTTACTAGTAATGAAAATATTTTTCTGCATAATGAATATATTCATAAGCTCCTTAATTTTCTCATGACCCTTAACTTTCAACAAATTTAACATTCCTCTTAATGAAAATAAATCAACTAGGGGCTGGGGATGTGGCTCAAGCGGTAGCGCGCTCCCCTGGCATGCGTGTGGCCCGGGTTCGATCCTCAGCACCACATACCAACAAAGATGTTGTGTCCGCCAAAAACTAAATAAATAAATAAATTCTCTCTCTCTCTCTCTCTCTCTCTCTCTTAAAAAAAAAAGAAAGAAAATAAATCAAATAGAGGGGCTGAGGATGTGGCTCAGGTGTTAGCGCGTTCACCTAGCATGCGTGAGGCACTGGGTTCAATTCTCAGCACCACATAAAAACAAAATAAAGATATTGTGTCCACCTAAAACTAAAAAATAAATATATTAAAAAAGAAAATAAATCAACTAGAACAGCATAAATCTTTAAAATCTGTTAAAAGTCTCATTTAATACCAACTGTTGGAAACTTTCTAAGTAGTTCGTAAATCAATAAAATTTGATTAATCAATCGTTTGAATTGGTCATCAGTATACTGGTTTTGAATGAACTGACTTTTTGGCAAATCAACTTTCAACAAATTGACCTAGATGAAGGCTTTAGGGTAGTGGGTCTCAATCAGGGACAGGATGACTTTGCTCCCACAGGGGACATTCGACAATGAATGAAGACATTTTTGGTGGTCATGACTGAGGGGATACAGCCAGGTATAGCAGCCCGTACCTGTAATCCCAGCAACTCTGGAGACTACGGCAGGAGGATCCTAAGTTCAGGGCCAGCCTCACAAACTTAGAGTAAAATTCTCAGTAACTTAGTGAGACCCTGTCTCAAAAAATAAAAAGGACTGAGGATGAAGCTCAGTGGTAAAGTCCTGCTGCTGCGGGACTAAAAAATAAAAATGTAAAACAACTGAGGGGATGTTACTGGCATCTGGTAAGTAGAGGCCAGGGATACCATTAAAATCCTCCGATGCACAGGACAACGATCCACAACAAAGAACTATCTGTCCCAAAGACCAAGGTTCAGATAACCTGCTGTAGGGAAATAAAACTGATTATCCTCATCTCCAAGCCTGAACCTCCTATAGTCTGTTGTTGTTGTTTTTTCTGTTAATGAAATCATGATCTATCTTGTACAAATGAGAAACTTAAGGGTTCATCTCTCATTCCTCCCTTACCCTCTCCCCTCACTTCTAAATCACATTTGTGATTTTATCCCCTAAATCTCTCAAATATCACTTCTCCATTTCTACCACCACCAGGCGTATCTTCCATAACTCAGCCCCTGCCTCTACTGTGGCCTCTTCAGACTACTTTCCAACAACAAGGCTCTCCCTAACCCACATAGCAAAGCCATTTCATCTTTCTCAATTCTCATTTCATGTGCCACTAAGAAGGCAGGGGGGCCTTGATATCATGATTGATGGCAATTTCTTATCATTATGTTTTTTCCCTTGGCATCCCTTTTGCCTCGCTCCTCCTTTTTCCACCACTTCTTGCTTAGTTAATTCACAGCAGCACAGCACACAACTTCAGATTTTGGATTATTCTGTTAGCACACTATAAAAGCTATCCTATGAAGGAAGGAACAGTTACAGAATCCCCTACCATAACAGGGTCAAAGCACTGTTATTTTTTTTTCCTCTTTTTTTTTTAAGCTACTGTCATCTTTTAATAGTTTTTTTTTAGTTGTAGATGAACATAAACCTTTATTTTATTTTTTTATTTTTATATGGATTGAGGTTTGAATTCAGTACGCCTCACCCATGCTAAGCAAGCGCTCCACCACTGAGTCACATCCCCAGCTCCCTTTTTCCCTCTTTGAGTTGGGAATCTTGACTATGTTGCCCAAGCTGGTCTCAAACTACCAGGCTCAAGGGATCCTCCCACCTTAGTCTACTGAATAGGAGGGACTACAGGCCTGGGTCACCATGCCTGGCTTATTTTATTTAATCACAATGATGCTAAGGGATAGATGAGACTTTTTTTCTTTTATAAATACAAAAGATGAGGCAGGGCTTGGGATATGGCTCAGTGGTAGAGCACTTGTGTAGCATGCACAGGATCCTGGATTGAATCCCTAGAACTGCAAAAATGAATAAATAAATAATATGAGGCATAGCATAAATCTGAAGACCTGTTTCAAAACCAGGTCTGCCACTCCTCTATCTATACCCAAAGGACTTAAAATCATCATGCTACAGTGATACAGCCATGTCAATGTTTACTGCAGTTCAATTCACAATAGCTAAACTATGGAACCAACCTAAGTGTCCTTCAACAGATGAAGAGATAAAGAAAATGTGATATATTTTTTTCAATGGAATATTACTCAGCTTTAAAGAAAAATGAAATTATGGCATTTGCAGTAAATGGATAGAGTTGGAGAATATCATGCTAAGCAAAATAAGCCAATCCCCCTCCCAAAATAAAAGCCAAATGTTTTCTCTGATATGCAGATGCTAATTCACAATAAGGGGCACAGGGTGGGGGTGCGCGCGCACACACACACACTAAGGAAAAATAGAGTTAACGTAGATTAGGTAGAGGGGAGTGAAGGAAGGGGAGAGGAGGGAAAACAGGAATAGGACGGATAGTGGAATGAAACAGACATTATTATCTATCTATCTATATATGACTACATGACCAATGTGATTCTACAACATGTACAATCAGAAAATATTATAAATTATATCCTATCTATGTATATCAAAGTGCATTCTACTGTCATGTATAACTAATTAAAACAAATTTAAAAAAAAAACAGGACTGTAACTCCAAATCCCAATTTCTCCCTTCTGTGTTGTTGCTCCTTCTTTTTGCTCCACCTCTTGTCCACTCCACCTCACAAGTGTTTTCAGATTTTCCCTCAACCACAGTCCCAGGCTCTCACCCCTCTCAGCTCCAGCCCAAACTCTTTCTATCAATGTGGCCTCTTAAGAAAGCAGACCAAGGTTTTAATAAAAGAGAAAAAGGCCATCTCAATGGAGTGAACTGTGGAGACCTTGACACTAGGGGCAACCAACATTTACATATTAATATGTGTCCAGCACTGCTCTGAATGTTTTCTATTTGTTTCAATCACTCAATTCAACCAATATTTACTGATCACACACAGTAAAGTAGGTATTTGGAATAATATCAGTAAACAAAACAGTCATGCTTTTATGGAGCTTTTGGTATGCCAGGGGAAAATGACCGAACATAATAAACATAAGAAATATATAAATCACGTGATATGTTAGAAGGTAATAATGCAATGGAGAAAAGATCAGAGTTGGGAAGCTGGGAAGGCAATGAGTACTCAGAGTAAGCCTTAGCAAGATGGCAGTGGAGGAGCTAAGAACATCTGGACATCTGAAGAAAGATATTCCAGGCAATCAGCAGACCCAGAAGCTGGAGTGACCCTGGTGTGTTCAAAGAACAGCAAGGAGATTCCTGGGACATCCCGTGCAGTAAACATGAAAGACAGAGATGTGGACAAAAAGGTAAAGGAGATCAAATCATGGAAAGCTTCATTCCAGGGCTACTATTTCCAACTGTTTCATAGACTGAGTAACTAGGGCACAAGGAAGTTAATAATTTGCCTAAGGCCACATAATAAAATACTAGGTCAGATATAAACGCAAACAGTCATTATTGTGGTGGTTTAAAAACCTGACACCAAAGTCTGTGACACACCTCCCACAAACAAAGTCCATGCCCCTTCCCCTTAAATGTGAGTAGGAGTGCTTCAACCAAAACAGAATGGCAAAAGTAACACTGTGACTTAAAGCTATTTTAACAGGCAGCAGTATAGCTGGGCACCGCCATACGCCTGTAATTCCAGCAACTCAGGAGGCTAAGACAGGAGAATCACAAGTACTACACCAGCCTCTGCAACTTAGGGAGGCCCTGAGCAACTCTGTGAGACTGTATCAAAATAAAAAAATAAACTGGGCTGGGGGATGGAGCTTAATGGTGAAACACCCCTGGTTTTAAAAAAGTGCACCCCAGCACTTAAAAAAAAAGAGAGAGAGAGAGAAAAGAAAAAGAAAAAGAAGAAGAAAAGGCAAGCAGCTTCTGCCTTGTTTGCTGGACACTGAGCCCAAAAGCAGAAGCCAACAGCATAAGAGAAGTATGGCCAAACCAAGGCTTCCTGTGCAGCTAGCTCTGACAAGAGTTCCGGCTGAGCCAGTTTTCTAACCATACCTGCCAAGTGGCAGATTAGTGAGCAAAGAAAAGTCTAGAATGTGTTCAATCCCCCTAGCCTTTCAAGATCCTTGCAACTGAGGCCTCAAACATAGTATAAGAGAGGTAAGCCATCTCAGTCTGAATTCCTTCCACACAATCTGTGAGCAGAATAAAATGGTTGTTGTTTTACACTACCAAGTTGTGAGGTAGTTTGTTCCACAGCAATAAATAAAACTATGTGAGCAGCAAAAAATAAATGTTAAGAACCTGAAGTTAATAAAAATGAAAAAAGAAATTGGAATACATTACCATGATATGTGCAAGTTTTTTTTTTCATTGAATATCTTCAATGTCTTTTGATGATTTAACAGAAGAGAAAATGAACTCCTAAATCTACAACTAGTAAAGCTAATAAATAAATGCCTGTGGGTACCACTGGCAGGCAGGCTTAGGATAGGTAAGGGCAAACAAGGAAAGAGTTGATGACAGAATGTGAAAAGAATGTTATAAAAAATAGCCTCAAATGTCTTCTATAACAAAAGATGCTTGCCCAGCTTAAAATTATCCTTCTAGGTAAGTCTAAGAGCAGAAAGCAAATGAGGAGTGGTTCTAGATCTACTCATTTTCAGGATTCTCATTCTAGAATCTGCTACAGTCAATGCAGTCATACAAATACTGACTGCATAAAGGATGGTTATATACAATGCTGGGATCAAAACTCCTGGGTTCAGGTACAAAACTTCACATCAAGTTCTTCAAGATTTTCATGTCAAATGTCCATAACACAAACCCCACAATATTTAGACTCCACTCAAAACAACAGCTTCGTTATTAACAAGAAATACAGAAAAAAATCTCCTGCTTTGAGCTTCAACTTTGAACACCAAGATCCCACATAACCCACAGAAACAATGCCTTAACTAATCTATGTAAGATTAAATAAGACTGAGCAGTTATATAAGGCTGAGCAGTTTAGTGGCTAGAGAGCAATGCTAAAGAACACTAGGTTGAAGAAAGAATTGGATTCTATTAGTTAGCTGTTGCTTAATGAAATACCTGAACTAACTAACTTAGAAAGGGTTTGGGCTGGGGTTGTGGCTCTGTGGTAGAGCACTTGCCTAGCATGTGTGAGGCACTGGATTCAGATCCTCAGCATCACATAAAAAAGTAAATGAATAAAATAAAGTTTAAAAAATGCACAAAACCAACATAATGAGAGAGAGAGAGAGAGAGAGAGAGAGAGAGAGACAGAGAGAGAGGTTTATTTAGCTCACAGTCCTGGAGTTTCCAGTCCAAGACTGGGTAATCCCATTGCTTTGGGCCTCTGGTGGGGGTGTGGGATGGCAATATCAGAGCAAACTAATCACCTCATAAGCCAGAAAGCAAGAGAGAATGAAAAAGGCGGGCAGGGTTCCACAATCACCTTAGAGGGTATGCCCTGAGACCTAAGTAAGGATCTCCCAATAGTGCCACCCTGGGGATCAAGCTTTAATAAGTGGATCTTTGGGGGGCATTCAATACCTAAACTACAATTCCAAAAGAGAAGTCCTTTCTTTTTTCATGAGAAATATCCTCCCTTGCCAACATCCATTGTCTCCATTACTTCACACAGGAGAGTGCATATGGGCCAGTAGATCAAGTCCATGCATACTCTTTAACTTCTTGAAAAAAAACAAGACATTAAAGATTTTTAGTTAAGAAATTTATTTTCTCCTTCGAGTTTAATTTGAAATTGTAAAATGGATGAAAGAAAAGCTATGTCTATGTAGTCTTCCCCATGGTGATGGGAAAGGGCTGCATCCCTTGGCTCTTATCCTGCCTGCGGATAAAACCCAGGGTTAAATTCGACTATCTTAGAATGTTAAAATTTTGAACAATCCTCTTTGAAATAAAGCTAGCAGGCACTACTAGTTTATAGGACACTTTGCTTATCTCTTTAAGTAGTTACAATGTAAATCAGGTGCTATGTAAGTCCAGTGTAAATAACTACAATGTACATCATGAGGTACATAAATAATCTAGAAGACCAATAGTTACTTACTATAAATTTCAATATTCACCTGATTTACATAAAGATGAAAATAACCCTCAAATGAAAATCCATAAAATCTTCCCTAAATTCTCTAATCCAATATAAAATATGAATTCTTCTAAGGTAAACTTTCTTTTTAAAGGCTCAAACAGCTTGATTCAATAAATAGTGTGCTCAGAAATTAAAATGCATATTAAATGAAACTATTATTACTGTTTTAAATGAGAGTTATAGTACAGTTGGGTGCAACAGTGCTACCTGTAATCCCAGCAAACTGGGGAGGTACAGGCAAGAGGATAACAAGTTTGAAGGCAGCTTCAGCAACTCAGCAAGGCCTTAAGCAACTTACTAAGATCCTGTCTCAAAACAGAAAATAAAATAAAAAGAGCTGGGAATGTGGTAGAGTACCCTGTGTTTAATCCCCAGTACAGCATGGGTGCACACACATGATCTAATTATAATGCAAGCTTCACTGAATAATAAGGCAGTGATTTTTCCCCCCTTTGGGGGAACCTTGGATCAAACCCAGGACCTCATGCACATGAGGCACCCTCTCTACCACTGATCTATATCCCCAGCCCAGTAATGATTCTTAATCATAGATCCTGGACCTACAGCACCAACATCACCTGGAAATTTGTTAGAAATGCAGTCTAGAGTGCCAACTGTAGAGTCCAAGGTCTGGGAGTGAAGCCCCAGACATCAGCACTTTAACAACCCTCTAGGTTATTCAAATGTTTGCTCACATTTGAGAGTTTACAAACTAGTTTCACAGAGCTCTAGGTGGTTTGTTCTGCAGGAACTAACAGGAATGATCTGGTTCCCAGATAAATAGGATATCCTATGAAGTACCTAGCCCCATGTCATACACATAGTGGGTATTCTATTTGCTCAACAGGTTAATTCAGCCACACCCAAGTAACAAATGGCTATAGAATAACTTCATCAGTTTGTCTATTTCACAGAAGAAATTTTGAAGACTCATTGCATTGACTAATAATAAGTACGTAATGCACGCATATCCAGAGCTGTTAAAGAAATAACTGGAAAAGCTGTGGGGCCTCTGGTCCTTTAGCAAATAACCGAGGCATACAAAGTGTTATATGCTTTGAAATTTAAGTGAAAAATGTTTCTAATTTTGCCAGTACAGAAACAGATACACCATGGCTCTCTATACAAGCCAAATGCAGGACATAAACTAAAACACAAACTTTCTTGTTGCGTTTTAAAAGCATCCTATTTCCAATTGTAATAAATGAGTTCAAGGTGGATTCTAATTTGAACAATTTAAAACTCAGAAAACTGAGGAAACTTTAACACTGACTTTATATATATGATAAAGGTACTAATTATATTTTTAAAAGAGGTTCTATTCTAAAAGCTTGAGAAATGAAATGATATAATGTACTAAATTTACTTCTTGGAAGAGGAAGTAAATAAGACTGGACACTGAACTGCTGAATATATGGAGCTTACTACACACCAATACAAGGGTTTCTTAACTTTGGCACTAGTGACATTTTGGGCCAGATAATTCTTAGAGGGGTAAGGTGCTTTCCATGTATTCTAAAATGTTCAGCAGAATTCTTGATGAGCAGCAACCTCCCCTTTAGCTATGACAACCAAAAATGTCTCTAGGCATGTCCAAATGTGTCCACTGAAGGGCAAAACTCACCCCAGTTGAGGATCATTATTAAATATCCCCATTGTCTCTACTTACTTGTTTAAATTTTTCCAAAGTAGGGCTGTGGTTGTGGCTTAGTGGGAGAGTGCTTGCCTGGTATGTGTAAGGCACTGGGTTTGATCCTCTGTACCACATAACCAAAAAAAAAAAAAAAAAGCAAGTCATGCTGTCTGTCCATCTACAACTACAAAATTTGATTTTAACTTTTTTTTAAATTTTTTTTTCCAGACTTAAAAAAAAGGTTTACTTTATTTATATTCTGGGAATTGGTACATCTACATCCCCTTTTTTAATAATCTGCATATGAGGTCTTGAGAAATAGCCTAGTACAGCAAAAAATCAACAGACTGAGTCAGAGATCTGGAGTCTAGTGGAGGATTTCTTTTTTTTTTTTTTTTTTTAAGAGAGAGAGAAGTTTTTAATATTTATTTTTTAGTTCTCTGCGGACACAACATCTTTGTTTATATGTGGTGCTGAGGATAGAACCCGGGCTGCACGCATGCCAGGCGAGCGTGCTACCGCTTGAGCCACATCTCCAGCCCCGAGGATTTCCTTTTAAACAGCCTATAGTCTCAAGCAGCTCCTGTGACCTCTCTTAGTTTCAGCATCCTTACTAGATTATTTGACTAGTTCTTTGGGCTATAAAATGTGATGACAGTGAATTTTTATATACCCACCTACTAAAAGTGGATATTGACATTTAAAAGTCAAATAAAAACAATTGTATACAAGGATGAAAATAATATTCTTGTTACAAATTACCTATTAAATTCTTTTTTTTTTTTTAACTGTACTGGGGAATGAACCTAGGGACTCTTGTGTGGCAAGCACTATACCACTGAACCACACCCTCAGCCCTCTTTATTATTCTTGATCTAATAAGCAATATTATTATCATAAGTGTATATAATCATTTAAAATTTTAATGAGATTCCCAGGATAAGCAAAAGGGAATGTATTTCTATAAAATAAAAGCTCTAATAATCATAATAGCTACAATGTCCATCAACTGGTGAATGGATAAAACATTGTGGTATGCTACTTAGCAATAAAAAGGAATGAACCAGCGGGGTTAGATGGCCCACACCTGCAATCTCAGCAATTCAAGAAAGGCTGGATAGGAAGAGGGCAAGTTCAAGGTCAGACTGGGAAACTGGGTGAAATAAAACAAAAACAAAAACAAAAAATGGCTGGGGATGTGCAGTAGTAGAGCACTCCTGGGTTCAATTTCTGGCATAGCAAAAACAAAGAAAAAATATTATGATAAATGAAAGAACTCAGATTCAAAAGATTATACACTACATAACTCCATTTATAAACATTCCAGAAAAGGTAAAATTAGAAAGACAGAAAACAGATCAGTGGTTGCCAGGGGCTAAAGAAGAGAGGGAAGTGACTGTAAAGGGTCACAAGGGACCTTTTGGGGTGATGGAAAGGTTCTACATCTTGTTTGTAGTGGTGGTTACATGACTATACATTTGCCCAATTCATCATACTGTGCACTTAAAAGTGTGGACGTCATATCTCGATAAACCTAACTTTAACAAAAGAACTTCTCAACAGACTGAGAGCTCCCATTCATTCTTGTACACTCAACACTCAACTGGCAGGAAGTATAACACTAGTTGTTCATGGACTATGACGAATGTGAACCTGAGGTGTAACACTGACACATGCACCACAGCTACTTCCAGAACATGCCAACACAAGAGCTAAAAATGGAACATGGCACTAGACATGGAAGCACACGCCTGTAATCCCAGAGACTTATGAGGCTGAAGCAGGAGGTTCACAAGTTCAAGACCAGCCTCAGTAACTCAGTGAGGCCCCCCCACCAACCTAGCAAGATCCTGTCTTAATATAAAAATAGCAGGGGATGTAGCTCAATGGTAGAGCACCCCGGGTTGAATTCCCAGTACCAAAAATATAGAAATGGCACACGCCTATAATCCCAGCTGTTCAGGAGGCTGAGGCTATAGGATCTTAAATTCAAAGCCAGCTTTGGCAACTTAGCAAGGCTCCAAGCAACTGAACAAGAACTGGTCTCTAAATATTTTTTTAAAAAACAGGGAGGAGGGTTGGGGTTGTGGCTCATCGGTAGAGCGCTCGCCTAACATGTGCGGAGCCCTGGGTTCCTCAGCACCACATACCAACAGGGATGTTGTGTCCGCCGAGAACTAAAAAATAAATATTAAAAATTCTCTATCTTTCTCTCTCCTCTCTCACTCTCTCTTTAAAATAAATAAATAAATATTTTTTAAAAAGGGGGGCAGGAGGCTGCTGAGGATGTCTCAGTGGTTAAGCACCCTGAGTTCAATCTCCAGTACCAAAAAAAAAAAAAGAAAGAAATAAAAGGGCAAGGTGAATGAATGTAATGATTGTAATGATGTACTATGAACCTCTTGATTTTAACAGTATCAATACTCCAATTGTAAATACATTACATGATATTAAAGAAAGACACACACTGGGGCTGGGGTTGTGGCTCAGCAGCAGAGTGCTCGCCTAGCGCCCTGGGTTCGATCCTCAGAACCACATAACAATAAATAAATAAAGGTTGTAGTTGGACACAATACTAAAAAATAAATATTAAAAAAAAGAAAGATACACACACACCCTAGGTTGTTTTTAAAGAACAGAGAGAGTAATTCTAACAACTTATGCAAAAATTACAAAATAATTGAACAAAATAACCAAAGAATAGAGGAAGAATGAACCAAGTCTGTCAATAATAATCACAAATACTAGCTAGCCATGTATTCCTAACTGAAAATAGCACATATCTTCTCCTACTGTCCCTCACTGAAATGCATACTGAAAGAAGACCTAACTGAAAATCTTTATCAGAAACCTGCTTTTATTGACACTGGCTTCAGTTGAGCAAGTATGGAGCTCCTGCTCTGATTCAATGTAAGGTTTTTGACTAAGTGAAGATCAAAACTCAAAGCCAACCAAAAAATCTTTTTGTTTGTTCCATTCATCAGGGTAGTCAAAGAACAGGAAAATGCTCAGGTCAGAAATGGGTTTCTTCAAAAAGGCCACATATAAAAGCCACATAAAGCCAGGCATGTCAGTTCTCTTGAGCCCAAGAGTGTGCCATCAGCCTGTACTACACAGCAGGACCCCCCATCAGAAAAAAAAGAAAAAAGAACAAGGTCACAGACTGATCTAGTCTATTACTTTTTATGTAATTTTTCTAATCCACGTGGAGTAGGAACCTAGACCACTGCCAGATTAAAGAGCATTAAATACTATACATTATTGTACTGAGGGAATGCTTTAGACTACAGTTTACATAAACAGATTAAGTTACCCAATAGCTATCAACCAACCAAGAGGTATTTTGAAGATTAAAATGAAGGCATTTGATGCCACTCTGTCACAACATCTCAGAACACTACTGAAAACATGAAATCACCGTGAGCAAGGAAGCTTTTCCTAAGAGATGGCATTCTCCTGTCAGCAACTACCTCGTAACACTTATAATGAAAGGCCAGTGCAATTTCTTTAAGAGTTATTTGCTAGATATTTTTACTTAAGATAACCAACACTTCTGAACCTAATGCTGGAGAAAGAGTTCAGAAAACACTGGGTCAGAGCCAAACATTTCAATGTAATTTCTACTACAAGCTGTCACTCCTTAACAATGCTGTTCCTGGCAGTTTTTAAAGGTCCACATGAATAAAATCAAAGAGACCTTTTATAGACGCACGGGATGTGAGCGCTGGAAGGGACCTGAGAGCTCTTCTAAGCCAAACTTTCTAGGATGGAGGAAAGCGGGAAGCCCCAGGAGGGCCGTGCTTCAGCTGGGCAGCAAGCGCAGGCAGAGCTTCACTACACATCCGCCTTTCAAAACGCTTAGCCAACTTCTCGCCGCAGGACTGGTGAGGACTCCTCTCTCCGGGAACAACTCTCCGAGCAGAGTCGTGGAGCAACTAAGGGAGCCACAAAGATCCCACCTTGGGCATCTGGTTTCAGCGACTGTCATTAAACTTATTTCCGAACCATTTTAAAGGAGCAGAAAGGCCAGTCCACAATCCATCAACCAGATGGATTCCCATTAACCTGCACGGAGGACACATGCTTTTAACCTGGGTTCAAACGTGCACGGCCCGCGGCGGTGATCCCACACACCGGGACAAGCCGCGGGCGGCGACGCCACTCCAGAGCGCAGGACACCCGCGACCCGCCCGCCGCGTCCGCACTGGCAGCGCGGGCCACTCACGTTTTCAGTGTCTCGTTCATTCACGGTTGGCAAGGGGGTCCTAGTGGACATCTTACTGCGCTTCGACTCTGCACCACGCGAGGGCGAAAACAAAACCGCCCAGCCCTGGGCGGCCGGCGAGCAGCGGCCGCGAGTCGCCCGCCCCGCGGCCTCGGTCTAGATCCGGGGCCTGGCCAGGGCCCTGCCCCCGCGGGCCCCGGGGCTCATTCTCCCCCGGCCCCGGCGGCCGCGGCCAGGAGCCCTGCGGGGCGGGGCGCGGCGGGCGGCCGGCCGGCGTCCCCGCGCCTCAGGGCGTCCCGCGGGCCCCGGCCCGCTCGCCTCTTCCGCCGCTCCCGCCCGTCGCGCCGCGGAGCTCAGCGCCGGGGCCTCCACACAGCGCCGCGGGCAGCCCCGAGACAGGAGGAGCAGCAGGAGGATGTGAAGAAGGTGGAGCGCAAGACAGGCCGCCGCGAGCTGCGAGCGCCGACCATGGAGGGGGCCGTGGGGGAGGCGCCTGCGCCCGGCTACTTTCCCTTATCCCGTTCGCTTTCCACTTCGCCCCCACCCTGCCGGCAGCCGCCGCCGCCGCCGCCGCCGCTCCCCGGCACAGCCGAGCCTCACGGACCCAAGATGGCCGCCTCTCGGCTTCCTCCGCTGCATCCGGGTACCGGAAGTGACGACATCGGCGCCTCCAAAGTTCGCCAATCAGCGGGGCCCGAGACCGCCGCCCTGTTGCTGTTGCTAGGGGCGACTCGGTGCTGTTGGACTGGAGGGGGTGGGGCCGAAGGCTGGGACCTCGGGTTCCCACAATCCGGGAGCGTTCGGCATCTCAGATAGAGCCGGGAAACGGCGCTGGGCGGCAGCCTGAGCCCAGCTACTTGGGGTGGCATTTACAGATTACAGATCCGGGTTGAATGGATTACAGAGCGCCTACTGTGTGCAAAAGTTGCGGTCGCATCCCCAGGGCCCCGCTGCACCGGATGGAGCCACAGCAGCAATTGTAGGGTCGGGGCTTCGGGAAGGTGGGCTCCTGCATCATTAACTGTGATCCAGGCATTAAGCTTTCAACCAACGAACTTTCTTGCCTCCAGCCGTGGGACACCAAGGGCTGGGCTGAGCATTCAAGGGTTGCGGGCGCGTCTTTCCTGAAAGAACTGTCCGTCAGAAGGGACACAGACCCCGACGCAGCTAAATGTCATCCAGAGGGAAGAGTGTAATGAGAAGGGTGGCACACAGGGGATTGGGAAAGGGCCGGTTCCTAAGTTTCCGTAGATGGTTTATAACCAGGTTCTTATAGCCAGTGTGCAGCTACTGGAGAGCTTGAGGCAGCCCTGGGTGCCAACCAGGGTCCAGGTTCAGAGGACAACTTCAGCTAGAACCTTGGAGATACTACATCGCCTGAAAATTTTCCTTACCCTGACACTCTTCCTGTCCTCGCTCGATGGAATCCAATGGTTCAGGGTTCCTGGAGGGAGGGCTGGGTGGGCTGGGGTAATACGAACTATTACTGAACTGATATTTGTGGGCACATTACATTTATAACTCATTGAAGCCTCAGGGTGACCATAAAAGATGGGCGGACACACCAGGTGATCTGAAGTCTAGACAAGTTAGTGATTTGGCCAAAACACCTAGTTGGTTAGCAACAGAATTGGGATCTGAACCCGAGTTCCTACAGCTTTGATAATAGGTAGATATGTCTTGTTTGCCTTTTCTTCTTGTCTTCCTTCTTTTTCTTTTGTTCCTCAGCATCCCAACATTTTGCTATGCCTGGAACATTTCCTGCTCTGTGAAGCATGTATCTTTAAACACCAGAAGCATTCCCAGAGAGGCCAGATGCTCCCGATACAAAAATAAAAACTAAGGAGGGAGATGCAGTCAGATATCCTGCTGCTTGCTCACAGAGGAGTGTTGAATGGATCCACATGGCCCTATTTAAACTGTTACTTTCTTTCTCCCTGTTTGACCAAGCAGAAATAGTGGAATTCCTTTAAGTTAAGTGTGTGCTCCATGCAGCAGTACAACTGAAATGTAGGTTATGGTAAGTGGGGTTGAGCACATCTGTTGTGGGAGACCGTGAAAGGGCACGTAGCCCACCTACACCAAGGGAAACTCCCAGAGGAAAGCATATTTATGCTGAATCTACATGAGTAGACAGCTAGGTGAGGGTGGATGGCAAGGGCAATGCAAGAAGAAGTCTGGCTGCACAGGGACACAGAGGTGAGAAAGAACAGGGTGGGTTTGGATAAATGTCAAAAGTGAGAGAGGCAGAAGCCAGGCATGTTTGGACTTAGCATGGCACCCATTCTGCTCCTGACTCTGATGAGTTAGGAAAACACCCCCAAAAGAGTATCAGCTGCAGGTAGGAACTGAAAGAAAGCGTATGGACAATTCAGAGCATTCCACATTAGCTAGAGAAGTAACTAGGGTATGAAGTTTCCACCCAGGAGCTTTTCTCACCAAAGCCATACATTAGTGAGTCAGTAAATGGCCAAGTTAGGAAATGAATATGACAGTACTTAACTCAAGTGTTCATAGTGGTTAGAACTGAAGAAGAACATTGGACTTTTAATTGCACTTACATCAAATGACATCATGGTCCCACAGAAAGCTGGGAATGGGAGGCAAGGTATGCTGTGTATGCCATGCAGAAAAGGAAGGAGGAAGCGGGAGGAGGAAGAAAGCATTGTTCTGCCCAAAGACCTTATGTAGTACTGAATCATGTGCATCTATGATGTGGAAGGAAGAGTAAAAGCTGAAAGTACCCTTCGATTGCCTTCTTCCATTCCTTTTTCGTATTCCTTATGTCCTGCCTTTATGTTAGAATAGTTTCTGTCTGGAGCATCTTAAACTGAAAAGATGTAACTAAAAGTACCAAGCTGCAGATGTACACAGACCTTACAGATGCTCCTTGTCTTACAGTGGGGCTAAGTTCCTTCCAACAAACCCATCATAAGTAAAAAATGCATTCAATAAGCCAGGCATTAGGGCTGTGGTTGTAGCTCAGTGGTAAAGTGCTTGTCCATTGTGTTGGAGGCCCTGAGTTCAATTCCCAGCACTGTGAAAAGAAAAAATAAATAAAGAATCCAAGGGTAGTGGTGCATTCCTGCAATCCCAACAACTTGGGAGCCTGAGGCAGGAGGATCGCAAGCTCAAGGCCAGCCTCAGCAACTTAGTGAAACCATGTCTAAATAAATAAATGGGACTGGGCTCTATCTCAATGATAGAACACCTATTGGGTTCAATCCTCAGTGCAAAAACATACATTCAATATAGCTAACCTTCTGAACATCAAAAATTAGGCCAGCCTACCTTAAACTTGTTCAGAACACTCACATTACAACTACAGTTGAGCAAAAACATCTAACAGAAAGCCTTTTTTAAAAATTTTTTTTAGTTGTAGTTGGACACAATAACTTTATTTTATTTATTTTTTATGTGGTGCTGAGGATTGAACCCAGTGCCAGGCGAGTACTCTACTGCTGAGCCATAACCCCAGCCCACAAAGCCTTTTTTATAACAAAGTGTTGACTGTCTCATGTATTGTACAGCATTGGTGGTTGCCCTTCATTAACTGGAAGTGTGGCTCACTGTAACTGCCTATCATCACAAGAAAGAGTATCATACTACATACAGCGGGTCCAGAAAAAAGATCAAAATTCGAAATTTGAAGTATAGTTTCTACTGAATGTGTATAGTTTTTTCACCATTGTAAAGTCAAACCATCATAAACCAGGGACCATCTGTACTGACTTTCATGGCATCAGCTGATATAATTGAGTCCTATTCTATTCCTGAAGGACAAATGAGAGATTGATTCTCAGAGAGAAGTGCTACCTCACAACCATTAGGATGGCAACTATGAAAAAATGACAAAAGAACAATCCCTGGCAAGAGCATAGAGGGATTGCAACCTTAGTGCATGGTTAGTGGGAACATGAACTGGAGCGGGTGCTGCAGAAAACAGTATGGTGGCTCCTCAAAAAATAAAAAGTAGAAATCAGATGCATGCCAGCAACCCCAGCAACACGGGAGGCTCAAGCAGAGGATTGCAAGTTTCAGCCAGCCTGAGCAACTTTTTTTTTTTTGAAAGAGAGAAAGAGAATTTTAATATTTATTTTTTAATTCTCGGCGGACACAACATCTTTGTTTGTATGTGGTGCTGAGGATTGAACCTGGGCCACACGTATGCCAGGTGAGCACGCTACCGCTTGAGCCACATCCCCAGCCCCAGCCTGAGCAACTTAAGGAGACCCTGTCTCACAAACTAAAAAAGGGCTGGGGCTGGGAGTCAGTGGTTAAGCACCCCTGGGTTCAATCCCAAGGACAGAAATAATTTTAAATTTTATCAAAAGTAGAATTACTATATGATCCAGCAATTCACTTCTGGGTAAATATTCAAAAACACTGAAAACAGGATCTTGGCAGCCAGTTGTGATGGCACATACTACTCAGGAAGCTGAGGCCAGAGGAGGATCACTTGATCCCAGGATTTGGGGCCAGCCTGGGCAACATAGGGAGGCTTCTCATGGCTGCCCTTCTCTATTTCTAGTTCCTTCTTTCCTTGCACAATGTTCATTTAGGAACTACTTCATGCCAAGCAGTATTTGAAGTACTGGGGATGTAACTGTGGATAGAGAAGGTGCTTCTCTCACTCACAGGACATACATGAGAGAATTCATGAATGATGTAACTTCAGTATGAAAGAACTGTAAAGAAAAATTAACCAGGATAAAGTGATAGAGATGAATCTCTTGATTTAATTTAAATTTCATTATTTTTTGATAATAGATGCACATAGTACAAAATAACGTGCAAAGGGATATATAGTTTTTAAAATGCTCCCGTGCCCCTTCAGCAATTTGTTTTTCAAAAACATCATTAGAAGCCTCAGACTGGGAGGAGTTATAAATCACAAAGCTTCAAGTCCATACTGTATAAAGGTTGTCTCCATTTAATCAACAACCTAATAGAAATATGGGGAACAAGATAAGAACTGGCACTTGACGGTTGTTAATAAGCAGAAGGAAAATACTTAAACCCATCTGTTATTGCAGACCCAAGGTGTCTTGGTCCATCCAGCCTGCTGTAATAGACGACTGTAGACTGAGTGGTTTGTGAACAACAGGAATGCATTTTTCACAACTCTGGAATCTGGGAAGTCCAAGATCCAGGCATCTGAAGATTTAGTGTTTGGTGAGAACCCCTGTAGTTCCTAGATGTCTTTCTTGCTGTGTCCTCAGGTCAAGGAAGGAAGGAGTCAAAGGAGGTCTCCAGTCCCTTTTACAAGGGCACTAATCCCATTCCTGAGGGCTCCACCCTTGTGAATTGATCACTTCCCAGGGCCCCACCTCCCAATACCATCCCATTGGGGTTTGGGTTTCAACATAAGAGGACACTCTGACTATAGCACAAAACAAGACCACTATGAGTTACCATGTAACATCACCAGATGGAAAAAAATGAAAAAAAATCTGACAATGCCTAGTGCTATCAAGAAAGTAATGCCATGAAAACTGGACTGCTAGGACTAGCAGAAACCGATGATAAAGGTAAGGGCAGAAAATAATGAAACCTAGCACAAACACTATAGAAAAGATCAACAAAGTCAACCACTGGTGCTTTGGTAAAAAACAATAAAACTGACATCTTGGGAAATAATCTGAAATTAGCAAGTAATATTGAAGGCATGCATTCTCTAAAACCCCACAGTTGACCCAAAATATTTTTTCTAAAGAAAAATCTGAACATGTTCAGAGGAAACATGTATAACAACATTCTTAACCTTGCAGTTCCTTATGGAGACAAGTAAGACAGCACCCAAATGTCCATTTTCTGTGTCAATAGAGAAGATGGTATCCTCAAACAAGGGAAGCAGCCGAAAAAATGTTTTTATCAGAGCTTTACACAAGGCACATGAACCTCAGGAAGTCCTTGGTGGAAAACAGGAGATTCATGGAATCCACACAGCAAGACGCGTGCCATACACGAACTTCAGAAGCAAAATGGGGGCTGGCATGTGGCTCATGGGAGAGCTCTTGTCCAGCCCACACAAAGCCGTGGTCCCATCCTCAGCACTGCTAAAAGGAAAAAAAGGAAACAACATAAAGCCAAAGCACATATTGTTCCAGGAGGCAAACACAGGGGGTGAAACTACTGAAAAAAATCCAAGAGGATGAAAATCAACAGCAGTGCAGTTGGTGAGATAACAAGGGCCACCGGAGGGAGGTCCATGTGAGCATTGGTGCATCCCCACCCCTGCAGATATTGTAGATATTTTGCATGTGCTTAATTAAAAAAACATTTATTGAAGTAAAATTCACATAATAGCAGGCAACAGAGGCACACAACTATAGTCCCAGCTACTCTGAAGGCTGAGGAGAGAGGATCACTTGAACTCAGGAGTTACAAGACAAGCCTGGGCAACATAGCATGACACTGTTTTAAAAAAAAAGGAAAAAGAAAGTAATTCACAAAACAAAACATCTTTTTCTTTCTTTCCTTTGTGTGTGTGTGTGCGCGCGCGTGCTTGCACTGGGGATTGAACCCAAGGGCATTTTACCACTGAGCTACATCCCCAGTCCTTTTTAGTTTTGGGGACAAGGTCTTGCTAAGTTGCTAAAGCTGCACCAAACTTGTTATGATCCTCCTGTCTCAGTCTTCCCAGTGTCTGGGATTGTAGGTGTATGCCATGGCACTTGGCAAAATAAACATTTTAAAGTGAACAACTCCGTGTTATTTAATACATACAATGTCATGTCTGGTACTACATCCATCTCAAAGCCATCTCCCCAAAAGCTGTTTTTCCACCTTGACCAACATCTCCTCCTTCCCTGCCTACCCTCCACCCAGAATCTGGTAACCAGCATTCCTCTCTCTACCTAAACAAGTTCCACTTCTTTATTTTCCCCTATGTAAGTGAGATCATGGCTTGTCACTTTGCATAATGTCCTCTAGGTTTATCAATATTATTGAAAATGACGTTCTTTCTTTTCATAGGCTGAAAAGTATTATGTTGCATGTATATACTGCATTTTTTTCTATATCCATTATCTGCCTGTGGATACTTAGGTTGATTCCGTATCTTGTGCGACATGATTCCATAAATTGTGCAACAACAACAACAAAAAGGGTAGTCATTTCTTTGGCTTATTGACTTAAATTCCTTTGGATATATGGATAGAAATGAGACTGCTTGATCATATGGCAATTCTTTTTTGTTCTGGTGCTAGGAATTGAACCTAGGCCTTGTGTAAGCATACTCTACCTCTGAGATACATCCCCAGTCCTAAATGCTAATTCTATTTTTAGTTTTTTTGTAGAATCTTCATATGGTTTTCTAAAATGGTTGCACTAATTTACATTCTCACCAGTAGTGTGCAAGAATTTCTCCACATCCTCACCAACACTTCTTTTTTTTTTTAAAGAGAGAGTGAGAGAGAGAGAGAGAGAAGGAGTGAGAGAGAATTTTTTAATATTTATTTTTTAGTTTTCAGCGGGTACAACATCTTTGTTTGTATGTGGTGCTGAGGATCGAACCCGGGCCACACACATGCCAGGCAAGCGCGCTAACGCCTGAACCACATCCCCAGCCCCCTCACCAACACTTCTTACATTTCAACTTTGTTTTATGTTTTTTTTTTTTTTTTGTACCAGGGATTGAACCCAGGAGCACTTAACCACGGAGCCACATCCCCAGCCCTTTTTATATTTTATTTAGAGACAGGGTCTGGCTGAGTTGCTTTAGGTCCTTGCTAAATTGCTGAGGTTAGCTTTGAACTTGTGATCCTCCTGCCTCCTGCCTCAGCTTTTTGAAGCCACTAGAATTATAGGCATGTGCCACTGTGCCCTGTGACCTTTCTTTCTTTTTTTTTTTAACCTTATTTAATTAATTTATTTATTTTTATGTGGTGCTGAGGATCAAACCCAGGGCTTTGCATGTGCGAGGTGAGTGGTCTACCGCTAAGCCATAACCCCAGCCCCCTTTCATGTTTTTATAATAGTCATTAAACAGATATGAGGTGATATCTCACTTTGGTCTTAATTTGCACCTTGCTGATGATTAGTGAATGATGTTGAACACTTTCGTTTATGTAGCCATTTGTGTTTCTTCTATTGAAAAACAGTTGTTTTCTTATTGCCGAGTAGTGTGAGTTCCATATATATTTGGGGTATTAGCCCCTAATCTAATTTGCGATTCACAAACATTTTCTTCTAATCTGTGTGTTGTCTCTTCACTCTGTTGTTTCCTTTGCTGTGCTGAAGCTTTTAAGTTTGATGCCATCCCATTGCCTATTTTTGTTTTCCTTGAGAGTGTTTTTGGGGTCTTATTCAAGAAGTCACTGCCCAGGCTGATATCATAGAGCTTTCCTCCTGTTTCCTTCTAATAGTTTTATAGTTTCAGGCCTTATGTTTATGTTTTAATCCATTTTGCACTGTTTTTTTTTTATTATATTTATTTTTTAGTTGGCGGACACAACATCTTTGTTGGTATGTGGTGCTGAGGATTGAACCCGGGCCGCACGCATGCCAGGTGAGCGCGTTACCGCTTCAGCCACATCCCCAGCCCCTTGCACTGGTTTTTGTGTAAAGGGTGAGATAGATTGGATTTTTAAAAATATTTTTACTTGTAGAAGGACACAATACCGTTGTTTTATTTATTTATTTGTGGTGCTGAGGATTGAATCTAGTGCCTCACACATACTAGCCAAGTGCTCTACCACTAACTCACAGCTCCAGCCCTAAAGGTTGGATTTTTTTTTCCTTAATGTGGATATTCAGTTTTCCCAACACAATTTATTGAAGAAACTGTCCTCTCCCAATTGTGTGCACTTGGTATCTTTGTCAAAAACCAACTGATCACAAATGTGTGCGTTTGTTGAGAGCCACAGCGGAGTTGGGATGGCGCCTGGCATTTTGCCAGAAGGAGTGGTTGAGAGGTGACACCATAGAGCCATTAAGATGATGATAATTAAGTTAAGCTGTGTATAATTGCTGTGACTGGATGATGCTGGATTGAAACAGGCTGTGTATTCAGTTGTATATAGACCCCTGCTGTCTGGCAATAGGGTGGCTCCTGCTGCCTCAGGCGCCCCCTACTTTTGAGTTCTTGTGGAGTTCCCGTTGAGTTCTCAGGAGCCCCGTGGTAAACTGGGAGAGTTCCCAGGGAGTGCGGTGGAGTGCCGGTGAGTTCGGACAATAAAGGAGTTCCTGTTTGAACCTACAAGTGCCTCCTGGCAGCTCGGTTATTTTGTGCCCAGTCAGACTGCGGCATGCGTTTATTTTGGGGCTCTATCTCCTATTTCAGTGGTTTATATTTCTGTTTTTAATGCATGCTGTTTTGATTACTATAGCTTTGTAGCAATATTTTTAAATCAAGTAGAGTGATGTCTCCAGCTTCATTCTTTTGCTAGATTCTTTGTGTTCAATAGTGTTCTGTTGAATCTTTTTTTTATATATATATAGAGAGAATTTTGATATTTATTTTTCAGTTTTTGGCAGACACAACATCTTTTGTTGGTATGTGGTGCTGAGGATCGAACCCGGGCCGCACGCATGCCAGGCGAGCGCGCTACTGCTTGAGCCACATCCCCAGCCCCTCTGTTGAATCTTATTTAGGTTAATACTTAACTTTTTGGACATTTATAGTTATTAAAAGTCCTGTCCAGCTGGGTGTAGTGGCATGCCTACAATCCCAGCAATTTCCAGAGGCTGAGGCAGGAAGATCTCAAAAGCAAGGCCAGCTTCAGCAATTTAGCTGAGGTCTTAAGCAACCTAGCAAGACCCTGTCTCAAAATAAAAAAAATTAAAAGGGCTGTGGATGTAGCTCAGTGGTTAAGCAACACCAGGTTCAATACCTAGTACCAAAGGGAAACAAATCTCATCTAGTTTAAAACTGACAGATCAAACTCCACCTACCACTGGCATCCCACCTTTCCCCTTCCCACCCCATGTAAGCCCCAACAGAGGCAGGGGTTGCTCTCTGGACTTGACTCATCTTCTCTCCCTTCTGGGCTAGAGCTCCTTAGGGTGGTGGAGAGGGAAAAATGCTAGGGGAGTCGCATTGGCCCCAGAGGACACTGAGAGTTAGAGAAGCAGCAGCAATCCACCTAGGGAGCTAGCAAGGCACTCTGTCCAATGCCCTATGACTTGGGAGACTCTCTTTCTTCCCCGGTTGCCACATACACCCAAGTGCCCCCTGGAGGGTCACAGTGTCCTACCTCTTCCCCGGCTATAACCAAGGAAGTGCCCTAGAAGGGCTTTAGCCTTCCTTCCCCGGGGGCCTCCTCCAATCTTCCCTGGATCCTCAGCTGCAACCTCGTTTGCACCTCTCACTCCCTCCAGACTCTTCCCCAGTCACCAACCATGCCTTTGTGTTTTTAAAAGAGGGGACTCTCAACTCCGTGTTCTTGGCCTTTGTTTTCTCTTCCTGTCCCTTCTCTGCTCAGCTGAACCCCCTAGTCCTCGAAGTCCCTTTGACTGCGCCCAGTTCCCCAGAGCTGCCTATCCAGGACGCCCCAGTGCCCACTGCAACAGGCGTGCAGCTCGGTCCTCTTCACTTGTCCGTGGTATCTGGGAAGACTCTTGGGCCTGGCTGGCTTCTCATCTTCCTGGCCTCTCCTGGAGAATGAGTCCATTTTACAGAAGAAAACTGATTCTCTAAGATGAAGTCTTGCCGGGCTCATCAGCTGCTAAGTGTAGTTACCAGGCCAGCTGCAAACCTGGCTTCCACCTGCCATGCTGGGCTGGATGGCCAGGGTGCCCCAGGGAGCCCTGGGAGCCGGGTGGGGAGGCGCCGGGGCTGCCAGCAAGCTGCGTTGCTGACCACATCACACTCTGCCAGGCGGCAGCCCTGGGCGCTGGCTGGAAGGCCTGGCGTCCTGAATGGTGGTCAGCGAGAAAAGGAGAATAAATAGATGAGTGACTGATCATAAGGCGTCAGAGCTAGGCCGAGGTGCACGCGGCTCCTGAGGTTAGACCGCAGCTGAGCCTGGACTTGCCTGGGCGGAGGCTGGCAGGGCGTGGGCATCTCCTCCGCCAAGCTTCAAACACCTGCCTGAGGCCGCAGTGCTTAGGAGGCACCGTGGAAGGCTCCCTCTGGCTGGGAGCGGGGCATCACCTAGCTGACCCGGCCAGTGGCCACAGGAGCCGTCCTCAGCAGCGATGCGCTGGTTGATGCGCCCTGGGCTTCCCCAGCATCAGCCCTACACTTCGCACCAGCACTTGCCAAGGATCTAACAGACAGAGGTCTTGGCATCTCCGTACTTTGGGCACTATAATAAATGACCACAGACTATATGACCTAAAACAATGAGAGGGTATTCTGAGCCCTAGAAGCCAGAAGTCTGAAATCAAAGTGTCTGCAGGTCACACTCTCTGGGAGCTTTAGAGAAAATGGAATACTTGCCTCTTAAGCTTTCAGAGGCTGCTGGACCCATCAATGTCATCCCTGGCCACATTTCCGCCTCCTCTTTGTGTCTGTATATTCTCCTTTTGCATTTCTCTTATAAGGACACCTGTGATGGCTGTGAGGCCCACCCCTCCCCCTTAAGATCTCTAAGGTAGTCACATCCTGCAACTTCTTCACCATACAACTCTCCCAGGTTTCAGGCATTGGGACCCAATATCTTTGTGGGCTATTATTCAGCCTATTACACTCAGGCTGAATGGAGCTAATAACCTGCCCAAGGTTGCCAACCTTAGGTGATAACAAGAACAAGAAAGTGTAGCTAAACTATGCAGGCCATTTTTGTGTTTTTTTTTTTTTTAAAGGCAGGCGATTCTTCACCTGCTGGTAAGGGGTTAGATGGAAGCTTGAAGCCAGCGCACTACCTTGGGGCCAACAGCAGGCAGACCTCCTTTCCCTATGGTTGCACACAGGAAGCTGATGGGAAAGGGTGTCAGCGACAAAGCTGCCACTTGTCTTTGCATCTGACTGGCTCAGTGACCTTGCCTAAGCCCCTTCCTGCCCTCCTTGAACTTGAGCTTCCCAATGTGCTGATCCTGACCATTCGTGTTGCTCCCTGCACACATCAGCTGTCATCTGGACAATGTTTGCTGCCTTCAGGGACAAGGGTGAGCTGAAAGAGCAGACCCAGAGGTCTAGCCTTCCATGAGGATGAAACCTCACATGGACAACTCAGGAGTGGGAAGTTGTTAGAACAGGACTCTGTTCACCAGGCTCTAGTACCTCCTCTCCCGAGGTGTGATCTCAGACATGAGCTGTCCAGGGCTGGTCCTCTGAGTCAGCTCTGAGTCCCACCTACACACCTTCCCTGTGGGGTGGCCAGACTCAAAGCCTCCTTTCACAAAGAGGGCAAGAGAATGATGACTCGGAGTGTGTAATGTGCCCAAGTGAAGAATGAATAATTGATGTATTTGAATATTAATAAACAGGAATTGGTTTTTGTAGCCAGCAAAGCCCAAAAGAGCTTCTGATAAAGTGAACTCTCCAATCTAGATCTAAGACAGACAAAATGAGACATACTAAGAGCAACAACAAAACTCCCGAACTTCCTAAATCTACCCTAAGAACAGAAATCTACTTAGAAGAGGTCCTATTTTCGTAAGCATGTTATTTTTGAAAATTACAGTTTCAGGGTTGAAATAGAAAAAGGCTTACTGTGTGGGCACGTGTGTGCACATACACCCATTGTATGTGTAAGATGGCATTGCTGGCTTCCCACACCTTGGGCTGGGACCTGAACAGCATCCTTGTCTCCTCCTCTTACCCTTCTTTTCCAATCATACTCTTCCCCACCAAGAAGACCATATGGAACCTGGCATGGTAGCACACACCTGAAATCCCAGTGACTCTAGAGGCTGAGGCTGGAGGATTGCAAGTTCAAGGTCAGCCTCAGCAATTTGATAAGATCCTAAAATAAAAATAAAAATGGCTGGGTATGTGTCTCAGTGGTTAAGTAATTCTGGGTTTGGGCTGGGGATGTGGCTCAAGCGGTAGCGCAATCGCCTGGCATGTGTGTGGCCTGGGTTCGATTCTCAGCACCACATACAAAGATGTTGTGTCCGCCAATAACTAAAAGATAAATATTAAAATTCTCTCTTTCTCTCTCTCCCTCTCTCACTCTCTCTTTAAAAAAAAAAAAGTAATTCTGGGTTCAATCTCCAGTACAAAACAAAAACAAAAATATCAGGGCTGGGCTTGTGGCTCAGTGGTAGAGCGCTTGCCTAGCATGCAGGTTCAATCATCAGCACCACATAAAAATAAGTAAATAAAAGTATTGTGTCCAACTACAACTAAAAATATTTTTAAAAATACCAGATGGTGCTGTCTGAGGTGGCCTCCGGGAGCCAGTGTGCCTTTTGACCTGCCACAGCCACACTTCTGGATTTCTGTGTCTTCTGCACCAATGTCCAGCCCTCAATAAGACTTCATGCCCCCAGAGTAAGCTAATTCTTCCTCCTTTGGTTCCTGCAATTGAACCCAGTGGTGCTAATCCCTGAGCCACATCTCAGCCCTTGGAGACAGTCTGGCTAAATTGTCCAGGCTCGCCTACTATTGCTGCAGTCCTCTGGGGATTACAGCCTTGAGCATGGCCACCCTGGCCTCAGCTAATTGTTCACATGAAGGTAAGACTAGCATATTGAGTCACCAGTGGGGGTAGAGAACCCTAGTCTCATGGACCCTATTAGGCTACTAGGACGCCCACTAAAGAGGACATGCAGGGGTGAAATAGGAATGTGGTTTCCCCTAGAGGCATTATTACTGGGTACCCCTATCTCTAGCCTATTTTCAATATGCCTAATTTCTAGTGGCCACTAGGTTTGACATTCATGTTCCAATTGGGGAAATGTCCAATCCTAACCCTCAGCTACTGAGGGAATTCAGAGATTTACAGACTTTTCAGTGTTGCCTGGATTCCCTGTGCCTTTGATTTCCCCCTTTCCAAAGGGCCCCCAAGGGAGACTGGGAGTATGGGGAGCTGCCAGAGGCTTAGCCATTGCTGAGATCTGCTTGGGAAGGTGGCTCCCTGCACTGGACATCCTCCGACCTGGGCCAACTAGTTGGCATTGCAGGTAGGAGCTACAACCCAGCTGAACATTGTCTTTAATAAACTGTTTAATTGAAAAAATAAAATAAAATAAAATACCAGATGGATTCACTAACAAGTTTATGCAAACATTTAAAGAAGGATTAAAACCAATTATTCACAAACTCTTCCAAAATTTCGAAGGGGAGGCTGCATTTCCTTATTTTTCATATTTTTATTGGTGCATTATAATCATACATAATGGTGGGAGGCTACATTTCTCAACTTATTCTACAAGGAAAGTATTACTAAAAGAAAGCAAAGACCAGAAAACTGAAAACCAATAACTCTTTTAAATATAAATGTAAAGATTCTCAACAAAATAGTGTAAAGAATTCAGCAATTTCCAAGGAAACATGTACTATCACCACATGGTATTTATGTCAGGAGTGCAAAGATGGATTCATATCTGAAAGTGAATTAATATATCAATAGAATATCAAAGACAAAACAATATCATCATATTAATAGGCATAGAAAGAGCATTTAACCAAATTCAACACCCTTTCATGTTAAAAAAAAAAGTTAACAAACTAGGAATAGAAATGAACTTGGTCAGCATGGTAAAGGGCACCTACAAAAAAAACCCCACGCTTAATAGTAAAAAATTGGATGCTTTCTCCCTAAAGTCATGAGCAAGACAAGGATGTCTGCTTTGGGCACTTTTATTCAGCATTATACTTGAGGTTTTAGCTAGCACAATTAGGCAAGAATACAAAATAAAAGGCACCTAGATTGAAGAGGGAAAAAGAGAGACTATTTCCGTTTTCCAATCCCATGATCTTGTATTCAGAAAACACTAAGGAATCCATGAAAAACTAACAGAGTTAATGATCAAGTTAAGCAAATTTGTTGAACTTGTTTAATATACAATATACCAAAATTAACATTTTTGTATAACAAACAAAATCAATTGTATTTCTATTGAGTAGCAAAGGGAAAATTGATTAAAGAAATTAGGAAAAATGTTATTTACAATATAATCAAAAATAATAAAGTAATAGAATAAATTTATCAAAAGAAGTGCAACCCATAATTTAAATTACAGAAAATTGTTGAAAGAAATTAAAGAAGACTTAAATAAATAAAGACATTTCAGGTCCACAGATTGGAAGACATAGAGATAAGACGACAATATTCCCTAAATTGATCTACGGTCAATGCAATTCTTATCAAAGTCCCAGTTGATGGGAAGCTGATGCAGGAGGATCAGAAGTTCAAGATTCACCTGAGCAAACTGCAAGATCCTCAGCAACTTCGTGAGAACCTGTCTCAAAAAAACTCTCAGACTATTGCAGATGTAGCTGAGTGGTAAAGTGCCTCTCAGTTCAATCTCCAGTGCCCACCCCCCAAAAAAAGGAAAATCTCAATTAACTTCTTTTTGTGAAAATTGACAAGATGATTCTAAAGTTCATATGATAATTCAAGGAACTCAGAATAGCCAAGGGAACTTTAAAAAGAGAAACACAACAATAGCAACAACAACAACAAAAAAAAAAAAAAACAGAGTTAGAAGACTTATACTTTCTGATTTCAAGAATTAATATAAAACTACAGTAATTGAGACAATGCATCATTGGCATGAAGGAAGATATACTAGTAAGTCAGTGGAGGAGACTTAAGCTCCTTTACAGTCAACTGATTTTCAATGAATATTTGAAGGTAATGCAACAGAAAATAAAGATGCTGAGACACAGGTCAAAGAATGAAGGTGGATCTCTTCCTCAAACCACAGGCAAAATTCAACTCAACATGGGCCAACTATATAAATGTCAGACACACTCTAGCCTTGCTGACCTAGAACAAAGCACAGAAAGTATGACTAAGAATTAGAAAATGTAAACAGTAACTACAAATGTTCAGAGATTTAAAAAGAATATGAAAATACTATAAGCAACTTTGTATCAATAAATTTGAAAGCTTTTACAAAACCAATTAATTGCTGGAAAACTATATCATAACAATCCAGGAGGATAGAGAATAGTTCTATAACTATTAAAGAAATCAAAGGAAGCCAATATTTGCATTATTGGAGTTACAGAAAAAGAAGGGAGACAGGAAAAGAGATTTTTGCCATTAAAAAAAACAGAAAAAGAGATTACATAAAAAAATATGGCTGAAAAAATGTCTCAGATTTGATGAAAGACATGAATACATATATTCAAGAAGCTCCATGAACTCTGAGTAGTGCAAACTCAAAAAGACCTTCACTGGAACACATCGTAATCAAATGCCCCAAATCAAACAGAATAGAAACTTGAAATTAGTAAGAGTGAGTTGTTATATACAAGCGGTCTCCAATCATATCATCAACAGATTTCTCTTCAAAAATTTGGAGGTAAAAAGATATACAAAATACTGAAAGAAAAAAAAATTTCCAATCAACTGTCCCATATCTGATAAAACTGTCCCTCATAAAAGAGGCACAAGTTAAGACATTCCCAGAAAAACAAGAGCTGAGAGAGCTCATTACCATTAGATCTGCCCTATGAAATGTGCTAGAGGGACTCCTTCAGGTTGAAAATAAAGGGCAGTAAACAATAACTCAAAGTCTAAACAATTTTACAGGTGAGTTCTACCAGATTGTCAAAGATGACATTATTTCAGTTTTACACAAATGCTTTTAGTCAAGAACAGAGGCTAGAAATCCATGAACTAAGCAAATATTTTAGAAAAAAGAATAGCCAAGACAGTCTTGAAAAGAACAAAGATGCTTCCTGATTTCAAGACTTACTACAAAGTCAGAGTAATCAAACTAATGTGGTATTGGCACAGAGATAGACATAATAGACCAATGGAATAGAATAGAGGACCCAGAAATAAACTGCCCCCATGTATGATTCAATGAGGATAGAAGGATTATTGAGTGGGGACAAGACGGTGATTTCATTAAATGGTACTGGGAAAACTGGATATCCATATGCACAACAATGAAGTTGGTCCCATACTTTACACCACATACAAGGCTAACTCAGAATGGGCCAAGAGCTTAACAGCACCAAAACTATAAGACTCTCAGAAGAGAACAGAGAGAGACCTTCCTGAGACTAGATTTGGTAATGATTTCTTGTACATGATGCCCAAGGAACTAACCAAAAAGGAAAAACAGACAAATTGAATATGAAATGTTCAGATTCAAACATTTGTGAATCAAAGGACACTATCAACAGAGTGAAAAAGTATCCACAAAATGGGAAAAGATATTTACAACTTGCCTATCTGATAAAGAGTTGCTATCCAGAATATATAAAGAACTCTTTCAACTCAACACAAATGAGTGAAATATAAATAAAAAATGGGCAAAGACTGGGTGTGTAGTAAAGAGTGTGCTTAGCGTGCTCAAGGCCCAAAGAGGGCAAAAGACTTGAAGAAGCAAGTTATGGTTTGGATACAAGGTATCCCATAAAACTTCTGTGTGAATGCAGGAATATTCAGAGGTAAAATGACTGAGCTCTGAGCGTTGTAACCTAATCAGTCCATCCCAGTTGAATGGACTGCCAGTGGTAACTGTAGGTAGGTGGGCATGGCTGGAGGAGGTGGATCACTGGGGGCATGTCCTGGAAGGATGCATCCATCCTCTCTATGTCCCCTTCCCCTTCTTCTCTGCCTTGCTGCCTGGTTGTCAGGAGGTAAGCAGCCTTCCTCCCTCATGATGTTCTGCCTCTCCTTGGCCCAGAACAATGGCCTCTGCTTACCGCAGACTGAACTTCTGAAACCATGAGCCAAAATAAACTTTTCCTCCTCTAAATTATTATTATTTTTTTTAAAAATACTTTTTAGTTTTTCTTTTCTGATGGACCTTTATTTTATTTATTTGTGTATGGTGCTGAGAATCGAATCCAGTGTGTCATACGTGCTAAGCAAGTGCTCTACCACTGAGCCACAACCTCAGCTATAATAATAATAATAATAATAATAATTATTATTATTATTATTATTATTTTGGTACTGGGGATTGAACCCCAGGGTGATTGACCACTGAGCCATATTCCCAGCCCCTTTTACTTATTATTTTGAGTCAGGTCTGGCTAAATTAGTTACTTAGGGTCTCTCTAAGTTGCTAAGGCTGGCCTTGAATTTGTTATCCTCCTGCTTCAGCCACCTAGGTGCTGGGAAGACAGGCATGTGCCTCCACGCCCAACCTCTAAATTGTTCTTGTTGTATATTTTGGTCATAGCAACACATGGTATTTCTCCATATTGGGTATACAAATGGCAAATATGTATGTGAAATAATGAAAGGTGCCCACCATCATTAGTTGTTAGGAAAATGCAAATTAAATCCAACAGGATATAACATTACACATTCATTAGTAAAGCCATTATTAATAAAATCAACTACAACAAAGGCAAATAAGTGTTAAAGAGAATATGGAGACACTTGAGTAAGTACTTGTGCACTGCTGATGGGAATATGAAACAGTGCAGCCACTGTGGAAAATGGATGGTGGCTTCTGGGGCAAAAAAAAAAAAAAAAAGATGAAGAATTGCCATATGATCAGCAATTCCATTTCTGGGTAGATACCCCAAAGAAACAAAAATGAGGTTTTAAAGAGACATTAGCACACCCTTGTTTGTAGCTGCACTTTACAAAGTAGCTAAAATGTAGAAGCAATGCAGGTGTCCATCAGTGGATGAATGGTTTAGCAAAATGTGGTATTGCCATATGTTAAATTATCATTCAGCCTTAGAAAGTAAGGAAATTCTGACACATGCTGCAACATGGGTGAGCCTTGCAGACTTCATGCTGAGCAAAGGAGTCGATCACAAAAGGACAGATACCACAGGACTCAGCTGACACAGGATGTCTACAGTGGTCAAGTTCATGGAGATGGAAAGTGGAATGGTGGTTTCCAGGGTCTGGTGGAAAGGGAGAATGGAGAGTTAGCACTTAATGGGTATGAAATTTGGGGTTGGAAAGATGAAAAACATCCTGGAAATGGATGGTGCTGATGGTCTAGTGCATGGTGAATGTGCTTAATTCCACCATACACTTAAAAATGATTGAAATAGGGCTGGGGATGTGGCTCAAGCGGTAGCGCGCTCGCCTGGCATGCGTGCGGCCCGGGTTCGATCCTCAGCACCACATACCAACAAAGATGTTGTGTCTGCCGAGAACTAAAAAATAAATATTAAAAATTAAAAAAAAAATGATTGAAATAATAAAGTTTGTTATGTATATTTTACATAAATCTAAATATTTCTTTAAACTGAAAATATTTATGAAATTTTTTATATATTTTTATTTGTTCTAATTAGTTATTCATGATAGTAGAATGCATTTTGTCATATTGTACACAAATGGAGCACAACTTCTCATTCTTCTGGCTGTACATGGTGCAAAATCACTCGAGTAGTGTAATCATACATGTATATAGGGTAATAATGTCTGTATCTTTCTTTTTTAAAAAAATCACTCAGTAGTGTAATCATACATGTATATAGGGTAATAATGGCCGAATCTTTCTTTTTTAAAAAAATATTTTTAGTTGTAGTTGGACACAATATGTTTATTTTATTTACTTCTATGCAGTGTTGAGGATCAAACCCAGGGCCTCAGATGTGCCAGGTGAATGCTTTACTGCTAAGCCACAACCCCAGGCCCTTTCTGTATCTTTCTACCTTCCCATCTCCACAACTCCACCTTTCCTTTCAACTCCTTCTTTCCCCTTTACACAAACCAAAGTTCCTTCATTCTTCCCTATCCTCCAGTTCCACTATGAATCAGCATCCACTTATCAGAGAAAACATTTGGCTTTGGTTTGGGTGGGTTGGCTTATTTCACTTAGCATAATATTTTCTGGTTCCATCCATTTACCTTCAAATGCCATATTTCATTCTTATTTAAGGCTGAGTAATATACCATTGTGTATATGTACCACATTTAGTTTATCCACTCATCTATTGAAGGGCATCTAGGTTGGTTCCCATAGTTCAGCTTTTGTGAATTGAACTGCTAGAATATTATTTTTTAAAATTTTTATTTTAATTTTTTAGTTGTTGATAGACCTTTATTTATTTTTTTATTTATATGTGGTGCTGAGAACCGAACTCAGTGCCTCAAACATGATAGGCAAGTACACTACCACTGAGCCGCAGCTCCAGCCCCTAGAATATTTATTTTTAATAAAAGAGTTCTTTCATATTCCAGATAAAAAGTACTTATCAGATATATGTTTTGCAAAAAGTTCTCCTACTCTGGATTTCCATGTCTCATTCATTTTATTTTATGCTTCATAGTTTATATATGCATTCTATGTATCTTCTCTAGCATATATCAAATAATATATTTCAAAGGAAAGCAAAAAGAAACTTAAACAACAAAACAATTGTAGAAGCTCTTAGGGAGAAAAACAATGAACCTAGATGGGAATCTGAGCCCAGTTGCATCATACTTTCATCATTGGCTCTGAACATTTGAAGACCCCGAATCAAGGTCTTCAGTGTTCTGAGTAAAAGTGAACTTCAACTCAGAACTCCTCATCCAACTTATTTATCCATAAAACGAGGAGGCAGGATAGAAACGTTTTCAGACCCACATACTGTGGAAGAACAGATAATGTCTAGCAAATACTTACTCCCTTCCCCTGACCTCCAAGGGAGGACTGTGCTTCCTTGCCCATTGGCACTGGGCTTAGCCATGTGACTTGCATTGGCTAATAAAATGTAAGCAAATGTGACAGCTAGCAGAGGCTTGAGCTAAGCCTGATGGGGACTTGGGCTGACTCTCACCAGAAGAGGTATCTATCGGGGCTGGGGATATGGATAGTCGTGTGGGTCCTTGGTAGAGCACTTCCCCAGCATGCCTGAGTCCAGGGAAGGCAACACAGGGGCAGAGAGGAGGAGAGGAGAGGTGAGGAGAAGGGGGTGGAGAGGAGGGGAGAGAAGGGGGTGGGAGGGGAGAGGAGAGACATTCCTCAGGTAGTCGCTGGTTCAAGCTGGATAAGGGACCAATGGAGCAGGGCTTGTGTCCATCAAGCTGAGAGTCAAGTCCAGCCCAAATCAGATTCGTCATCCGAACCTCCCCCAAATTGCAGATGTGTGAGGGACAACTAAACGGTCGTTTCACCACTGAGTTTTGTGATGGTTTGTCATACAGCAAAACCAAAGAAATGCGGACTCAGAATTTTAGCTCCCACAGACCCTTTCTTTGAAAATTACTTGGGGATTTGAAATGACAAAAAGAGGGACACAGGGCATGTAGGTAACCGAAGACTCAATTGTCAAGAGAAGATCCAGATGATGGTGGCCTGGGGTTTCACTTGGAGCAGCAAGAGGATGGTGTGAGAGGGAGGCATCCAGAAAAGGTTCATTGTAACCTTCAGATTTTGGAAGTGCTGAGAGGTGTAATAAAGGAAGAGAGTGCAACAGACAAAGAAAAGTAATTTGAAACTCTAAGGGGAAAAAATAAAAACTGAATAAAGAAAAATGTGGTGCTGCCCAAATTGACTCTACGATGATAAGAATTTTATAATCTTTATAAAGAAAAGTATTGATGGAGCTTCATCTTTAGAATTAGGCTATAGATAAAGGACTGAAAGCTTTCTTCTAATTGCAGATGATTAGAAACACTGCCAACCTTGAACAGGTAAAAGCTGGGAGGCAGAGCCAGAAGGCAAGGTGAGAGGAGTGAAGGTTTTCACCTTCCCTCTGGGCAGAGGCTTCTGGGATAGAAGGACAAATAATACAATTGTAAGTACTATTTTTACACTTACAAAAGTGACCAACAGAGGTTCTGAAAATAGTAACTGGGAGTGAGAAGGGATGTAGAAGGATGGGGTGGTGAGTCAGCTTCTCAGGTCATGGACAGGCAACAGTCGTGCAATGCATAAGGACCTGTAGGTCAATGACATACCACATGTATGACAGTGTTGAAAAATTCCTACCTCCTTGTGACATCACAAGAAATGAATTTCTCAGGTGTTTGTGATGCTGGTATAAACAAACCTGTGCTGCAATCATATAAAAGTATAGCTCTTACAATCACATAGAGTGTATAATAGTTGGCCATGATGATAAATTACATGTATTTTTTATACTACTTTTTTTTTTTTTTTTTTTTTGGTACTGGGGATTGAACCCAGGGACACTTTATCACTTAGCTATCTCCACAGTCCTTTTTATTTTTATTTAGAAATAGGGTCTCACTAAGTTGTTGAGGCTGGCTCAAACTTGTGATTCTCTTGTCTCAGCCTCCCAAATCACTAGAGCACTTGGGATTACAGGTGTGCACTGCTGTGCCTAGCTTAAACTATACTTTTAATCAGTATTTTAGATGCTACCCCTACTATTTTAAAAAAATGCTGAAGAACATTTCACTGTAAAAGAATATGCTATCTGCTGGTGCAGTGGCACATGCCTTTAATACCAGTGGCTCATGAGGCTGAGGCAGGAGGATTGCAAGTTCAAAGCCAGCCTCAGACATTAAGCAACTCAGTGAGACCCTGTCTCTAAATAAAATACAAAATTGGGCTGGGGATGTAGCTCAGTGTTTCAGTGCCCTGAGTTCAAACCCTGGTACCCCACCTCTAAAAAAAAAAAAAGAATATGCTATTTTAGGAACAGTAACACACACCTGTAATCCCAGAGACTTATGGGTAAGTCAGGAGTATTGAGAGTTTAAGGCCAGACTCAGCAACTCAGGGAGGCTATTAACAACTTAGCAGAAACCTGTCTGAAAACAAAAATAAAAATAAAAAGTGCTTGGGATGTGGCTCAGTGGTAGAGCACACCTGAGTTCAATCTGTGGTACCAAAATCATCATCATCATCATCATCTTCATAATATCATCATCACCTAAGTCTTCCAGGGCCTGGGCCTCATGTATCTAGTGCTCAGAGCATTTTAGATGGCATCGTTTTCTCCTGTGTTTGATTTTGTGGGTTTTGTTCATCATAGCCCTAGGAAGAACAGAAGGTACACACACACCATGTAGCCAAGACGTGTAGGCCAACTACACTGAGGGTTCTGTAATTCTACTCTCTGAATTTGCACAAGGATGAAACCCTCTGAGGACACATTTCTCAGAAGGGGGCTCATCACGAAGCACAGTGTGATTGTGGTCAGATGCCACTCACCAGCAAACCTCCAACAGAAAGATGAGTTTCTGGGCTGGGGATGTGGCTCAAGCGGTAGCGCGCTCGCCTGACATGCGTGTGGCCCGGGTTCGATCCTCAGCACCACAAACAAAGATGTTGTGTCCGCCGAGAACTAAACAATAAAACATTAAAAATTCTCTCTCTCTCTCCTCTCTCACTCTCTCTTTAAAAAAAAAAAAAAAAAAGAAAGATGAGTTTCTACAGGGAGCTCTAAGGTGGGGGCAGGGCGCAGTTGCTTTTCAGTACAAGTTCGGGGCTCTATTTGGTTTTTTAAACGCGTCTCCACATGATTTACACAAAAGAAAAGGAAAAGAAAAATATCCAGGCTATTTGATTCAAAAGCTTTTAACCTCTGTGCTTAAAGACAGATGGAGACACACACACACACACACACAAAAGAACAAAGAAACAGGAGAAGGCGCAGCAGTGGACTCCTCTAGAGGAAGGGAGCCGGGGGCAGGGAGCGGTGGGTGGAGGGGACGCAGCTGGTGGACCCGCGCTGGCAGCGCTCCTGCGGACCTCTGGGTGGTTCAGGCCCCTCCAGAGCCCTGGGCAGGGAGGCCCGGAGCAGCCCACAGCCCTGCCAGCCCTGGGGACCTGGTCAGCCCGCCCCTCGGTTGGGCAGTGAAGCCACCAGGCCCACGCGGAGTTTCGCCTGCCCTCCAGCCGACCGTCTCTGGACCTTCAAGGGTCTCTCTTGGTGCTGTTTTAGCATCTTTCTGTGAGAAAGCCTTGGTCGCTGTAGCTGATGGGGAGGAAAAGGGCGCGGGGTGGGGAGGACCTGTATGCTCCGGAGAGCCAGGGGCAAGACTGGCATCTCAAGAGACAACAGGTGTGTGTATGCCAAGGTGCCCACTTGTTTAGTTTTTTTAAAAAAGCTGAGCTGCCTCCATCCACAGACACTTATATCATTGGGAGACCCCCCAAAAAGGCCCAGGGCAGCTCCTCTCTGCACCTGAGCATACAGCCGCCTCAGCTCTTGGTAGGCGCCGCTGCACAGGGAGGGCTGCTGCTCCTCTGCTATCCTCCTGCAGTGCTCTCCCATGGGGACCTACTCAGCCCCTGGGGGGAGGGGAGAGACAGAGAGAGAGAGAGAGAGAGAGAGATAAAGAGAAAGAGAGACAGAGCTACAGAGACACAGAGAGAGATAGAGACAGAGAGAGACAGAGACAGAAAGAGAGATACAGAAAGAGCGAGAGAGGGAGAGAGAGAGAGAGAGCAAGCACATGCCAGCCCACTCCATACAAACTGGAAGCCTGGAAGTGGCAGTGAGGAGCCCAGTGACGTCAAGGGGTCTCCGTGGCCCTGATTTGTCAATCTGGCTTGAGTTTGGACCATCGTGACTAGTCCACTTGAAGCAGTACTGAGGCCCTTGGTCCTTCTCTGAGCTTTCCTCACATATTAACTACTGACAACATCCCAAGGCCCTGACTATCCCCTCTTACAGGTTAGATGGTGAGACACAGAGGGGTGCTAGGACTTGCTGCAGAGCTGGAATCTGGGGGTGCCACCGAGGGCTCCCTCCCTGGCTCTACCCTATAGGGCTCTCAGCTCTGGGGCTGAGCCCACCTCCCCCAGGAGTTGACCAGGAAGGGTCTCAGGTCTATCACAGGTAAATATACAGGCATCTTGCTATCTTCCAGCACATCTTCCTGCCTGAGGTCCCTCCTCCAGAGCTGCTGCTCTCCACAGTGTGGGAGCTACACCTGGTTCTCAAGGGGGAATCACCTTCATAATAGTGTCAAGGTGTCTGCCTTGTTTTCTTTCCTCTCATGTGCAGAGTATGAAAAGCTTGTTTTCTTTCCTCTCATGTGCAGAGTATGAAAAGCTCGTTGAGGGCTGTGGATATAGCTCAGGGGTTCCATTGCCAGTACCACTAATAGATAAATAAACAAATAAAGGAAAGGAAAGGAAAAAGGAAGACATTCTGTTGATTTGGTAAATGGCACACGCCTGTAATTCTAGCTTGGGAGGCTGAGGCAGGAGGATTTCAAGTTCAAGTCCAGACTGGGCAATTTTAGAGAGACTTGTCTTAAAATCAATCAGCTAAAGAATATCTAGGTGCTAATCAGTGCATTTCTAGAGAAGTAAAATATTGTGCCTTTTACTGCTCCATCATGTCCTGCTTTAAAGTCTAACCACTTCAAAAACCAAGTAAAATACATGTAGTCTCCTCACTAGAAAAATTAAGAAAGGGGAGTGTGGTGGCACATGCCTGTAATCCCAGCAGCTCATGAGGCTGGAACAGGAGGATCATGAATTCAAAACCAGCCTCAGCGATAGCGAGGTACTAAGGAACTCAGTGAGACCTTGTCTCTAAATAAAATACAAAATAAGGTTGGGGATGTGGCTTGAGTGCCCCTGCATTCGATTCCTGGTACAAGAATAAATAAATAAATAAGAAAAGGGCTAGAATAATATAAGATCAACACCCATATAGATTTCCTATATTCCAAAACTGATTCAGTTGAGGAAGAAATCAGGAAAACCATCCCATTCACAAAAACCTTAAAAATAAAATACTTGGGAATTCATTTAACCAAGGAGGTAAAAGAGCTCTATAATTAAAATTAAAGAACATTGAAGAAAGAAATTGAAGAAGACCTTAGAAGATGGAAAGATATCCCATGTTCTTGGGTAGATAGAATTAATATTGTCAAAATGTATACCAGAAACAGTATACAGATTCAGTGCAATGCCTATCAAAATGCCAATGATATTCTTCACAGAATTAGAAAAAAAACAATTTCTAAATTTATTTGGAAGACTAATGTTAGAGTCTGTAAACAAGTCAGGATGGCGCCTGGCAAATGTTAAAGTCTGTAAACAAGTCTGGATGGCGCCTGGCATTTTGCCAGGGGGGGTGGTTTGTGAGGTGGCACCAGCGAGCCATTAAGTGTGGAGATTTCTTATTGGTTAGATGTATCTAGTTTATGCTAATTAAGATAAGCTGTGTGGAATGTATAAATGCCACTCCTGTCCTACAATAAACGGCTCCTACTCCTGCTGTCTCAATCTACACAAGTTGCTCGTCACCCCCCCCCCCCCCCCCGTTATTTTGTTGCAGCCGAACTGTGACAGACTAAAGAGACCCAGAATATCCAAAGCAGTACTAAGCAAGGAAACAGAACCAGGAGGTTGTCACAATACCTGCTCTGAAATTACACTACACAGCTGTAGTAACAAAAACAGCATGGTCCTGACACCAAGACAGATATGAAGACCAATGGAATAGGACAGAAAACACAGAGACAGACCCACAAACCTGTAGCTATCTGATATTTGAGAAAGACGCCAAAAAATATTTGGGAGAAAAGACAGCCTTTTTAACAAATAGTACTGGAAAAACTGGATAGATAAATATGGAAAAATAAAATTAGCCCCCTATTTCACCCTGCACAAAAGTCAAATGGAAATGGATCAAAGGCTGGGCTGAGACAGTGACTCAGCGGTACAGTGCTTGCCTAGCACATGTGAGGTACCGGGTTAGATCCTCAGCACCACATAGAGATAAAAAACAAGTAAAAATAAAGGAACTGTGTCCAACTACAATTAAAAAAATTTTAAAATCACGTAACTCATCATATTAAAAAAAGTGGATCAGGGGCTGGGGATGTGGCTCAACTGGTAGCGCGCTCGCCTGGCATGCGTGCAGCCCGGGTTCGATCCTCAGCACCACATACCAACAAAGATGTTGTGTCCGCCGAGAACTAAAAAATGAATATTAAAGATTTCTTTCTCTCTCTCTCTCTCTCTCCTCTCTCACTCTCTCTTTAAAAAAAAAAAAAGTGGATCAAAGACTTAGGAATTGGTCTAGAAACCTTTCAACTGCTGTAAGAAAACATAGGATCAACCCTCCATCACAAAGGTGCTGGCACAGCCTGTCTTAACAAGAGCCCCAAAGCACAAGAAATGAAGCAAACCATCAATAAGTGGGATGCTATTAAACTAAAAAGCTTCTGCACAGATAATAAAATGATTAAGAATGTGAAAAGAGCCTATAAAATAGGAGAAAACCTTGGCCAGCTACTCTTTCGATAGGGGAGTAATATCCAGAGTATACAAAGAACTCAAAAAGCTTAGCCCCAAGAAACAAATAACCCAATCAATAAATGGTTGAAAGAACTAAAGAAAAATTTCTCAGTAGAGGAATCACAGAAGGCCAACAAATATATGAAAAAAATGATCAACATCTCTAGCAATCAGGGAAATGCAAATCAAAACTGCATTAAGGGGCTGGGGTTGTAGCTCAGTGGTAGAGCCTAGCATGTGTGAGGCACTGAAAATGAACAAATAAAATAAAGGTCTATTGACAACCAACAGTATATTTTTAAAAACTGCGTTAAGATTTCATTTCACTCCAGTCAGAATGGCAATGATCAAGAATACAAACAACAATAAATGCCGGCAAGGTTGTGGGAAGAAAGGAACACTTACACGCTGCTGGTGGGACTGCAGACTAGTACAACCACTCTAGAAAGCAGTGTGGAAATTCCTCAAAAAACTAGGACTGGAATCACCATATGACCTAGCTATCCCACTCCTAGTATTTTCCCAAAAGATCTAAAATCAGGACACTACAATGACATAGTCTCATCATTGTTTATAGCAGCACAATTCACAATACTTAAATTATGTAATTGACCCAGATACTCATTAATAGAGAAATGGATTAAGAAATTGGGTGATATATGTACATTGGAGTTCTATTTAGCCATTAAAAAGAATGGAATTGTGGTATTTTCTGGTAAATGAATGGAAATGGAGAATGTGGTAAGTGAAATTAGCCAAACTCAGCAACTCAAAGGTCAAATGTTTACTCTCATATGGGGAAGCTGGAGAAAAATAAAGGGGGAGGGTGGGATAAGGAATCAGTCAAATACAAATTAATAGATGAGAAAAAGGAAGTCTAATCAAGTAGAGGAAGGAGAAGGAGAGGGGAGAAGGAGGGTAGGAGGGAAAAAGGGGATCATAAATTGAAATAGATTTCCATGGGTGTTTGAGTTTGTCGGGATGAACCCAACTACTGTGTACAATCATAAAGATCTAATAAAAAATCATAACAAAAAAGACATACAGATTCATGTTTGTATAAGTACATACGTTGGGATAATACTGGTAACTTTCTTCTTTATAGTTTTTACACTCAATTCTTAATATTCACCAAAGCAGCAAGGGGTGCAAAGAGGTGAAAGTAGGAGGATGTCCAGGGAAGGCCTTTCCAAGGAGACATCAAGGTAAAGACCAAGTAAGGAAGAGATGTTGGAGGGAGAGTAAAATGGGCTTGAGAAAAACTGCACACTGTAGATTCCCATGAGTTAAAATACAAGTAAAATTGTTTTTAAACAAAGAAAGAAAGAAAGGAAGGAAGGAAGGAAGGAAGGAAGAAAGAAAGAAAAAAAGAAAGAAAGAAAGCAAAAAGAAGGGCTAGGGATGCAGCTCAGTGACAGAGCACCCCCTGTGTTCACTCCCCAGGGCCACACACACAAAAGTATATTATTTGATAATATGTAATGAGTTTCTTGTCCCTTTAAAATGAGTCAATGAATGTTTTTGTCATCTCTCAGCCCCTATTCTAAAACAGTAAGTATCGATGTAACCCACATAGGCAAAACCCTCCAGGAGTCCTCCATGGTCTTGAGAGCTCCGGAGCTCTGAGGGCTGACAGCTTGTGAAGTGCTGTGTGATCAGGATAATACCAATTTGGGATGGTGCCCATTTTTGCCAAAGGTGGGGTGTCCTACCCTTCTGTTGATCCATAACTTTAACTTGCAGCCTGTTTCAGCGCTGGGCAGCAGGGGCTTCTCAAGGCCTGGGACATGGCATCTTGATGCATGGACAGAGGGTTTTTCTTCCTCTACAGAAGGCCTCAGGATCTAAGGCCAGCAGGCCACATGGATTTTCCTTCCTGCCTCTCTTTCTCAGCTTCTTCTGGGGATCACAGAACAAACCCCATGTTTACTCTTTCCACCATCTCCTTCACACTCTGCAGCAGCTTGCATTCCTTCTCAAATCAGCAGGGCCAACTGAGTCAAGGCCATCCCATTTGTGGGTCTTAGTTAATGTGGAGGTAACCTGCTGCCTCCTGTTGTGAGGGCGGGCAAGCACTCCCGGTTTTATGATTAGGATCTTATCAGCTCTCCAAGAAGCCCCCTGATCCCCCTCCCTGTGCACACAATTTGACTCCCCTGGATTGGCCATATTTGTTCTGTTCAACCATAATTCTTCCAGATGTTTACCTGTGCTTCAATATATAAGTTGATGGACTCAGTGCTCAGGGCTATACCCTTCTGGAGTGGATTATGTTGATTAATCTCTTGGTTGACTCCATTCCATCATCAAGCCGCTCTTCCCAGAAAGCTGGTGGCTGCTACATTCCTTGAGACAATTTATATTTGGGAAGGTCTGTTACCTTTGTGCTTGAATGATGGCTTCTGGGTCAAATAATTTGGGGGCACCTTTCTCCTTAGAACTATGTGAACACTCACTGGTTCATATCTTCTGCATGAAATGCGACTGTGGAGGAGTCTCAACCAGCCTGGCATCTATGGGCTACTTGATTTTTCTGGTTGGATTCCTGAAAAAGTCTTTCTTTATCCTTGATGTTCATGAATGTAGAGTGGGTCTCAATACCTATGGTCAAAAAAAATTTTTTTTGTAATTTTTCTTCTTTCTTTCTTTTTTTTTTTAAAGAGAGAGAGAGAGAGAGAAGAGAGAGATTTTTTTTTAATATTTATTTTTCAGTTTTCAGCAGACACAACATCTTTATTTTATATTATGTGGTGTTGAGGATCGAACCCAGCGCCCGCGCATGCTAGGCGAGCGCATTACCGCTTGAGCCACATCCCCACCACAATTTTTCTTCTTTCTTTCTTCTTATTGTTTTTAAAATATAACATTTTAAACAGTCTATTAGGGTTAATTTTCCTCAATTTCAAAGAAATTATCCAGTATTTTATTTTTCATTTTTCCTTTCATTCCATTGTTGGATTCCTGGTTTGAAGAACATTCTCATGTCATGGTCCCCTCTCCCTGTACTTCTTTGCCCTTTATTTCACATGCCTGGTGATCATCTCACACTGTCAGATTCTCTTTCAGCGGTACCTATTCTTTTTCTTGCTGTTTGGGAGTCCATTCGATATGCTGTGTCCGTGGCTTGGTCCTGGGGGGTCCTGTCTTGAGCTCCCATGCTGCCCAGGTCTCTCAGTTCTGTCACACAGAAGTGCAGCTGGGCAAGTTCCTTTCTGCCATCAGTTGAGTTTCCTCCACTCTTGTTCCTATGCTTGTCTTTTTGTTTTAACATTGCTGAATTTTCCTTTGCAGATTAAAAAATAAACTGCAGAATGCAGCCCAGGATCCCAGCTTGCATTTGGTAGGAAGCGCTCTTTGGTCTTTTCCAGCTGCCACAACAGAACAGCACTGTAAACAACAGAGGATTGCTTTCTGACTACTCCAGAGGCTGGGAAGTCCAAGATGAGGTGCCTATCCTCCTGCCTCGGCAGATGTGTTCTGGTGAGGCTCCCTTCCTGGCTGTGGATGACTGCCTCCTTGCTGGGTCCTCACTGGCAGGCAGAAACTGAGCGCTCTGGTGTCTGCTTATCAGGGCACTGATCCCTTTGTGAGGCCCCACCTCTGACCTCATCTAAGCCTAACTACCCCCAAAGGTCCTGTCTCCAAATCCTCTCACACTGGGGGTTAGGACTCCCACACAGGGATTTTAGGGGGACACACGGTTCCGGTCACAGTAGCCACCTCTGAGCAGCATTCGCCCTCAGCCTTTCTTCTTCTTTTCGTCCTTCATGGCGCTCAGCTTCTGGTTTCGGTGGCCCTGCACTGTGCTTGAGCATCAGCCGAGTTCTTTCTTTCCATCTGGTTCAGGGTAAGCCAGGCCCTGGCTTAGGCCTTCTGTCTGCTCTGACATGGGGTGGAGAAATCTTCCATATTCCTCCCATCTTGTAGGGGACTGTTTATCTTCCCCTCTGTATCAGTTAGGACTAAGTTCAGCTGCATATATCAGAAAAAAATATAATAGTGGCTTAAACAAGAAAGATTTATGTCTACTTGCATGCTCTGGAAGAAGTCTGGGCATCTGGGCAGAAGCAGAGCAGAGTGGGCATGGTGGTTTTGTGCCAGCACTGGGCAGGCTCTTAATAGGCTCAGACCCACTTGCTTCTCACAGCAAGGCCACCCTGACCAGGCACGACTTCTCCAGTATTCTGGAGTGAGGACATTTACAGAAGGAGGATTAGGGAGAAGAATCCTACCTGGCTGCTGCCTTAGTCCTGAGGCTGTGGCGCCCCCTCCCTTTCCTGTCCTCCCCTCATTCTTCTCTCTCTGCCTTCTGCCCACCCCACCTTCTCCACTGGGTTCTTCCCGGTTCCAGCCAGCTCCCTTAGGAGGCCTTCCTGCCTATGGACTCTAAGACCAGGGTTGCCCAGCCTGGTTGTCCGTGGGGCTCTGCTGCTGTGCTCACAGAGCTGGCTGAGCCCTCCCTGCTCTGCCTCCCTATGTAGCACCATCAACAGTCCCGAGGAGGAGCCCTAAGTGACTGGGTAGCAGCCACAGCTTTAGGGCCAACAAAACTTGTACTGTCTCCCATGGCATAAGACCCATTCTAACTCCTGGACCTCAACCACAGAGCCTGGAGGTGGTTGACAGTGAGCTGCTTCCATGTCTTGTTCTCCAGACCCATGACGTATTTACCCATCAGTTCTCTGGGTAGCTCTGACTTCAGTGTTGGGGGATATTTTGTTTAATGATGAAAACAATAGTAAGACAATGACCAAGAAGCACATTAGAACTTCACTTGCATGTCCAGGATGCAGGTGACCCCTTTGCTCAATCTGACACAGTTTTAGAATACTGGAAAAATATTTCCTCAGGGGCTGGGGTTGTGGCTCAGCAGTGGAGTGCTTGCCTCGCATGTGTGAGGCACTGCGTTTGATCCTCAGCACGACATAAAAATAAATAAGCAAATTAAAGGTGTTGTGTCCATCTATAACTAAAAAATTTAAAAAGAGTTTTAAAAAACTTCCTCATTTTTTGGGTGCAATTAACAAAATAATGGCTATATGCTGAGGGCCATTGCCAAGTAGGAATGACACATCAAAATCTCCTTGCCAGCGTACCCCATGCTGCTTAGAGGACATTCGATGGGACATTGCATGTATGCTTTAGTAAGGTGACCTTGCTCAAAGACCAGGGCGGATCCGGGTTTAGAGCTGATCATGTTTGAGGAAGTTTCCGGCTCCTTGAGTTTAAGGCGTTCCCGGTTTAAGACAATAGGGGTTTTAGGGAAGTTGGAGGTTGAAGATTATTGCTACTGGGATTAAGGTGTTCCTGCTGCTTGTTCCCCGTTGAGTTCTCGTGAGATTCAAATGGGATTTGGAAAAAGCCTCATGGAGTAGGTAAATGGGGCGGAGTGATTTTATTTTAGATTGCCCCTGAACCTGTGTGGAGGCGGTGTGAGTTCGGGAATAAAGAATTGCTGTTTGAATCTACAAGTGTGTGGTGGCTCGTGATTCTGTGCCAAGCCAAGACCTTGGCAGCTATAGGCAATCCATCACTTTCTTAATTCAGGCAATCCACACAAAAGAAACAAATCAGGCCCTGATTTGCAGTGTTTGCCAGTTTTCCTAGTAAATATCAATTTAAACTACCAATTTGCTATACTGAGCGCAGCGGAAACATATGGGGAGCTTTTCCCCAGTTCAAATATATTCCCCACTGTCCACAAATTCACACATGGTCTAACTTGGCCATTTTTCTCCCTATTCAAAGTGAATGACAAATTACATGGCCTTTGGGAGAATGTCCTCCATCCCTGTCTTTCAGGAATACCTGACTGAGGCTATTGTGTATTTTCTTCTGCCCCCAAATACTGAAGTGATCCATCTGGAATCAAGTGGTGCTTTCCCCAATCAGCTGGTCACTGTGAAATCTCCTGAGGCCATAGGTATGAGTTGAGGAATGGTGTTGGTGTGATTGTAGAAGGTGACCTGGGAGCGGCCTGTTTGTGTCTTTTTGGGCTTGCTGTGCCATGCCCCAGATGTGTCACTTCAATCAGATGGTGGGTTGCTGTTGGGCCCACCTGAGTGAAGACTCGGTAGGTCTGGCAGAGGCAGCTCATTTTGGGAAGTTCTGACCATTGCACACTCAATGTCTCATAAGAAACCTGTTTTTTTTTTTTTTTTTTTTTTTAACCAGGGTCCAGATAAGCCAGGGCTACTTTTTGGATGGCCTATAGTTCTCTGCTGCATAATACACAGACTTTCCCAAGAACCCTAGGGGGCTACACTGTGACTCTCCTATGGGGGCTCACCAGAGACTCACATAGCATCTTCTTCAACCACAGATACCTCTTGTCTTTTCTGTTGCTATAATAAAGTGCCAGATTAATTGTAAAGTACCTGGTTAACTATAAAGAATAAAAGTTTCTCTCACGGTTCTGGAGGCAAGGAGTCTAAAAGCCTGGTACCGGCTTCTGGTGTGGGCCATGCTGCTTCATGAGAAGTCACAGGGCATCACGTGGTGAGACAGGGTTAACTGCTAGCTCAGGTTTCTCTTCCTCTTCTTATAAAGCCACTGTTGCAATCACAAGGCCCCACCCTTGAGATCTTGCCTAATCCTCATTATCTTCCAAAGGCCCCACCTCCAAACACCATCAGCATATGAATTTTAGGTTGAGTTTCCAACACATAAAACTTGGGGGACATATTCAAACTGTCTTACCTCTGGTTGTACTGTATCTGCTGCGCAGCTCTGGTGCCTGTGTGGCCCCTGGAACAAGCCCTGTTTGCTCTTGACCCAATTCTAAACACCCCCCCATCCCTGGCCAGTCCTAATAAAGGGTTGGATCCACATTCCCAAGTGAGAACAGTGCTCCCCCAAGATTCTGGAGAGCCGGAGCAGACCCTGTGCTTCCTCCTAGTGGTGGGAGATGCCAGGTACAGTGCCTCACCTTCATGGGATGTGGGGGGAGGCGTTTCCTGACAGGCCTCAAACCTGGGGAGGCTCTTGACTCTGTCCTTGAAGCTCAGCATCTCACGGTGTCTTTCGCCCCAGCCCATTTGTGTTAAAGTCACACGTCAGTGAAGTGGATCAATGTCCATTTGCAGGTGGTTTAGGTCCCTTTGTCTTTGACAGAAAGCAGAAGTAGAACCTTTGGGCCAACCATGAGTAGATGTCGCTGTCCACCCGGGAACACGGGTGAGCCTTTTGGCTATTGCCCTTCCACAGCACCTTGGGGACTGCTAGTAGCCTGCCTACCACTATGTCATAGGGCCATCTCTGGCTCTAACTACTTTCACTCAGGTTCCAGAAGCACAGCCTGCAACAGGAACTCCTCTCAGTGATGTTCTGTCCTGTTCCTGATTTAAATGAAAAAGGTTTTAATATTTTCCATTTAATATTGCCTGCTGATGTTTTTTGTTAAATGGGCTTAATCATAGTTTCCTTCTATTCCTATTTTATATAGTGACTAAACTTTCTTCACATGTTAATATTCATCTGTTTGGTGCACTTTCTTATGAATTTCAAGGAACGCTTGCAATCTGAGAACAATTTCATCCCCCTCTGAAGTCGCCTTTGTAACCGCTGCTGCCTGGGTCTGGCACTCACCTGTCTGTCCTGACCTTTCCCACAGCTTTGCCTTCCTAGAGCACCAGGGAAATGGAGTCACAGGCAAGAGACTGCTGTGTTTTGAACATGGTTTGTGTCCCCCAAGGGTCTACTGGGATTAAAGGCTTATTCTCTGTGCATGCTGTTGAGAGTGGCGAAACCTTTTGCAGGGGGCTGGTGGCAGGTCCTTGGGTTACTAGGGCATGAGGTACTCTAGGTATCCCTTTGGTAATTCTCATGAGAAGACTGTAATGAGTTTGGGTTTGGTCCTACCCAGACTTCTCTGCTCTTGATTCGAGATGTAGTTGCTTGCTTGCACCTGCCCAACTCCGGCCATTGATGTCACCATGATGTAACTCAGCTGGGAACTGACCCAGTACCAGTACCCTACCCTTGAGTCTTCAAAACTGTGAGCTACCGGCTAGGGCTGTAGCTAAGTGATAGAGCGTTTGCCTAGCATGGGTGAGGCACTGGGTTTAATCCTTAGCACTGCATAAAAATAAACATAAAATAAAGGCATGCTGTCCATACACAACTAGCAAAAAAATGTTATTTTAAAAACTGTGAGCTAGGGCAGGGGATGTGGCTCAAGTGGTAGCATGCTCGCCTGGCATGCGTGTGGCCCGGGTTCGACCCTCAGCATCACATACAAACAAAGATATTGTGTCCGCCAAAAACTTAAAACATAAATATTAAAATTTTCTCTTCTCTCTCTCTTTAAAAAATAAATAAAAATAATAAAAACTGTGAGCTAAATAAACCTCCTTTACTGCATGAGTAGCTCGTCTCAGTTATTATTTCATTGTAATACTGCAAGCTAATGCCTTCTAATCCTGAATTTTATACTTGGTGCAATATAAAGGTGGCATATCTGAGATCTGAGATGCATCCACATTATGGCATACAGCAATAGTCTGTTTCTTATAATGTGCTGCAGTTTGCTTACTCAGCCATCAGTTCAAGGCTACTTGCATTGTTTCCAGTGTTTGACAAATATGAATAAGGCTGCTATACATACACAAGTGTGGTTTTTGTGTGTGTGAATGTGTTTTTTTTTTTTAAAGAGAGAGAGAGAGAGAGTATTTTTCAATATTTATTTTCTAGTTATCGGAGGACACAACATCTTTGGGTTTTTTTGTATGTGGTGCTGAGGATCAAACCCGGGCCACACGCATACCAGGCGAGCATGCTACCACTTGAGCCACATCCCCAGCCCTGTGGAATGTGTTTTTTTTAATATTTATTTTTTAGTTTTAGGTGGACACAATTTCTTTTATGTGGTGCTGAGAATCAAACCCAGTGCCTCACGCATGTTAGGCAAGCGCGCTACCACTTGAGCCACATCCCCAGCCCCGTGAATGAATTTTCATTACCTATGAGTAAAGACCTGGGAGGGGGATTGATGGGTCACAGGGCAAGTATATGTTTGACTTCATAAGAAACCACTCAGACAAGTAGTCTGCATTGGAGAAGTGAAAGGACGTGTGTTCCTCAGTTGTTGTGGGGCATGTTCTGTAGCTAAGCTGCTTTGATTTCTGAACTTTTGGGTCTAGACTATTGGTCTGGTTCTGGAGACTAATTATATCAATTTTTGTTTCATGTATTTTGAAGATGTCAATCATTTCCCCTTTCTGTGAATTGATCTTCTATCTTTAGAAAGTGTCTTTTGTATCTCTGGCAATATATACATTGTGGTGCTGGGAATTGAACCCAGGGCCTTGTGCATGCTGGGCAAATCCACAACTATTGAGCTAGTCTTCCTAGCCCCTTTATCACAGTATTAGTGGTTATCTAATTCATTGGTATTTCTTTTTCTTTCATTTTACTTTCAATTATTGTTGTTAAATGTGTTCCTTAAACAGCATATAATGTGTGTGTGTGTGTTTAAATCTAGTTGTAATTCTTTCTTTTGACTGTAACTTAGTTCAGTTAATGGTGTGCCTGGGTTTAGATCTACCTTATTACTTCACACCTTCTGTTCAACACGTCTGATGTGCATTGTTTTCTTCCTTCCTTGACTGCTGTCCTCTCCCTCCCACTTTTACTATAATTTAGGTGGTTGTTCTGGAGGTCATGTGCATCCTCCACTCCTGCCACCTGCCTCTTTCTGCAAGAAGCAGGTCTTCAGCATTTCCTTTAGTGCTGGTCCACTTGCTGGTGGACAGCTCTCAGTTGCTGCAGGTAGGACTATGCCTTAACTGTCCCTCATTCCTGAAAGATGGGAATATCCTTTTTTCTCCCTCAGCACAATTGAAGGCATCCTTGTCTTTTTCTTTTGGGGGGGGGGGTACTGGAGATTTTGAATTCAGGGGACTCAACCACTGAGCCACATCACCAGCTCTATTTTGTTTTTTATTTAGAGACAGGATCTCACCGAGTTTCTTAGCATCTTGCTTTTGCTGAGGCTGGCTTTGAACTCGCAATCCTCCTGCCTCAGCCTCCTGAGCCACTGGGATTACAAGCATTTGCCATCGTGTCTGGATTACTTATTTATTTATATGTCGTGCTGAGGATCAAACCCAGTGCCTCACATATGCTAGGCAAGTGCTCTACCACTGAGCTACAACCCTAGTCCATGTTTTCCAATGTTTTATTATGAAAAACTCAAAAGCAAGAAACTGTTGAAAGAATTGTAAAGTGATTATGAATGTTATATAATTAACATCGTACTGTATTTGCTTTATCATATATCCATCAATCTATCCCTCACTCTCTCCATCAATCAATCCATCTCTATTGAATGCACTTCAAATATAGTTGCAAATATCAATATATTTCATTCATAAACACTTTTTACATGTATATCATTAACTGAGTTCAATATTTTCTTTTTGAAAGGTAAAATTGACATGCAATGAAACAAAAAAAAAAAAATTGGAGGTTCTAAGAATTGAACCCAGAAATGCTTTATCACTGAAGTACATCCTCAGTCCTTTTAATTTTTTTTTTTTTTTTTTTTTTGAGACAGGTCCTGCCTAGGCTGGCATCAAACTTGAGACTCTCATGCCTTAGCCTCCCAAATTCCTGGGATCACAGGCATGGCCACTAGGTCTCACTTGAAAAAAAACAAATTTTTGACAAGCAAGCACACACTCTTATGTAACTCCAACTCCTCCTATCAATATAGAGAATACTGCTGTCACCATGGGATTTTTCCCTGCCCTGTCCATTAACCCTCACCCCATTCATTTGTAGAAGCAATCTTTTTTCATCACAGATTAGTGTAGGCTGTTCTAGCACGTCACATACATGGGATCCTATGTATTTTTGGAAAGGTCCATTTTTGTGATTCATGTATTTGTGTGATCATCTGTAGTCCATTTCTTTTTATTGGCAATATCCCAATTTATCAATGTGATATAGTTTGTTTATCCACTTTCCTGGTGATGGGTCTTGGATGTTCAAGGTTTGGGATACTATAAAAAAGGCTGATCTGACTGACCATTCCCATACAATGTTTCCATGAACATATGTTTTCATTTTTCTTGGTTGTGGAATTCTCTAGGAGTGGGATCACTGGTTCATGAAGCAGGTGTTCCCTTTTTGTGAGAAGCTGTCAGACGTTGTCAGACTTTAGAGCTTAGCTCTTCTGATGGGTGTTATTTTACTGTGGTGCTTCCATGTACTTTTGCTTTACATTTTGAAGGTATGTCATCAGGTGCATCATAGGACAGTACTGCCATTCTTTTTCTTTTCATAGAGATGGGGATTGAGTCCAGGGCCTTGTACACACTAAGTGTGCACTCCACCACTGAGCTATACCTAGCTGGAACTGCCATTCTTGATGTATTGTGTCTTTTATCACTTCATAAGGATCCTCTTTCTTCCTAATTTCTTTTCATTAAAATCTACTTTTTTCTGAGATTCAGTTTGTACATTTCTACTATATAGTAAGCATTTTCTAATCCTTTTACTTTCAAACTTTATCAAGTAATGCTTTTATAAATAGTATATTGCTACACCTAAAAATCCAAGTTTACAAAGGCAGGTGCAACACAGTGAGACATGATCTCATAAAAAAAGCAAGTTTATTCTCTCACAGATTCACTCCATTATGGGCACTTAACCACTGAGCCACATCCCCAGCCCTTTTCACTTTTTGAGAAAGGGTCTCACCAAGTTGCCCAGGGCCTTGCTAAATCGCTGAAGCTGGCTTTGAACTTGTGATCCTCCTGCTTCAGCCAACCAAGTTGCTGGGATTATAGGCATGAGCCACCACACCCAGCTCATTTTTCAAAGTATTTTGTCTGGTTACTATATCTCATCCTTTTAGTCTATGGTGTACATCAGTCACTCTTGACATGTCCATTATGGTATCTCATGGAGAAGTGCTATTGCCTTCAAAATATGTGTTCCACTTGTTCACCCCTGATCTTTTCACTATCTTCAAGTTTCACCTTTTCCAAAGCGCTTTGGAATTGAAACCACAGTACACATCCACAAGGCTGGACCTGCTGGTGTCTCTGGCCAGATTTGTGCAGTGAGGTTCCTCAATGATCCCATTATCGAGTGAATCTTTGGAAAGCTGTTCCCTTCTCCCAAATTACTTAGCAATTCAGGATTACTTTGCACTATCATCAAAAGGACTTGTATAACAGAGGACCAAATCTGAGGACTCCAAACCTGCAACTTTGTTAGGTTGTCCCAACCTGGAGACAACAAAAAAATCCTGTGGCTACTTAAGACTGTGAACTTCTGGGGACCCCTCCTGGTTGCTAGTCTCTAGGCAGGTTCTCAATAGGAGACCCTGTCCCCAGAAACAGAAGGTCTATTGCTCTGGGAGTTTGGAAATGTTATGCCTGTGGGACAGGGGTTGAACCTGTTCACCTCTCCATCCTGACACTGCCTTGGATAGACATGGCTGCCTAGGACCCAACCTGTCCAGGCTCAAGTACACATTCATCTGTCCTCTCTCTCTCCGTGGCTGCTACTGGGTCAGTCACACAGCACCCCTGTTCTTGTTCCCATAGCAATTTCATCTCCAGGGGGATACAAATTCTTTCTTGCCTATGAGGACCTGTCATCTTCCCCAAGCCACATTCCCATCTCAGACATGGGAATTGCTTTCATTTTTCAGAAATTAAGTCAGTTTTCCATTGCTGTGACAAAATACCTGTGGTACATCCCAGTGGGGAGCCCATGGCCAAAGCTGGGCTCTTCACTCTTCATCAGAATAATTCCTCTATAGTAATCATGCCCACATCACAGCACATGCTTTGGTGTTCAATTTTTTCACCATGATTCATGGAGTTTTAGCTCCCCAAAGGCCCTCAGCTGGGTCAGGACCCTGTTGCAGGTGGATATAAACCTCAAGCTTCCAACCTGTTAACAATGACTCAGGGTGGGACTCACGCACACAAGGCAGCGTGTTACTTTTGGCAAGTAATTTACCCATGTCACTCTATAGTCTCTTTTTTAAAAATCAAGCTCTACAAAGTACTGGAAATTAACAAGACTGTACTACCATTGAGCTACATTCCCAGTCCTTTTTAATTTTTGAGACAGGGTCTTGCTAAATTGCCCAAGCTGGTCTCAAAAGTTGCAGTACTATTCTTGGTACTGAAAACTTCTTGGGAACTTTGGAGCAGGGAGAAAGGCTATAATTTTCATGGTGCCGGGGATTGAACAATCCTAGAAGCTGGGACATGGCAAGTGCTCTACCATTGATCTACACTGAATCTACATCCTGCCTTTATCTACATTCCCAGTCCTTTTTCAAGACAAGGTCTTGCTAAATTGCCCAGGTTGGTCTCAAAAACTTGCAATCCTGCCTGACTCCTCAATAGCTGAGACTACAGGCTACATACCACTACACTAGTGGGAATTTAAGAATTGTCAAGACAATAGACAGGCCAACTTTGCATTTTGGGGTTACAACAGAATATTAATATTTTTTTAAGAGAGTGTGTGGGGGGGGAGAGAGAGAGAGAGAGAGAGAATTTTAATATTTATTTTTTAGTTTTCGGCAGACAACATCTTTGTATGTGGTGCTGAGGATTGAACCCAGGCCGCATGCATGCCAGGTGAGCACGCTACTGCTTGAGCCACATCCCCAGCCCCACTATAGAATATTAAACAGGTAGAACTTGATAAGCAAGGATTATCTGCAAAGCTGTCAGCAAAATTTTTTTTTTTTGTGTGTGTGTGTGTAGGGGTGGAGTATACTGGGGACTGACTTCAGAGGTACTCAACCACTGAGCAACATCCTCGTAATCTCAATATGGTTTGCTTTGTTAAAAAAAAAAGTCGTAAGTAAATTGCACGCAGAACAAATTTATTTGGTTTCAAACCTCATCTCATTTGGGTGCAGTGGCATAAGCCTCTGTAATTCCAGTGACTCAGGAGGCCGAGACAGGAGGATCACAAGTTGGAGAAGCAGTTTAGTGAGACTAAAGGGCTGGGGTGTAGCTCAGTGATTAAACATCCTAGGCTTAGTCCCCAGTACCAAATAAACACAACTCGGCACTAGGTGTGACCGGATGCAGGAATCAAGACTAGCAGCAGCTCAAGGCCCAATCTCCATATCCCCTAAGAGGAAGCACTGGATAAGGAAACACCTTCCCACCCATTCTCAAGTTTATCAACTTCAGAAGGTCCTGTTTGAAAAGCAGTCATTCCCCATCCCTTCATTCTTGGAGATTCATGCTGTGTCCCAGTTATATAGGTATTAGGAATCTGAATTCCCTAGAAAGCACCAGGTATGGCACATGCCTGTTAATTCCAGACACGGGAGAGGCCAAGTCAAGACGATCCAAATTCCAAAGCCAGCCTCAGAAACTTAAGGAGACCCTGACACAAAACAAAACAGGGCTGGGGATGTAGCTCAGAGGAAAGCACCCTGGGATTAAATGCCTAATTCACCACCCCTAACAATAAACATTCCTGGGCAATTTAGCAAGACTCAAAATAAAAAAGGGGGCTGGGCACATCAATGTTTATAGCTGCACAATTCACGATAACTAAATTGTGGAACCAAGGTGGTTTAATGGATTAAACGAATGTGGTATACGTACACAATGAAATATTACATAGCAATGAAAAAGAATAGAATCATGACATTTGCTGGTAAATGGAGTTGGAGGAGACAATGCTAAGTCAGTCAATCCCAAAAAACCAAATGCCCAATGTTTGATATAAGGAAGCTAATTCATAATGGGGTAGAGAGGGGAAACATGGAAGGAAGAGATGAACTCTACAGATAGGGCAAAGGGGTGGGAGAGGGCATTGGGTTAGAAATGGTGGAAGGAGATGGACACCATCATCCAAAGTACATGTATGAAGACATGAATGGTGTGAGTATACTTATTGTATACAACCATAGATTTGAAAAATTGTGCTGTATATGTGTAATATTAGACATAGAATTTTAAAAATTTAAAAAAGGGGGCACTGGGCCACACAGCTCAATTCTGGTAGAATTTTAATGACAAAGATTCACTTGATTCTCTGACTATTCTTTGTGGCTTTGAAACTTACACCTTTTCTTTTCCCTTAACTTCTCTCCTCCCTAATCTCACTTTTTTCTGAATCACCTCTATAAAAGCCTCCTGTTCAGATGGGCAGAATCATAGCCTTGGAAGGGACAGGAGTCCTGTTTTTTCCTTGATAGCCAAGCAATAATCCTTCCTTTTTCTCCTAAGTGTGTCCTTGTTATTGGATTGGCATTGGGGACAAGGACTAAACATTCAGCAACAGAATGTTTGCCCTGGATTTGACTCCCACATCACACGATACAAAACATTGGGGGGCGGGGGGGCAACTTGCAGTTCATAGCCAACTCATGCTACTACAGCTAGAACTTAAGACAAATCAATAACCAATGAAATTTGCAACACTTTGTGTGTAGGACTAATATAGATCCCTACAGAAAGAACAAACTACAGCTACTACAGGAATTTCAAGGTTTTGAACTTATAATTTTATAAGTTTTTGTTAAAAAACTTGGGCTGGGGTTGTAGCTGAGTGGTAGAATGCTTGCCTAGCATGTGTGAAGCACATCAATATCCTAAAACAAAAAAAAACCCCAAAACTTAGGTTAACTTTAACATTAAAGCAGAGACAAAACAGAATTTTAACATTGTTTTAATCAAGTAATGCAGCTGTTTGAAACAGGAAATTTTAAGACAATTCAATAGAGCAAAGTGGATTACTCTATTAGGTTAACCTGTGAATTAAATCCAGATCATGTGAATTTGAATTCCACTAAAGTTTGGCACCAGACTTAACACTGGTCTAAGCCCTAACCCTCTCCCTTAGTGTTGAGAAGCCCTGACACATTTCCCTTAGAGTAAAAGCCACACAGCTCTACAACAACCACTTCATCAGCTTGACACGTGTAGTAAGTACACTCTACATGGGTCACCAGCACCTCTGATAGAATCTAGTTAATGATGGCAAATGGGCCTTGCCCAAAGAATCTGACCTAGGTTACAGGAGTTTGCAAAAGTCCCCTTTGGTGTGACACAGCATGTTCCCTTCAGGTATATAGCTCCTGCTCTTCACTCACTAGAATCTATCAAAAGGCAGAGGGAGATCTATGTTCTGTCCATGTTAAGATTGTTAGGTTTTTATTTCTGAAAATTGTCAAGCTAACAAGGTTTTATTTTCAAATATTTGTATACTTTCAATGTGAAAAACTTTTATATACATGTCATTAAAGTCTCATAATCTGTGAGATGGGTCACAAACAAGAGCTGAATAATGTGAGCCAGTGCTCCACACAAAATTAATCATATGGACTTTGCAATGCCTGGAATGCACTTTTTGTGGAAAGGAATAAATGCAAAGTTTTTATAAACGCAAAGTCAGAACCCCAATCAAAAGTTTTCATCAGCTAACTGCATAAGAAATTCACCTGTGTCAGTCCAAATCCAAGGCCCTGGATGGGCTGTCAGACTCATCACCTACACCCAATGGCCATCATCCAAATTTCTTGGGAGCCCAGCTATATTCAATGTGAAGTAAAAAATATCCCTCCCAAGTCTTACACCAAAATATAGGCTCTGACTTAGAAATATGCCTTTAACTTAGTTTCTTTTTTAAATAAGACTTTTTTGGGGAAAAAAAAAATCCAGTTTGAAATATAGCAACACTTATTTTGGCAAGGCAATAACCAAAATCTAAAACTGCATAAGCTACGTGTCCAAATGTAAAAGGCATTGAATAAACCACGATATTTTTTTGGGGGGGGGTGGGGGGGGCGCACGACATACTAAACACAAGATAAAATGTCTCAACATTTTGAAATTATAATTTAAACCTTAAGGGTAAAAGCTGAAAAACTGCTCAGTTCTTGCTAGAGATTAAATGCACCTTTCCCTGTTTCCCCCAAATAAAATCAGAATTTATTATTTAATCACACCTCAAAGTTTGAGTTTTCTCTTGGTACAAAGCAACCACTACATACACATTAAAATACTTATTTGTTAATGTAATAATTTTTCCCTGGCTCATCCAACGTGCAATGCACATGACTCCAAAGACTAAAATTTGGGGCTAGTGTACATGAACTGAAAAATCACAACTTCAAAACTAGTTCTTAAAATTGTTTATAGGACACTCAGGTTATTTTTATTTCTCAACAAGATGTTGCACTGTCATTTGATTATCAGTCTACCTCAGCACAAAAAAATTACCAGATGCCAATTTGAGGGACTAAAAAAATTGAAAAGTACTAGATTTAACAGCTCAGTAAGATCATTACAAACAAGTTTGTTTACATTCTGCTGAAAACCCTTGAATGGTCTCAGCACCTAACAAAATCTACCAGGCTCCAAGGACCATGTCAGGTTAAATGATGGCATCACTTTTTAAAAGGAGCCAATTACTTTAGCTAAGTCATTCAGAGCCCAAAATCAGAATGACCAAAATCAAATCTTTATTTTTATAACTGTATAAATGTGATCCAAATGTGTCCACCACTAGTTTTTCCAAAAGAAACATGCTATAAATAAGCAAACTACATCTGCTCACTGATGTGTGTATGGACTTCCTAGATGTCTCATTGGGCTAATTACAGACCACTCACAGTAATAGATTTTTAGTATTAAAGTGTAGCATGATGTTAAGCCATTTTAGCTTTTACACATACATGTTGCACTTCTGGCTGATTATGGAGAAAAATTTGCAGCATTACACTGTTAAGCTAGGTTGCATCCATTCTTTTAAATGGCGTCAATATCAATGTCATCATCCTTGTTGTCAGACTTCACAGTTTCAACTTTCGGTACACTGGCAGTCTTTGAGTACACCACCTGATAAAATAAATGATTTTACCAATTACATACCTTGCCCCAATAAATTTACCATTAAAATATAAATCAAGTGGTAACAAAGGAGAACTGCTTCAATGTAGCTATCAGTCTTCCTAGAGTTTTATCATATAAAACCCAAGTTACCTAACACGCTACCCATCACTCTTCCTATTGAAAGGTTGTATTTTATCTCATCTTTAATCTTAAATTTGGAATCACCCCTAATTTTTACCACCACTCTGACACGCACCATCAACACTGCACTAACCAACTTCCCCAGCATTTACCTCAATGTTCTCATCTTCATCTTCTTCTTCACCACCAGAAGATTCTTCCTCTGCTTCCTTCAACCACTTTATAAATGGTTCTGCTTTGACACGAATCTCTTTGGCAAGTTCTTTTGATACATATTTCTTAGAGGCCTAAAAAAAGTCCAGTACAATTTTCTTAGGAAAGACTTTTTACTACTGAACTACATTCCCAGCCATATTTATTAAGACAAGTTTTTGCTAAATTGCTGAGATTGACCTCAGATTTGCTATTCTCCTGCTTTAGCATCCCAGGTTACTAGAGATTCCAGGCTATTTTACCTGGCATCATGATACAATTTTGAATCCTCCATGGAATGTGCATTATGTATCTGGCAAACGCACAAAGTCTAAGCAATTTCTGCTGTTGCAATCGTCAAGATGACATTATGGAAATCACAAGTTACATCAGATAAGCACAGGGGATTATACTTTAATGCAGACAGATTATGTAGTAATTATTAACTCGGACAAAAGAACCACAGTGATCTTTTTCAATAGTTTTGAACTGGAAGAGTCCACTTCTACATTCCCCACCTTTTCCGACCAGCTGATGATGACCTCCTCTTCTAAAAGATCTGCGTCATACATTTCCTTCAAGATATGTGGAATCTTAGAGAGGAGCTGAGCTTGATGCATTGCCACCACACACTCCAAACCATGAAGAAGGTATCGTTGAGCTTTTTTGTTATTGTGACAAAACTGCAAACAGATACTTGGCATTAAACTTTTTTTTACATGGTGTAACTTGACAATTCTAATACCCAAATATATTCATTTCCTTAAGACTGCTTTTTTTAAAAGTATGGCTCATAGTGAGTCAAAAAAGTCAAAACACAAAATATCCCTACATTACTTACTCTCTACATCAAAGGTCAAGTACACATTTGCAGATGCTCAAAGGATTATAAAAATTACCTCCTCTTTCAGGATGACAAAAAATGAACAAAAGTGATTAAAAACAGTACCAAGGACACACAGCATAATCTCAGAAGTCTAAAACAATTTGCTTACTCTTAAGAAATGGCGCCTGTATTTCTTAATCTGTTCTCTAATTTTCTCATTAAAAAGAACTTCAGTTAGAACAAGAGGGCCCATGGCTTTTACATCCAGCCTTTCTGCTTCTGCGACAATTTCTTTGTCTGATGAGTCAATGATACCCTCTTCTTTCTTTTTCTGCAAATAAAAAGAAAACAATTAAGTGAAATGTTGGCATGTTTTCACTAGGCTCAAGATACCATTAAGGGACTGGGGTTTTTGCTCAGTGGTAGACCACTTGCCTAGCACCTTTGAGGCTCTGAGTTAGATCCTCAGCACCACATGAATATAAATAAGGGTATTGAGGGCTGGGGATGTGGCTCAAGCGGTAGCGCGCTCGCCTAGCGTGCGTGCGACCCGGGTTCGATCCTCAGCACCACATACAAACGAAGATGTTGTGTCTGCATAGAACTAAGAAAAAATAAATAAATATTAAAAAATTCTCTCTCTGTCCCCCCCCCCACTCTCAAAAATAAATAAAGGTATTGTGCCCAACGGAATATAAATAAATAAAAGATATCAGGCTGGAGGCTGGGGTTGTGGCTCAGGAGCAGAGTGCTTATCTAGCTCATGTGAAGCTCTGGGTTCAATCTTCAGCACCACATAAAAATAAATAAAATAAGGTACTGTGTTCAACTACTTAAAAAAAAAAAGCTATCATGTTAGTCTCCTTATTTCTTCTACCCAATTTGCATTTCTAAATGATACAAAATTGCAAGTGACAACTCTTAATGACCTTCCAAAAACTTTTCTTGGATGAAGAAAAAGAAATGTGAAAATAAGAGTATTTGAAAGTAACAGAAGTTACTTTTCAATTATTGGGCTGGGGTTGTGGCTCAGTGATAGAGAGCTTGCGTAGCCTGAGTAAGGCACTTAGGTTCAATTCTCAGTGCTGCATATATATATAAATAAAAACAGATTCATCAACAACTAAAAAAAGTAAGAAATATCTAGAAAGCACAAAAGCTGGGCTGAAGCTCAACGGTAGATCAAGCAAATGTTTTACCTTAACAAAATCAAACAGGATATTGACACGCTCTTCTACAGTTCTTTCCAAATCATCACTGAGTGTCAGAACTTTTGCGTGGTCACTAATTTCATCCATTCTACGCCTCTGAGCTTCCTCAGTTGTATCCTCTCCCCAATCATCATCCTCCTCTTCTTCCTGTTTACAAAACCGAAATGCACACTTTTTTAAAATATAAAAAATACTTCAGATTAACAAAGATTATTTTCCCATCAAAACTCAAGCAACTGGCAACACTTGGAATCCAAAATACTGTTCTAATATTTAACTGAAGGCTAGTTTCATCATTTCTTCCCACTTCAACAAAGTGCCAGCTACTTTATACAACTGAGTGCCCACTAGGCTCTCAAGCCTACACTCACCACAGCATGTGGAGGAGGACTGATTTCATTTGGTGGTGGTGGTGGTGGTGTCTCACTGCTGGATACAGAACCATTTTCCTTGTCTTTGCCCTTTCTATTTTTCTTTTCCTTTTCTTTCTTTCCTGTACCACTGTCACTATTCTCTATAAGGAAAAATGAAGGAAATAAAAGTTTAGTTCTGCCAGGCATGGTGATACATGCCTATAATCTCAGCAAATCAGGACACTAACCCTCTCAAAAAATATTATGTAAAAAGGGCTGAGGGCGTAGCTCAGTGGTAAAGTGTCCCAAGTTTAATCCTCAGTATTTGGGGGGGAGGTACATTCCTACAGTTCATATCACCTTACTGCTCATCAGAACACTTAAACACCATGCCCCCCTATTGATCTCGGAAAATATCACAAGACACCACTGTAATTTTTAAGGGCTTTCCATCTACTATATTTCATAGGTAACAAACTCTCACAATGAATGGAGATACATAAAATATTAGGCATATTACAGTAAGACCAAGATTACAGTGATGTCTAACACCTCGATGACCAGATTAGTCAAAAGTTGGACCTCCTACTAGGTGCAATGGCACACACACGCAATTCCAGCAAGGAAAAATGAAGGAAATAAAAGTTTACTTCTGCCCAGCATGATGATACATGCCTATAATCAATGTGGAAAGCAGAGGTAGCAGGATCACAAATTCAAGGCCAGCCTCAGCAATTCAGCAAGCCCTCGTCACCTGAATTCAATCCCAGCACCAATAAATAAATAAAATGTTGGGCCTAACCAACTTGAACAAGGCCTATCTCAATCTGGCTTTTACCCAACTCTTTTCAGAACACTGTTTAAGCCCATATAACGGCTTGTCTCACAGAAAAGAGAACACCGGAATAGGTTAGACTTTCTTGCTATAGCAAGCTCAAATTGTGTCAGACAGTTTCGATAATCTGCCACAGAGTGTTGCTTGCAAAGTTCTAAGGTCATTTAAGCCTAACAAAGAAGCCCCATTTACAAACAGTACCAAAGTAGATGATGCAACCCCATCATACTGTTTTACAACTTGAACTGTTTTCCATTCTAATGTGTCTTAAAAACTGGTGGCAGATTCTTCTCACCTTTAATAGTGTAAAAACAACAGTACAATGTCCAAGGAAGACTCAGTCAATAAAATGCAACCCAAGGACTAAAAACTCCTTATACTCTGGCTTTATAACAACAAATACCTTCCACTTTTGTTACCAATGATCATTGCTTTAAGCTCATCATGAAGACTTACCAGGTGGGTTTTTGAGAATAAATGTGCAGAGTTTATGATGTGTGTCAAGCATGCCTCGGTAGCCACAGGCTTTACAAGAATTACCTATTGTTTGCTTCTTTGGATTGACATGCTGCCAAAATAATAAAAATAGGTATGTTACCCATAATGTAAGATGAAAATTCTAAGTGAATTTTTGGAACAAAGTGTGAAAATAACTAGACATCTAAAACACTACCTTTACGTACATTATTTTTTTTAAGGTGACCTACTTGAAAGTATTAAAAAAAAAACTCAAATGTGAGGTGTTTTACTTACAATTAAGTCTTCTGTGTCTTCTCAGGAACGTGTTTTAGCTTTAATACAGATCTGATCACAAAAGCAGGTATTGTCTCACCACTCCCTACCCCCACCTTTTTTTTGGACAAAACCCTCAATGGCACTCACCAGTTCCGTTTCAGGATTCTCACACTCAGGACAGAGAACAAATTTTTTAATGAATCCATCCAACATGTCTTGCAGCTTATTCGCCTCATGAGATCCATTGACAATGTAACGGTCATTCTTAACATCAAACTGGGTCTGTGCTCCCAGCTCACAACCAAAATATTTGGTGGGATCTATGTTAAGAAAAGAAAGACTTGATTATATTAAGGAACTAAATAAACCAATCTCTAGCTGCTTATTCACCTTTATTCAAGAACCACCACTGTTTTAAAATGATGTGGGTTCATGAAATGTTGGCTAGGCAGTGAACTTATGGCAACCCTTAAAAGTCCGAGGCTCCACAATTAACCCTTAACCTAATTAGCATATAACTCAGGAAGTTTTACAATTCAAAGACTGTCCTAGACCCCCTAGTGTACAGGGGGAAAAAGCTTTACTTACACGTTGGAGGCCGATTAAGCGCCTTTGCAACGTCAACCATGTTGACTATAACTGTCTTGATTCCATTTCCTTTGCCCTCAACCTAGAGGAAATAAGAATTTCAGTTTTGGGCTGTCTTCCCTGAAACCCCATGGAGAGCTGCGGCTGCCTCCCTGCCACCATGGCGACCAGTACTACCTTGGCAATCAGACGGGGCATCTTGTAGCGATAGAACTGGTCTGACACGCTGCGGTTGACGTTGACAGACATTTTGGCTTATTAGTGGCTTTATCAATAAGATGAAGAGATCTTTGATTGCAACTTTTTGGTATCTTCTGTCTGGAGAAGAAGGGATGACATAAACGACTGCAAGAGTTCTCGGTCTCTGACATGAAAAAATTTTCGCCGCTGAGGCTGTAAGCTCCTTGCTTGTACGCTATGTTTCCCCAATACAGGTACCAATGGCTGCGCAACAGCTCTGCAAGAGAAGAGGGGCGACACGCCCCGCGGTTCAGCATCGCCGGGGCCGCCCGCAGCGCGGCCTCCGGGCGGCGGGGACGAGGCGGCCGCGGCCCCGCCGCCCGCGCGCGCTGACTCACCGCGCCGGCGCGCGCGCCCCCGAGCGGCCCCCCCCAAACTGCGCCACACGCGCGCGGGTCACGCGGCCGCGCCGCCATCTTGCCGCCGCCATGGCCCGCCGCCCGCAACTCACCGTTTTCGTCAAATAAAGACATAAACCCAACGCGGCTCGCCCGGGACTGGGAGGAAGAGGCGCTGGAAACCGGGTCCGGAGCGGCGGGGCGGGCGAGCGGAGGGCGGCCGGGCAGGTGCCGCCGCCGAGCAGCGGGAAGGGCTGTCCCAGCGACGTCCGCGTCCACACCGGCAGCGCCGAGCCTGGCGACCTGGCGGGGACACGGCCGTGAGCCGCGGGCGGCCGGGCGGCGCCTGCCCCGCCGGCGGCCCGCGGGTGGAAGGGCGGGAGCGCTGGGCAGGGGCGCGGGCCGCCGCCCCCCGTAGACTCACCTCTGGAATGTTCTCGCTCTGACTGAACAACGCCGCCGCCGCGCTCAAGCTACCCTCGGCCCCGGCGCCCGCCCCCCGCGGCGGGCTGCACTGCCCATTGGCCGGAGGCCCGCCCGAGCTCGCTCGTCATTGGTCCGCAGGCCGCGTCAATCGCATCTTTCCCCGCCCCTCGCTTCCTGGGGCTCCACTCGCGGCCGCGGCCCGCCCCCGGCTCCAAGCCCGGCTTCCTTCCCCTCCCCTCCCCCGCCCTTCCCATAGGTCTTCGCGGTCTCGCGAGAACGGGGCCGCGCGCTGTCGGTTCAGGAGCTCCGGGAAGATGGCGGTTGCCCCCTCCCCCTGCCGGGCGGGGCTCCACGGCGGCATCGCGATGACCCTCGGCCGCGCGAGGCTGGCGAGCTGGTAGCCGCCCCCGAGGCAGTGTTCTTCGCGGGCAGGCGCCCGTCGGAGCATATAGGTTGTCCCTGCCTCCGGCGCCCCCGCTCGCTTGCCCTCCTCGACCCTGCCGTCCTGGTGCTGCGGCTGCCCCAGGTTCTGGTGGCGTGGACGAGGGAGCCGGCCGCCTACTGCCCCGGCCGGGACTCGGTGTGTCCCCGCACTCCCCGCGTTCGCGGCTTCCGGCTCTCCCCCGGGGAAACGCCGACTTAGCCGGGGATCTGCGCCCTGCCTAGCCCGCTAGGTGCTTCGCCGCCACTGGCCCAAAGTGACCGCCACGTCGGGCCTCCTAGAGTCCGGCCCAGCCTGCTTTATCGGCTGGGTTCCTGGCTGGGAGCCGTGGCCAGGGCAGGTGCTGGCGATGAGATTCCATACTGCATTTGACAATGATTCTATTTGGAAAGAGCCTCTAAAGTTGCAGCTCATAGAAACCCTCACATTCTTTCAGAAACTTGGGTTTTGGGTGAAAGTTTAGGTCGAGACTTGAAATCGTACCCTCGTCCACCCTGAACCTCGCAAAACCCACGGGGGGAACGGGGTTCCCGCCGACCCCTAACTGAGGCCTCGGGGTCCGCGTGGTGCGTGGTCTCCTCAGGGGTGGAACGTCAGGGCTGCCCTTTGTTCTAGACCAGTCGAGTTTGCAGAAAGGTTAGAATTCAAAGATTGGTTAATTTCTATCAAAATTATTCTTGTATGATTTGAAAGCTTTATAAGCCGTTTAAAAATAGACAGTGTTAGAATAAATCAAAGATTGAGAAGTGATTTGTGTCCTTTCCTGCAGGGGCTTTTGTTACAATCACGCTTTGCGCATTGGTCTGTAATCATTATATGGAATGCATAGTGCTTTATGGGTACCAGGGCTACCCTCAGACAAACTCAGAGGTAGAGCCCAGACTCGCTGCTTCTGATCCACTGTGGAGCATGACTTAGCAGTATTGAGACAGATTTGAGTTTATGCTTGGCTGCACATGAATGACATTATTTTAGAAACTGTTGGAAAATATGGGTTGAAAGTAGTCTGGAGCAGAGGCTTGTTTCAGAAAAGGTTTTAAATAACAATTCAAAGTGATTAACTTTTTATACGTTTAATTTATTAAATTTTGGATTTGGTTTTGTATTGGTACTGGGCATTGAACCTAGAGGTGCTTAATCACTGAGCCACATCCCCAGCCCTTTTTATTTTTTATTTTGAGATATGATCCCCCTAAATTGTTCAATGCCTCCCTGATTTATTGACATTGGCCCAGAACCTCTGATCCTCCGACCTCAGCCTTCCCAGAGTCATTGGAATTACAGGCATGTGCCACCATAACTGCAGAAGTTTGTACTAATTTATAATGTGTGAAGTCTTGGACAGCTTTTAAAAATTACTCTTACATATAATTTGTTGAATACTTATCATACCCTGGAAATTTGCTAAGCCCTTTGAATACATTATCTTGTTTACTTCTTGGTCTCTCTCAGGAATTTATATTTAAAAAAAAAAGGGAATTTATATTTCCATTTCACAAATGAACAAACTGAGACTTGGAAATAATTGAGCCACTTGCCCAAGATCATATTCCTAGTAAGTGGCAGAGCTAGGATTAAACCCAGATCTCCCTGATTCCAAAGCCTCTTCCCTTAACCATTAGGTGGCATACCCTCTCCAGATAAATATAAGCATAAGTACAGCTAGGCAGTTTAAATACGTAATCTCACATAATTCATTAATGGACCTATGAGAGGGTGTTGCTGTGCCCATATTTTACAGATGAGGACAGAGACTCAGGAAGGTTAAGCAATTTTACCTAGTTGCCTATGTAATAAATGGTGCACAATGTTTGAACTCCAGCTTGTTTGACGCCAAACTCATTGCACAATTCCACCTCCCATTTCTGTCCCCGCCTCATTTGGCTGATGTATTTCCTTAATCAGATGCTCACAGGTTAAATAATGGACACTTATGAAATCCTTGTCAAATGCTTACATGAACAGTCCATTTCAGCACATGCCCTGGACAGCGGGTGTGAATAACTGCCAGAAAGGTAAATTAATCAGCTAGCCCTCTGGTTTTTCCAAGTTGGTGTCTGCTGAGTGTGGATTAGTCTTCTTAAGCAAGGTCTGTTCTTCCTGGACTGAGAACCTTGTGTTTCTGAGTGGTGAGCCATTGAATTGACTAAGGTAGTGTCCACTGTGAGGGGTCATCTGGTTGGTCAGCTGGCTCCCCTCTGTGACATCCCTTTCAGTACATGGCTGGTTACTTAAGTTCCTGTCTCCCTTGTTTGTGGACAAGCTACAGAACATAGCCTCATTTTCCTTCTGGTCCTAGCCAGTCACCCTAGTGTGCATAGAGCAAACCTTCTGAGCTGCTGGAAGGGAACAGATTGTCTGGTGAATATAGAACTTTGGCTGACCTCGGGGTTAGTGTCCTAGACTGTGATCATCTAATGCCCTTTCATCAGTAAACATGTCTGTGCTATGTAACAAGGACACAGGCCCCCCTGCCCAGTCCTTGCCAGAAGTTCACTTTTCAACTAGTGGAGGCTGGTGCTTGCCCTCCTCCATGAAGGCTATGACCCCCTGGGCAGGATGCCTCCCCGCCCCTGTGACTGCCTAGCCTACATCACCCACACACCACAGCCCTATTGAGGGTACTTTTTGTTGTTGCCTATTTACTTGTTTGTCTTCTTTACAAGGCCAAGCAGCTTGAGGACAGGGAACTTATCCTCAGGAGAACAAAGGAATCCAGAACTTTTGCAAGGAATGCAGGCCTCCAGAGATAAGAAGCAGAAGCATGTGGGGAAAAGATTAAGGTGTTTAGGTGAGGAATCACTAGGGGCTGATGTGTGTCCCTCCTCCCAGGTACAGTGCTGTGATCCTTCAAGAGTCTATCTTGTTGCCATTCCTGGAAAGAAAAAATACAAAATTGTGTGGCATCTGCCTGCATGCACTGCAGCCCCAGTAGGTGATGGGGGCTGGATGGTGGGAGGTTGTCTCTGCTCCTGAGTTGGTTTGGTTGCTGGCACCTGGAAACCACTCAGAGCATCCAGCACAGGGCAGCCTCTCCACTCTGGTGCTCCTTGCTCGCCTCTGGTCAGTACTGACTGAGCTGGACCCCTTCCCGTGTGATTTTGGTGGCCAATCTTGGCCTGAGTGCTGCGGGCGCTGGCCATGGCCAGGGGCTGTCCTACCTGAAACCCAGGCAGACCTCTGCAAGGGAGCATCACACTTACCCTCCTCTCAGACACTGTCCTCATAAGTTGTGAATCTGGCAGTTTGTCCACCCAGGTGAATCCTGCACTGCCAGCCAGTAAGTAAGCCCTGATCCCTGGTAGTATGTGGGGAGTGGACCCTGTCTGGCTAGTTTCTCAGTGCTGAGTCCCTTGCTTCCTGAGTGAGGTGTCATCTAGGTCAGTTCTTACACTTACAGATATTGGTGGCTGCATTTAGGCTCCCTTAAAGGAATACCCTACTTACCTGTGTGACCTGGTTCCCCTGGGACAGAGGTTCTCAAACATGAACATCTGAACCCTGGATTGTTAAGACAGAGATTGTGGGGCCCCCACCCAGAGGGTCTAAGTCTGGGGCCAAGCACTTAGATTTCTAACAAATTCCCAGGCGTTTAGATTGTGGACCCTAGAGCTACACCCTGTTCAAAAGCCAGGGGTCTGTAACTTTGGAACTTAGGTGGCCTCTGACCCTCAGCATGGATGCTCTCAGCAGTTCCTTTTGTGATTCAGGCCATCTGTCTGTGAATGGAAATGAAGAGCAAGATCTTAGCCCTTGGTGAGGGGTGTGGAGGTGGGGTGGGGGACTGGAATTAATGATGATTAGAGAGCTGACTTTCCTTCTGTGTGGGGCTACAATGTCCTGACTTCCAGCTTTTAAATCTTTCGCACCGTTTAGGGACCCGTTATCCTGCTTGGTGCCTGCAGGTTCTTAAAGTTCACTTCTCTTGTCTTAGTTGGTTCAACTGCTGTAAGGCTCTTTTTCAGTCAGGTTAGAGGGGAGGCAGGCTCCAGGCATCAGCACAGGGTGTCCATGTGGCCTGGAGGTGCACTAGCGTCTCCAGAGCTGGGAGGATACATTTTCCCCTCTGCTGCTGATTTGCATCCATTGGCCACCATGAGTCCTGCCCAGGGCTGCACTACATGTTAGAGACACAATAGGCCTTCCAGGGTGCAGCTTCTGATAGTAGATTTATTTTGATTGTAAGCCAACACTTAAAAACCTAGGAGATTTTCCATAAAAACCCAGATTTATGACTTCTTAGGAAATTGGAAGCCTTGGCACGCAGGGATGTATCTCATAGGAATGAGATAGCGTGTCTAGAAGTCTAGTCTTGGCCAGCCATTCAGACCCTAAGATGGATCCCAAGTTCTCATGTAGCACCCATCCAGGGGTATAAATACACCCACGCTTGCCCCTTCACTCAGTCATCACTATTTCTTACTTCTGTGTTCACCTTCACTCATTCATTCATTAATTCAGCCAAAACATATCACACATCCTCTGTCTACGCTAGAGAATTTGAACATTTAACACGTTGTGTGTGGGTTGGGGATGTGGCTCAGCGGTAGAGCGCTCCACTAGCATGCGTGTGGCCCGGGTTCGATCCTCAGCACCACATACAAAGATGTTGTGTCCGCCAATAACTAAAAAACAAAATATTAAAATTTTTTTTCTCTCTCTCCCTCTCTCTTAAAAAAAAAAAACACGTTGTGTGTTAGTCTGTTTTTCATTAGGTAGTCTACCTTAGGTAGGCTAACTTTATAAAGAGGAGAAGTCTGTTTAACTCATAGTGTTGGACACTCCATTGGTTGGGCCTCTGGAGAGGGTCTCAGCATGGCAGAAGCCTGTGTGAGAGCTGCCATGTGGTGGGAGTAAGTGACTTCTTGAGACAGGAGCCTGGGGCCCCACAACCCCTCTTGCAGGCATGGCTCCAGTTGACCTTAGGACCTGCCACTAGGCTTTCCTCTGAAAAGTTCACCACTTCTAACTGCCACATGAGGACCAGACCTCCAACTCATGAATCTTCTACAAGGGACATATTTAAACCACATCCAAACCATGGCACTTAGTTTTAGTTTCAAGAGCTGCTGTAACAGCATGGCTTCAAACAACAGAATTATTTTCTCATAGTTCTGGGGCCAGAACTCTAAAATCCAGGGGTCCCAGGCCAGGCAGTCTCCCTCAGCTTCTGTTTGCTCCTGGCAGGTAGAGACCTGTGCCTTGGGTGGCATGGGATGCTTCCCTTCCTGTGTCATCTTCACGTGGCATGCCCCTCTCTCTGTTGCCTGTCCTTGTGTTTCTTGTCTTACAAAGACACTGGACAGCCAGTCACGGTGGTACACACCTGTAAACCCAGCAGCTCAGGAGGCTGAGCTGAGGATCATGAGTTCAAAGCCAGCTTAGCAAGGTCCTAAGCAACTCTGTGAGATCCTGTCTTTAAATAAAATACAAAAATGGGCTGGGGATATGGCTCAGTGTCTCAGCACCCCTGGGTTCAAATCCTGGCACCAAAAAAAAAAAAAAAAAAAAAAAAGGACACTGTACATACTAGATTAAAGGCCTATGGTGTTTGCTATGACTATCTGTCTAAATTACATCAAATTAGAAACCCTTGCTTGTTATCACTCAAAGAGAGGTCAGCACCTGCCTCAGGGCAGCTCGTGTTTGTCAGCATTCACAAGTCTGACCTGTGACCTCAGGTCCCCTTTTTAGGTTGGCTCATGAAGGCTACTTATGTGTTTGGGTGTTTCATGCAGAAGGAAGTCTTTGGGCTGGGTCACTCACATTCCATACTCTCTTGCTAGATATTTACAGAGCTTATGGCTATTTTTAACACTTACCTTTGCTGCCTTAAAATCACAGCCATGACTGGCTTCACCTACATGAATGTGTTCAACCCCCAAAGCAAGTACTGTGGGGTGGATTCCATTATAACTGCAATGAGGAAACTGAGGCACAGAGAGGTTGTGCAACTTGATCAAGGTCACAGCATGGGGGATGCAGAGCTGGTGGAATGTGGAAGGCAGTGGGGTCTGAAGGAGCCAGAACAACTGTGCCAGGTTTGTGGGTGAAGGTTGGCAGCCACCGTTCTCTTTCCCATCATACTCCTCCCTAGTGACAGGGATGGCAAGAAACCTCTGCCCTGACCATTCTTGAAGCCCAATCCCAATCTCCTTATTCCCTGTGAGCCAGAGCAGGCTGGCCCTGTGGCCCTGCCCACTTCCCAGGGCATGGGCAGGGCTTTGGGTGGTGCCCAAGCACTACCTGGATGTCTTCCTGACCCCAGGGCGAAGTTCCTAAACTTCTACTTACCAAGATTATGTCCAAATTTGGGGTCACTTCTGCTGTATTCTCTAGTATTTGGAAGACCCATCCAGAAACCATGACTATGTGCTCTAAATAACCTTTATTTTGCGCTACTGATCTCTCTAAGCAAATATAACTAGTACCAGATGGGACTGTTGCAGTGTAGAATTCTTAAGGAAAGAATGGATTCATTTTGAGTTTTCTTAAATTAGGTGAGAGAGTTTTCCCCCCCAGGCGATGAACTCCCACGTTCAACACTCTCAGTGTGACATTTTGTGCTGTTAAACTTGGTAAGTAAAGCTCAGCTATTCTGAGCTTTATGTGCCAGAAGCCCATGCTAAGATTCCTTTTTTAGGTTAGTTCATGAAGGCTGCTTGTGTGTTTGGGTGTTTCATGCAGAAGGAAGTCTTTGGGCTGGGTCATTCACATTCCATACTCTCTTGCTAGATATTTACAAAGTTCATGACTATTTTTAATACTTACCTTTACTGCCTTAAGATCACAGTCATGACTGGCTTATTTCCCTTAGCATGATCTCTTCAAGGTTTGTTCCTTATGCTGAAGAAAACAAGTCACAAAAGGACAAGTACTGAGGAATTCTACTTACATGAGGCAAATTCATTTGGACATATAGTAGAAAGACGGTGGCCAGGGGCTGAGGAGGGGAACGGGGATTTGTCCTTCATGTTTCAGAGGGTCAGTTTTGCAAAATGAAAAAGGTTTTCTGGGATGGGCGGTGGTGGCAGCTGCACAGTGTCAGTGCACTTAATGCCATGTAACTGTACACTTAAAAATGGTCAACTTGGCAAATTCAGTGTTTTACATGTGTATCACCACCATAAAAAACCCCACAGCTGTACAGTAGCCCAAGTGTCTATATCCAAGTAGGTACACAGTGATGGTGGCTATAGAAACATTCATATTCCTGCAATTAAAATATGATGTACATTATAAATATTACTAATAGCTGCTGATATACTTACATATTTTTTGTTTTTGTTTTTGTATTTTTCAAGTTTGCTCCTTGGCAAGTGGCAATCCATTTTAGCACTTTGAGTTGTTATTGTTCTGTGCAGGAGGGAAAGTAATATTCTACAGCATTATCAAAAAGTTTTTTTAAAGCCATGAAACTCCCTCAGCAACACAGGCAGAAATCCTCAGTAGGTTCTAGGTGAGAGCCAGAGTAGAGAGCAAAGATAGAAATCGCAGGCCCTGAGGCCCAGTGCTGAGACCAGATCTCCTGCTGATTCCCTATTTAACCTCATTGACTCCCTCTCTTCTACAATTATCAGGTTAGTGTGTTTTCTTTTTTTGCCTGACTTTTGTGATCTGGAGGAGGGCCTTGGGCAGTTATCCTCTCTAGCTTATCCATGGTCAAAGGAAATATTTATCATTGTTCATAATTCTTATAGAACTGAAAAAAACTTGGGTCTAAGTACTTAGGATCAGGTGTGTGCCATTTGACCATGAACCTTCACCTGTGAGAAAGTGCCTGCCAGTCTGTAATCACTCATATAAATGGGCTCTAAGCCAGCCTCCAGGGAAGACAGCCCTTGGGGTGAAGCAGTCCTTCATCTTTTCCATCAGGTGGTTTATCCTCATAAGATCCTCTACGACCACTTAGCCTGGCCTCTTGGTTACTCAGCTGGTTTCTATCCTGCAGCCATCAGAGCCAGCCCTTTGTGAGGTAATAGGCCTATAAGAGCAGGACTTTTATCCCAGGCTGAGGTAGGAGGATCATAGTTTGAGGCCAGCCTTGGCAATTTAGTGAGACTTTGTCTCAAAAAAAAAAAAAAAAAAAAAAAAGGGCTGGCTGGGTGCAGTGGCACATGTTTGTAATTCCAGCATGATGATTGGGAGTTCAAAGCTAGTCCTAGCAACTTAGTGAGGCCCTAAGCAATTTAGCAAGACTGTGTCTCAAAATAAAAATAAAAAAGGCTGGGAATGTGGCTCAGACATGAAACACCCCTGGGTTCAATTCCTGGTAACAAAATAAATAAAAAGTATTGGGGACATAACTGGTAGAGCATCCCTGGTTCCAATCTCCAGTACCACAAAACAAAACAGCAGGAGCTATAAGCCCAGGTCCTCCAGGGGCTGGGCAGGTGATAGCAGAGTGAAGAAGGCAGTGAGGATGGCAGGGAGGACAAACCCTAGAGGGACAGGGAGAGAGATTGAGAGTTAAAGGCATAGGAAACAAAAACAAAAACTCTGCAGGCCAAACAAAACATCAAGGTGAGGTCTGGCTAGGGAGCCCCAATGGGGAGTCTATGAGCAGCGGGAGCCTTCCAGTCCCACCGTTGGCCCATGTCCAGGTGCACTGTGGGTCCCACTGACTGAGGGTATACTGCTGCAGAAAGGGCTGGCCTGGAACCCACATGTCGGACAGTGACTTCAGGGCTCTCTTTCACCTCACTGTCAGCTAAGGCTTTCCCTAGATAACACGTCCTTCCATGTTTGAGTTGTCTTTTTAAACATAAATATATGGGTTTAATTTCATCTTACGCTATTGTCAGCTTTGGTACTTTTCTATTTTAATAATAGTCACCACTTTCCAAAAACTCTCAAGACTCAAAGTTTGGCAGAAATCTCGATGTGCATACTATGTGCCTTTAAAAATTACAATTATTTTCTCTTGGTTCTTTGGATTTAAAAATCAAAGGAATTGCTTGCAAACATTATTATAGGATGATTCTATTGGCCTTCTCTGAAATTTAACATGTCTTAAGATAGAATTTTTTTCTTTGGCTTTTAGGTTAACATCTACTGTGAGAAACAGATGATTTCAGTAGAATTCTAATCTAGGACACAACTTGGCAGACCTAGGGTAAATGTGGTCCCTGCAGATGTGTCATATTTGGCCAACACTGTTTCAAATGCTTTTTTTTTTTTAATGAAATGCCTTCAGGGCATGTGTACTGGTGGGCCTGAAGTACCCCTATACAATAGCTTCCTCTTCTGAATTCAGTCTCTCCCTGGCCTGTGAAGCCACATGTGGTTGTGATTGGTGTTACCCTGGGGAAGCATAGCTGTCAGAGTGAAGTTTGGAATCGAGAGCAGGTGCAGGAGCTCACCCTGCCACACACTGCACAGGGCTAGACCAGTTCAGCTGCTGGAACTTTATAGAGCTCCCTCCTGGCCCTGTCGTAGGAGTGCCACGTGGCCTCTCAGTCTAGAGTGCTGAGAGGACCAGTGAGCAGCAAAGGATACCCGCTTCAGCCCCGTGCCACCCAGTTGACACCTGTGACAAGCAGGCACCCTTGCAGTGCAGCCCATGGGGCATCACGCGGGAATGCAATGAAGCAGCTGCCAGGGAACAAGTGCTGATCCAAGTTCTTTCTGTCTGTGGAATGGTGGACTCCATGTTATAAACACAGGGTCCCTTCTTTGTTTTTTATATTTATTTTTTAGGTGTAGTTGAACACAATACCTTTATTCAATTTATTTATTTTTATGTGGTGCTGAGGATCGAACCCAAGGCCTCGCCCGTGCTAGGTGAGAGCTCTACCGTTGAGATACAACCCCAGCTCCACACATAGTGTCCCTTCTGATGTGGGACCTGCTCGTCCAAGTTTGCTTGGGGCTTTCCCATTTTAGCACCCAAAATCCTCCCACCCAGGAAGCCCCTCAGTCCCAGGCAAAGGAGAATGGTTAGTCACCCTTGGCAGGGTGTGGATTTTACCTACATTACTTGTATAGTATGAAGTAGAATTTAAAAAAAAAAAAACACAAAACAACAACAACAACAAAAACTAGACCAAAGGAACAATCACGTTCTATAGCAGTGCAGGAGGCAGGGGCGGGGGGAGGGGGCGGGGGTAGAGTAGAGTGGGGCCAGAAGAGCACTTAACATTCTCTCTCTTCTTTCCTTCCTCCTTTCTTCTGTTCTTCCCTTTCTTTCCTTTCTCAGTACAGGGAATGGAACCCCAGGCCTTGCACATGCTAAGCAAGTACTCTATCACTGAGACATCCCCAGCCTGCACTTAACGCTTTTTATTTATGTATTTATTTATTTTTGAGAGAGAGAGAGAGAGAGAGAATTTTTTAATATTTATTTTTCAGTTTTTGGTGGACATAACATCTTTATTTTTTATTTTTATGTGGTGCTGAGGATCAAACCCAGTGCCCCGTGCATGCCAGGCGAGCGCATTACTGCTTGAGCCACATCCCCAGCCCTATTTTTTATTTTTTAGAGTAACTTTATGTTCAAGCAAAACTGAAGTGAAGGTGCAGAGATCCTGAGCATCCCTGCCACCCTTCACAGCACTTCACTGCCCCCACTGCCTCCTTTCTCACTCAACACCCCTTCCAGAGTATCGCATCTGCTGCTGTCAGTGACCTGTGCTGACACTTCATCAGCAGAGTCAGCAGTTTACATTAGGGTTCACATTCAGGGTGACGAGTTCTATGCAGAAGAGCATTTTAAAAAAGTGAAATAGGCTAGACCCACTCAGAGAGCTCTGCAGGAGGTGACAGTATTCTTCTTTGAATACTTGATCTCAGTCATACATTGGCATGTGTGTCCGGGCAGTAACATAAAACTCTTCCCTCACTGTGAGTTGTGGTGACAAAAGCTTGAGAAGCTGCATGGTGTTCAAGCTGCATGGAAGGCATGTCAGGTCAGGGAGACCCCAGAGGAACTTTATGGGTGCCTGGAAGGTTGGGAAGAGGGAGGAAATCTGAGAGAGACCCAGAAGTGTGGAGGAGAGATTGCAGGGCAGACAGGAGGTAAGGGGCTGCTCAGGAGGGATGGCGGCAGCAGGGGTAGAGTGGGGCATGGTGAAGGAGAGCCAGGCCTTGGACTTGCTGGATCCTAGGGAGCAAGAGGGACTGGGGTTTGAATTTCTGGTTTCATCTCCTGGAGCCTCTGCTGCTCAGCAGTGAGGTGGAGAAGCAAGGGCATGGGGCAGCCTGGGGCCTGAAGGATGGGAGGGTCATTTAATGTATTAGGGTTAGGCTTTGTTGAGGAATGTTTGTGGGCAGCTATCTCTAGGATAGCTCAGGAGGGCAGAGATGGCATGAACCAGGTGGAAGGCCAGCATGGGATGCAGGGTGGAGACTGGTGTCTCACCCCCAGGTAATGACATCACCATGCTTAGGTGTTGACTTGCTTCACAGTGTAGAGGCTTTATTTGCAGCACAGCAGGAGGCAGAATGTGAACAGGACTCCAGAGACTTCTGCAGGCCCCTGGCTTCCTCCTGAGGAACACTAACCTGGCTGAAGGTGGTAGTTCTGCCCTGCCATCTTTCCCAGGGGTCCTACTGCCAAGGCAGGATGTCCTTAGGTGTCTGCCTACACCTGGGGAGAGCCTTGGCCATTTTGCCTCTTAAACTATTGGAATGCAGATTTTCCTCTTTCCCTCATTAGGATACCCCACTCACTGGTCCCTATTTTTGTTTCTTGCCTTTAGGGACCCCACACCCCCCACCTGCCTGGCAGCTATGTGATATTCCTTTTTTTTTGGTGAATAAATATATGAATCGAACCCAGTGCCTCACACATGCTAGGCAAGTGCTCTGAGCCACAACCACAGCTCCTGATATTCCTTTTGAAAACACAACACCAAGAACCCTCCCAACCTGAACCATAGAATTTGCTGATTTTAGAGACCAGACCTTTGAAACAAAAACGCCTGATCATCACACTCATGCCACCTAGGGTAAGATGGGGACTCTGATATCTCTTTCAGGCCAAAGGAAACTGGGCACCACTTCATCCAGAGCAGGTCCTTCCACCCTGCCCACACACGCCTTTGCCCTCAGATTGTTGGCTCTTTGTGACCAGACGCTGTACATGGTTATAGGTCCAAGGAAGGTTCCTGTCCTTGTTGGCTGCTAAATAATGTTGGAGCCAGCAGTTTTAGGATGTGGCCCAGAGATAAGCTTCCTGCTCACACAGCTGCACAGGGTCACTGCTGGCTGCTTGGCACATTAGGAAAGTTGGTGTTGGGAATGGGCCTGAGGAGGCATCTGCTGAGGAGAGGTTTGCAGTTGAGGGATGTGATGCTGGTGCTGCTGGCAACTGGTGTTGGCTTCTCATCCATCTGTCCACACACCTGCAGTGCCAGAACCTGCACTTCAAAGAAGACCCCGGACCAGTTTGCAGTGTGATGCTTGGTCAATAGAAATACTCAGAGGTCCCAGAGCAGTGGCCCTGTCTGGCTGGCTCAGGAGACACCCATGCCTCCCTCAGGTGCAGTGGATGGTGTGAATGTGGAGGCAAACAGTGGGAAAACAAACCGTGAGAGGCTCCAGCCAGCTACAGACAGGTCCTAGGGGGCACTTATGGGGATAAGGGAGAAGTCTATGCCTATGATCGCTGGTGATTAGCATTCATTGACCTTTGCTGGGCACCCCAGAGTATGGTATGAGCTAGACAGGTAATTCCAGGTAAACTGGCTACTGTACCTGTCTCCTCACCCTGTGATCAGTATATTGGGGGTCTGCAGAGTCCTATGGCTACTGGGAGCTCATACATGGTATAGCTGGGGGAGGTGGAAGACCCATAATAGTATATTTAATATTACCCTGAAACCTGGAGAGATGTCAAAGACACAAGTGAGGCAACAGCTTCTTCTGTTCGAACCCAGACCAAGGAGGGAAATCGGGGGTCTGTGAAGATTCCCTGTGAGACAGCCTGGTGGTATGGGAATGCCCAGGAGCTCAGGTGGGCAGAGAACAGGGGCCCTGCAGTCCTTCCCAGAGGCCTGACTCTCCTGTATGTTGAGTCAGGATTATCTCCAAGCAGAAGGCCAGGAAAGAGAGGGGCTGGTCTCTGTCCAGGGCACAAAGATGAGAGCCATGGTCAAGCTGGGCTAGGGAAGGAGGCAGGAGCTAGGCACACAAAGGGGAGGAACTCATGGGTAGTAAAAGCCCAGTTCTCGTGTCATGATGGCTTTATCATATCTCATAAGAGCATTTCCACCCAGGGCCTCATTTCATACCACAGGTGCCTTCTGATAGATGAGATTTGGGTTGAGGGCAGGGGGAGCCAGGATCAGTCCACCTCACAGATAAGTGCATGGGGTTTCCTTCTGCAGTCAGATGATTCTCTGTTTTGCACATGTAAAATAAGATGGGGCAATTACTTATTTTAATTGTGTGGTTAGAAAGATGTGGGGGTCCTGGGTGACTTCCCATGATGTGATGGGCTGGGCCTTGAAGGGGCCAGTGATTCTGTTTTGAGCTTTGGCCCCGGTCCTCTTCAGGCTGTGGGTTGTGTGCACCATAGGGAGCCTGGGTGCTTATCTTTTCATGACAAACACGACTGACAGCCTTCAACCAACCAGGAAAATCATCATATCAGGGCCACACATACCAGAGAAGGGGGCAGTTCCTTGGCGTTGGGTGTGTATGAGCATTCTACCTTCCTGGCTGCCTGGACACCAACCCCACCACCTCCACACACCATGCCCACCTGGACCCTACACTTGGTGGTTCCATTTCTAGCCCCACTTCCCCGCCTCAGGTGCTTTGCACTTCTAACTGGAGTGTAGTGTCTGTCCCTGTTCCCAGAGGGCAAGGGCTGGGCTTTCTGAGTCTGGGTGTTAGTGTCATTTCTCAATTCTGGAAAATTTAGTGATTGCCACTTTTCTTCTTGAATTCAGCTGTATCTTTTCACTTAGCAATTAGGTGTTTTTAACTTTCCAGATGGATGTGCAAGTGTTTTCAAATTCATCTTTTTTGTTAGGAACATCTCATCTTAGAGGTATGTGATCCAAGCTGGTGGTCAGGGTGAGACCTGGTATTCCCAGTGTGCTGAGGCCTGGGTAGTATAGGGCAAAATTTTGTTCTTTTTATCTCTTGGTTTCCAGATCTAATTTTTTTGGTCAGTCTTTGAATAATTCATATTTGAAGGATGGGGCTGGGCTATAGTTCAATGGTAGAGCACTTGTGGAACATGCCTAAGACTCTAGGTTTGATCCCCAGCAGTAAAAAATAAAAATACCCCCGCTCGGGAGGTGGAGGCAGGAGGATCGTAAGTTGTAAGCCAGCCTCAGCAATTTAGCAAGGCCCTAAGCAACTCAGTGAGACCCTGTCTCAAAATAAAAATACAAAAAAGGGCTGGGGATGAGCTTTGATGGTTAAGTACCCCTGAGTTCAATCCTAGGTACCATAAATAAACAAATAACCCCCAAACATTTGAAGGCTGTATTGAAAACTTCTACTAATATAGTAGTCCTGTTGTTCTTTTCTCTGTTGTTTATAAATTTCAAGACTACTTTATAAGGTGCATATGTGTTTAAAATGGCTTTATCGACTTTGCAAGTTGAATCTTTTGTTTATTTAGTAACATCTCTGTCCCTAATAAAGCTTGCTCTTAAAGTCTCTTTCAGCTGATGTTAATTTCTTTTTTAGTAGTAACTCACCTGCTTTGTTGGTTTCCATCTTTCATATCTGATCTCTGGGTGCCCTTAGACTTGCCGCAGTCTGGCTGGGCACAAAATCACGAGCCACTCACAGCTTTGTAGATTCAAACAGCAATTCTTTATTCCCGAACTCACACCGGCCCTCTACAAACACGTTCTGGGGAAATCCAAGTTCTGCAGCAAAATTCAGGTACTCCACCAGGCTTTGAATCCCAAATACTTTCTGAATTCCGCGAGAACTCAACGGGAACTCAGGCAGCAGGATACGCCCTATTCCCAGCAGGAATAACCTTAAACCTGGAACCGCCCTAAACCCAGATTGTCCTAAACCGGGAACACCCTAAACCCAAGGAGCGGGATACTCCCTAAAACCTGTAGGATACACCCTAAACCCGGATCCGCCCTAATCCAGTAAGATCCTCCCTAAGCCAGGATCCACCCTGATCCTTGAGCAGGGTCACCTTTCTCAAACATACATGCAATGTCACAGCGAATGTCCAAGGCAAGTCCATTTCCACGAGTCCTTCCTCTAAGCAACATGGGGTACGCTGGCAAGGAAATTGTCATACCTACTTGGCTAATGGCTCTCAGCAAGACTTTGTGTATATCTTTGGCAAGCAGCTTATACTATATGTGCATTTTAAAAATCGTGTGTGTGTGTGTGTGTGTGTGTGTGTGTGTGTGTGTCTGTCTGTCTGTCTGTCTTTGATGAGTTTAATCCATTTTTTATTGTAATTATAGATGTATTTAAGATAGTTTCTACCACACTAATCTGCTATTTCAGTCCCACCTTGTCTATATTTCTTTTGAATCCTCTTTGGTGTTTGAATTAGTTGTGGCTCCCTGAGCAGACAAGATTGTGCCAACTGCTCACATCCTGTGGCTTTGTCAGACACCTCGACTTCTCCTGCATTGATAACACCCGGCCTCTGGTTTCTGGCTTGCTGTAGTGTAAAAGGGGTCCGGTGGAGCGTCGGAGGGAGAGACCACACAAGAGACTTACTCCATGCAATTGGCAAAAGGGGATTTACTGGGGATCCATCCCAGTGCGCTGGGGCTCTGTGCTCACTCAAGAAGGGAGAGCAGCCCAGAGCCCAGAGCAGAGGTCAAGCAGAGCTTAAGTACACTTTTTGGAGAGGGCGGGGAGGGGGGGGCTTTGCATACATCAGAACAAATCATCATGAGGCGCGGGAAAATTGAACAACTCTGAGACGTGATTAGCACATTCATTGGCGGGAACAAGCCGGGCGGGGGTGATTGGTCACTCCTAAGCAGGGTACACATTCAAACTGATTGGTTCGGGCCCTGTGACAAACTGCACAGGGCCCTAGGCTAAATGGCCAGTAGGGCGTTGTTTTAACTATCTCAGGAATTTCGGGTTCTGGGTGTAACAGAGGAACTTTTACATTCAAGCTTTCCAGCTTTTACCCTTTCAGTAGATGTATGTTTCTTCTGGACTTGGATAGTTTTCTTTTCATATTAGTCTCTGTGTGTGGATTTTGTTGAGATTTCAGTCTTGGGTCCTTCCTTTAATTTGGTTCTTACTTCTGAGAACTGTCTTCACTATTCATTCCCTTAGATGTATAACTCTGACTCCTCTTGAATCTTCTGCATCCAGATTCTGTACCTAGCCACCATCTCTGTTGGCATTTGTTTTTCTCTCTCTTTTTCTCTTTTAATATTTTTTAGTTGTCAGTGGACCTTTATTTTATTTTTTTAATGCAGTGCTGAGGATCAAACCCAGGGCTCACCCATGCTAGGCAGGTGCTCTACCAATGAGCCACAGCCCAGCCCTAGCATTTGTTTTCTGTTTCTTTGTCCTACTCTTCTTCTAGGAAATTTCCTCCATTGGGTCTTCTGATTTGCTGATCTGCTCCTCAGCTGTGTCCAATCTGCTTTTTTTTCATTTATTGTGTTCTTAACTTCCAGCTATGCTTTTCATTGTTGAACTTTCTGCTTGGTTTTTTCATCTTAATGCTTTCCTATTATTTTATATTTCTAATATTTCCTTTATCTCATTAGCTATGTTTAGTAGGCTAACTTCAAACTGTTGGTCATTTGTTCTAATATTTCTGTGTCTGGTCAGATCCATAACACAGGTTGTCACTTTTTTATAAGTATTGTATTATTTAAATTTTTTGTTATTTTTTAGTTGTAGATGGACACAATATATTTATTTTTATTTATTTATTTTTATGTGGTGCTGAGGATCCAACCCAGGGCCTCTCGCATGTGAGGCAAGCACTCTACCACTGAGCTACAACCCCAGCCCTTATATGATTTTTTCAAAAAAATATTTATTTTTTAGTTGTAGTTGGACATAATACCCCTATTTATTTATTTATTTTTATGTGGTACTGAGGATCAAACCCAAGGCTTCGCATGTGGTAGGCGAACGCTCTACTGCTGAGCCACAATCCCAGCCCTTTGTATGATTTTTAAATATCTTTTTTTTTATATTTATTTTTTAGTTCTCGGCAGACACAACATCTTTGTTGGTATGTGGTGCTGAGGATCGAACCCGGGCCGCACGAATGCCAGGCGACCGCGCTACCGCTTGAGCCACATCCCCAGCCCCTAAATATCTTTATTTTAATTTTTGATGTGGTGCCGAGGATCGAACCCAGTCACATATGCCAGGCAAGCGCTGTACCACTGAGCCCCAGCCCCAGCCCAGGTTGTCACTTTTGTTTTGGAACACTCCTACTCTGCAGTGTCTGGGTAATTCTCCTCTCTCTTCTCTGCAGGTATCAGCAACTCTCTCAGGGTGTGCACATGTGTGGAGGGCTTAGAGTGTGTGTGTCTGAATGAACTTCCTGGGTGGATGAACTCTAGACAGAAACCCCTGGACATGAGAAAACCTGAAGGAACTCTGCAGGACAGGGCCTGTTGCTCCCAGGGAGACCAGGTCTGGTTCCAAGAGAAGAGAGAAGGTTGGCAGGGTCATCAGGGTCACACAGCCTGATGAATGTCTGGCAAGGCCATTAGTGAATCCTTGAGCCAGAACAGATCTAGAATCCTCCAACCAATGTTTCTTTGGAATGGCCTGAGTAAGTAACCTTGGTGCTCTAGGTCACTGGCTGGGGGCAGCTCCTAGGAAGCATGAATGTCAGTGTTCAGTAGCTGGGACCCTACCTAGAGTGGCGGGTAGAGGAAGTATATTCTTATGGCCACCACATATTCCCAGGCATTACTGGCCTTGGCTTGTCCACCCGCTGCTACCTTCAAGGCAACTGATGAAAGATTCAGGGGAACAGCCATCTCTGTCTCTAGTTCCTTCATGCTTTCTGTCTTTTACTTTGAGAGTTAAGCCCCCATTTGATGGGTGCTGGGGTCAAAAATGGGAAGTGATTCTTTTGCCTCATTCAAGTCTCCTGAAGAGAGAGGATGAAAAATCAGGTCATGAGGTCTGGGAAAAAACATAGAATGATGAAAGCCATATCTTTCTGTAGCAGTTCTATGAGAGCCTGGAGCTCAGAGAGACCATGTTGCCCCCGTGTCCTACCTGCCGCAGGCTGTGGGCTTTGATGGCACCAGCACCAATGTACCTGTGGAAGAGCAGCCTGATTTGCCATCAAGCTCTTTTGCTTCTGAACAGCATTTAAATTCATCCCAGTACTTCCTTGACTGCCTGGGAAACGTCCTAGTTCAAGCTGAGAATCTGGGTCAGCTGTTTATGAGCCGAGTGTTTGCTCAATGGAGCAGGCAGCCTGGGCAATGGGTGACCCCTGGGGGCCAGGAGTCTGGGCAGGGATCAAGCCATGAGCTCATGTTTGACATCTGCTTTCTGCCACACTGTTGCTTTGGTTGTGGGAGTGGCATGGCTGGAGCATTGCACCTCGGTGGGGAATAGCAGCAGGGTGTGTGAGGAGGCTTCTCCCAAGCATCACTGAGGTTTGCAGGGTGGGAGCTGCAGCTACCTGTAGCACAGGTGAGCTGGTCACCATATGCAGCTTTGTCTTCTATCTTGAGCTTGCTCAGGACCTGAGAACTCCTTTCCCTGACTGAAGCCTTTTCCACCTGGCGTGCCTTCCTGGGCGAGGAATGGAGGCTGACCCTTGACTCTGGCTTTCTACATTTTCCCACTGACCTTAGGGGAGGAGGCCTGCCAATCTCTGGAAGTGGGGGTCTTCAAGGACCCCTGACATCTTCCTTCCAGAAAAGCAGCCCCATTCATGGGAGAAGCCACCAGTCTGTACCTTTGGCTCCTGGTGATAGGATCTCTGCTGTGATTATCTTTAAATTTTGTGTGTGTGTGTGTGTGTGTGTGTGTGTTTTAGTATTTTTTTTAAATTTATTTTTTAGGTGTAGATGGACACAACACAGTGACTTTATTTTTATGTGGTGCTGAGGATCGAACCCCGGTCCCACCAGTGCTAGGTGAGCGCTCTACCATTGAGCCACAATCCCAGCCCTGTTTTTCAGTATTTTTAAGTTGTCAATGGACCCGTATTTTATTTATTTATGTGGTGCTGAGAATTGAACCCAGTGCCTCACATATGCTTTGCAAGTGCTCTGCTACTGAGCTACAATTCTAGCCCCAAATAGTGTTTTGATACCCAAGCATGTGTGTGTGTGTGTGTGTGTGTGTGTGTACACATGCATGCGCAGCTCAAAAGTGTAAAACACATTCTTAGAGTGAGTCATTCAAGAGTTTGAGAAACCTTCATTGGAGCTCTGCCTGAAGCTATATCTCTGAGTGGGGGGTGCAGGTGTCTCCCCCACCTGTCTTAGATCTTTGAGTTGGGAAGAATCTCTTGGTCAAGCCCTCTTGCTTATTTGAGCGAAGGGCAAATGAGCCTTCAGGCAGACTGCTGCTTTGCTTGGGATGCAGAGTCTCCATGGCTAAAATCGGACTAGCTGGTCCCTCTAGAAAGCCTGTTGTACTTAGAGACCTCTCAGCTTCAAAAGCATTTACACACTTGAGGGGCATTCTGGGGGAGAGTTGAACAAGGAGACAGCCTGGTTTTGGCCAATTAGTCCCCCAGCATCCTGGCCAGAGCTGGGTATCTACATGCAGGGACTGACCACTGGTCTCTTGGACCCTGAATGTGGAGCTCAGTTGTGGATCCCATTTGTGGGGACTTCCACCATGGCCTGGCAGAGCAGGCAGAGTGGGGACTAAATTTTACCCCTGCCACCAGGACCCCCTCAGCACTGGCTCCCCTGGCCTGCATGGTAGTCCATGCCCTTGGTCTTCCAAGAAGTTCTTGGGCACACACCAGCCTTGGTCCCTTCAACCTTCTCTGTTGCCTCTACCTGGGGAGGGGAGGTGTCTGGCAGAAGTACCCAAATGATGGCACTGGTGGAACTCTAACTTCAAGGATCCTGGCCATTTTGTTGGGAGCCCCTTCCGTGCCACCCTAGGAGTGAATGCCCACTCCCAGGAGTCCTGAGTTCAGGGCCAGTAGCTGGGGTTCTATCTGCCCTCAGATTGACTTTGTCAAGGCTAGTGCAATGAGACCCCCTTTGAGACTGCACATGAGAACAAGCTCCTTACACATGGGGTGCTTCTGCCATTCCCAAGGTGGGGGTGAACTGTTCTGTACTGGGACCTGACTTGGGGTGCTGTTTGCCCCCCATGTTGTATAGAGTGATACTCCCATTGTTGAAAATTATCCTGCTTTTTTTTTTTTCTTGGGGGATGTAACTGGAGATTGAACTCGGGGCACTCAACTACTGACCCACATCCCCAGCCCTTTTTAAAATTTTTATTTAGAGACAAAGTTTTGCTAAATTGCTTAGGGCCTTGCTAAATTGCTGAGGCTGGTTTTGATCCTCCTGTCTCAGCTCCCAAGCTGCTGGCATTCCCACTGGAGCCCTCCTGTTTGTTTTTTAAAAGGAAACTTCTTATTATGGAAATGTGTGACATTCACAGGAGCAGAGCAAAAGGAGCCCTCCCATTGAGTCATTTGGTTTCCACAGCCATCCTCACTTGGCCTGGCTTGTGCCATTGAGCTGCCCTCCAACACTTTGGTTTTGGAGTGTAAGCCAACTAAAGACATCTCAAAAAAGAGAGCAGTTCTTTATAAGTAGATGCAGTGCTGTTAGGCCTTGCAGCATGAATGGTAGAACATCCCAACTCAGCACCACCCAGGCCATCTGGGTGCGAAGGACCCTTTATGTTTTCTTATGTTTAAGTCATTTTAGAAATAATTGCATAAGAATAAAGGAACTACAACAACCAACTCCATCAGACATCTTTTTCTTTCACATTTATGACTTTGAAAGGTATGTATGCCTACATCCTTAGAATGCCAGCAGCCACTTGCCACTCGCCTGTCTCCAATGCACCCCTTGTGGGCCCAGAATGCTATTGCTTCTCTTCCTCTTTGCATTGGCATTGTCAAGATGTAATATTTGAAGAAACTGTAAAAACAAACAAAATATTTTACATTACTGAGGATTGAACCCAGGATGCTATACTACTGAGCTACCTCCTTAGCCTCATTTTAAATTTTATTTTCAGAAAGGATCTTGCTTAGTTGCTGAAGTTAGCCTCAAATTTGTAATCCTCCTGCCTCAGCCTCCCAGGTTGCTGTGAGTGTAGGTATGTGCCATTATGCCTGGTCCCTTTCGGAATTGTTGATGTGATTTTTTTTTTTTTTTAAGAAAGCAGTTATTTTCTTTACTGCATGGTTGCAGAACATTTTCCTTTTTTTTTTTTTTAATTTACAGCACCCATTACAATGATCCACTCATCTTTAAAATGCTGCATCATCTATTCACTCCTGTATCTGTTTATACACTTGCCTTCAGTATTTGTCCACTGAGCAAAAGCATTGCATTTTGTTCACAAATGTAAAAAAAAAAAAATGTCACCTTCCTTTTAGAAAAATGGATCATTCAAATTCTTATTATAAAACACTGAAGTCTTTCCTGTTTACTGGAAACAGATGATATTTCCCTTTTGTTCTTGGAAGTAAGCTTGGAGAAAATTTAGACCTGGTCATCTTAAGGATGCACAGAGATTTCTCTCATTCAATGGACTTCCCCATCATGGCTGGTGTCTGGCTAGAAAGCCACTCTATCCTCCCTTATTTCTGATTACCTGATGTTAGAAATATTGGGATGCCTCAATAAATCAGGCCTGTGCTCAAAAGTTACTCAGCAAGGCAAACTTTACTTCTGCAGAGGGTGCGCTACCAAACAAAGTCTGGCAAGCAAGCACACTTGGGTGGTGTGCCTGTTTTTATCCCTCATGCAGCACTACCCCTTGCTCTGACAGGAGTAGTTTGGGGTTACAGTCTATGCAATTGGCTACTTTTAAAATTGGGGAAGGTCTATAGTTAAAATGACCCCTTCTATGATTAGATACAGGTTGGGAAGCTCAAAATGGCTATTGGATCTTGCAACCCAATTTTACATTTAAGATTAAATACTCTATTCTGAAAATGGACGACCAGGCTTTCTATTTCTCACAAACACTCCTCCTTTTCTTTTTATACCTTGGGGTGTAGCCTTTGGTATTGCCCTCCATCCTAGACATATTAACTTTTGGGGATGAAACCGCCCATGGAAATGAGTTCTCCCGTTTTTAGCAATTTGGATAGTCATCCTGGTAATCAGGAACACCTGGTAAGGTCCTTTGCAGCTAGGTTGAAGCTTGTCTTCTTTCCAGGTCTTTTTTAAAAAAATATTTTATTTACATTTTAGTTTTCGGCAGACACAACATCTTTGTTTGTGTGGTGCTGAGGATCGAACCCGGGCCGCACCCATGCCAGGGGAGGGTGCTACCGCTTGAGCCACATCCCAGTCCCTCTTTCCAGGTCTTGAATAAAATCAAGTTATCAGCCTGAAAGTGATGAATTGTGAACTCCAGAGGAGGAGTGTAAACAAGAAGTCCCTTTAACCTGAGGGATGATAAACTGGAGGATATGGCTGGTATATATTTTCTCAGAAACTGGCCTTTAGTTCCCATAGTAGGGAAGTCTGCAATTTTTTTCTGAGGCAAGGGAGCCTATATTGCAGCACATAATAATCATACCAGAAACAAACAAACAAACAAACAACAGGTAAAGTTCACCTATGTAAGAGGCTAGAAAGATCTGTAGTCTCAGATTGACTCAGAACAAACTTGTGACTCTGACAGCTCTTTGGGATTTTATCAGGCACTCCTGTCTAAAAGCCCTTCCTCTTTATAACCTTCTAGTTTTACTTACTTTAGGGAATACTGTCACAAGTGTACATCTCAAGTTACACTAAAGGAACATTGTCTTTTTTTTTTTTAATATCCATGTATGGCTGTGCTTTGGTTATACTCTCCTGCCAGGTATTTAAAACCAAGTGAGTCAAAATTGACCTTTCTCTTATCTACTCTAAGGATCAGCTGAAATTCCTCAGGGTTCACTCTTGGGAACCTGTGAGCCTCTTGGTCCCTTTATCTTTTCCTGTATAAGTAGTGCCATCTGCCAGAATGGGTCAAAATCTTGCTGACCACATGTTGCTTCCCTTGGAAGTATCAGGGAGATTTCCTTCTCTAGTGACCCTCCACTTTGCAGATTGTGCAAAAAAATCAATCAAGAGGAGCTTCTCCTTGTGTGCCTTTAAAAGGAGGAGGGAGGTCTGTAAGACTCAAATGGCACTCTCCCCTTTCCCAGATGCACTGCAATGAGAGTTGTGAATCTTCCTCTCACCTTCCTTTTTTGATAAAATTCCTGCTTACTTACCTTGGTGGCAATCATGATGTTCATTCTTTGACTCTCTAGAACATGAACCTGATCCCGGCTCCTGTCAGTAACACTTATAACTTTCTTATATCTCTTTTCTAATTTCAGACCCTTTCTTAAATTTACATTCTGAAACAATCCTTATGAGATTTCTGAATTTAGACAAATTATTCCTTTTTAATAAGATGAAATACTTTGTTTCACAATATTTAAAAATATACCTGACACTTTTGTACTGTTTGCATATAGAATTATACCTGTTAGAATTTTAACTTAGTAATCTTGCTTTCAGTGAAGACCCAGAAACAAAGTAGTCTTAAATTGTTTTCCCATTTTTCAGCAACTTATAAAAACACATTTAATAGGCCCAAATATATTGTCATATAGCCCTCAAGAAGCCAAGAATACTTGAGTTTATATTTAGCAATTACTATTTTAGTATTTTAACTTTGAAAATTAATCAGATATCTCCTCTAATGAACACATTTATAAATGTTTATCCCAATTATGTTAAAACTTATTTACACATTTTTAATTAGGTTACCCATGAAAACCCAAGGTATCAGAAAAGTCTAGCTAACACTATTTTTTTTTTTTTTGGTGGGGGTGGTACCTGGGCTTCAACTCAGAGGCACTCAACCACTGAGGCACATCCCCAGTCCTATTTTTGTATTTTGTTTAGAGACAGGGTCTCACTGAGTTGTTTTGTGCCTTGCTTTTTGCTAAGGCTGGCTTTGAACTTGTGAACCTCCTGTCTCAGCCTCCCAAGCGTTTCCTGCCAAAGAAAAATCCTTAAAAGCAATGGACATTGCACTTTTATAACATTTATAGAAACTAATATTTTCTTGATTGGCTGTACACCTAGAAAAACATGTGAGTTAGTAATTTAAAAGCCATCTTTATTTTTATGTATTTACATAATTTAAATTGAATTTTTTCTTAAAGGTTTAAGTCATGTGAACTAAGAGACATTTAGGTCCATTTTTTTTAAAAAATATGATCTCTCTTTTATCTATATCTATTTTGGTACTATGTAAATGATATGCAGACAAAAACATGTAAACACAATATATGATACAGAGGTGAGCAGAAATATACATAAAACCGGGGCTGGGGATATGGCTCAAGCATTAGCGCGCTTGCCTGGCATGCGTGGGGGCGCTGGGTTCAAACCTCAGTACCACGTAAAAATAAAATAAAGATGTTGTGTCCACCGAAAACTATAAAATAAATATTAAAAAAGAAATATATATAAAACCAACAGGAAACAGACTTTATAGCTTTTCATTGAATAATTGACCTTTGAATAAGGACAGTAGGAAAATCAGATAAAGGACTAAAAACTCCAGTCAGACAAAACAAGACTATTTATAACAAAACATATTAATTTTGGCACATAGGACTGAACATGGACTCACCATAAAAACTGTGAGCTCAAATAAGTTGGAGACTTTGAAAAAAAAAAAAAAAAGACAGCCGTAGTTCTTCTAGTAAAAGAGAACATGGAATCTCTCTATCAGACCAGAGTGCACTTGTGGGTCAAATTAGAGACAGCCCAGGTATTTAAAGAATTTCTTCAGGAAAAGAAGACTTGAAGATATGGGATTTTCCCATTTTCATTCCCACTCCTAGGCCTGGAATGGTTATTCCCCAGATATAGCATTTATTTCCTCCTTTTCCTTATCTCCTAGGCTATATTGAGTGGGGTCTCTTTTGCCCCTGGTTTTTAGGGCCTGCTTTTTTTTGAGTTACTTGTTCTGGTAGCCAGCATAATTTTAGCCTCTGGTTTCTGTTTTTCTTCATCCCTCTTTACATACACCTTTTGGGTTTCCTCAAACAATTCCTCTAAACTTGTATCCTTACAAATTTCTAGTAATTTTGTAGCACTGTCAGGCCAGCCATTAGTCACAAAGTATAGTCTTAACATTCCTTGCCCTAAGAGGTCACCAACATCTAATCCAGAATATTTTCTCTTTTGTTTATTTGATCTGTGCAAAAATTCTGCTGGTCCTTTATCTTTTCCTTGTTGTGAATAAAGCCTTGGCTGTATTTTGGGATCAAGGGACTGTCTTCCTTAATTCTTTTTTTTTTTTTTTTTTTTTTAGAATTTTTTTAATATTTATTTTTTAGTTCTCGGCGGACACAACATCTTTGTTGGTATGTGGTGCTGAGGATCGAACCCGGGCCGCACGCATGCCAGGCGAGCGCGCTACCGCCTGAGCCACATCCCCAGCCCCTTCCTTAATTCTTTTACAATTAAATCTATCAGATCTCTCAGATGGCCCTTGTATTATTTTGTTATTATTATTATCTCATTGGGGCTCTTTTTTTTTTTTTAAGAGAGAGAGGGGAGAGAGAGAGAGAGAGAGAGAGAGAGAGAATTTTCAATATTTATTTTCTAGTTCTCGGCAGACACAACATTCTTGTTGGTATGTGGTGCTGAGGATCGAACCCGGGCCGCACGCATGCCAGGCGAGCGCGCTACCGCTTGAGCCACATCCCCAGCCCCTCATTGGGGCTCTTGACTTGGAAATTTTTGCACCAGCAGGTAGAACTTCAGGTCCAGCTGGACGCTCGCATTCCTAAGCTACTGTCTCTGCTCTCCAAATCATTCCCTGTTCCTCTCCCAGAAATAAAATACTCAAGATGAACATAAGCTTGGCCCAGTTGTAACATTGGGGGCCACAGCGTTGGTCTAATTGGTCTGCAACCTCATGTGGGTCTTCTAACAGAGACATCAGTTCCCATTTAAAATTTTTTACCTCTATGCTAGTAAAGGAGCACTTATAAATCCAATTTCTCCCCCTCCCAGAGGAACCCCCTTGAAAGATAAAGGATGGGTTGGAATGGAAAGGAACCAGATTTCTTCTCTATCTGGAGAAAGGGGAAACTTGGACTATTCTGTTTGCACTGATCTAATTATTCTCTTAGTCTAGGCAGGGAAGGATGCAAAGTTGGGGGACTGGCAGGAGCTACTGCAGCCAGCTCTGGTTCCTCTCCACCCTCTTCTGAAACATTCCTGGGGAAAGACAAGGGATCCCATTCGTTTGATTCTGCCTTCTGAGTCTTAGCAGTTTTATCCTCATTTTTAATAATTTTAAGAGGAAAGAGGACTACAGGCCCCATTCTCAAAAAAACATAATCTATCTCTTCCTGACTACCAGGACTTTCATCATTTACATATTCTATCCATAATTGACATATCTAATCTTCAACTGCCCCAAACTTTGGCCAAAATACTGAAGGCTTTAAGATTGGCTCCTGAGTCCAAGAAAAATGATAGTATTTTATTATCTTTTTTTTCGTTTTCCCTTTAATTCTAAGATTATATTTCCAATACTTTAATGTAAGACCCAGAGGAATGTCTGGGGGAATTTTAGTGTCTTTTCCCCTGTTGGTGTCATCTTTCTCCAGACTGGAGTCTTTTTATTTAGAGGCTAACCCCACCACTGGAGGTTTCTCATACCTCCCATCCCACTCTTCTGGGTGTGATCTCGTGTGTCTGAGTCGAGGCTCAATCCCCCACTAGAGGTTTCCTGAACTCACATCTCGGTCACACACTGGCAACAAGTGAAAGAGAATACAAAAAGAAAAAGCAAGGGAGACAGACCTCAATGGATCAGCGATGCTTGATTAAGCAGCACAGGGGCTTTTTTTCAAGAGGAAAATGGTAACGGGCTATAACAAAGGTCTGAGTTTTATAGGGTTTAGCAGGTCCACATCATGGCAGGGAGGGGAGCTAACAGATAAGGAAAACTGTGGAAGGTCAGAGACCTTGGTTTCCTTTTTCCCCCAGGGGTTGTAAGTTTTCACCTCCTTCATTCCAGTCTCTAAAATGGGTATAATGAGTTGGGGCAAAGTTATAATATATGGCTACTTTCTGTTGAAGAAGGATGGGGTAGGGTATCCCTTGTCAGAGATCTGGAAGAAGATAAGGAGGTGGGGGTATTTCAGGCTCCAATACAGCCCTGGTGATTGTGGCTTGAGGTGGGTGTAGAGGGAGGGAAATCGTGGGTGATTTCTTCCTTATGGGGCTCAGGAGAGTCACATTGTGAGTGAAGGAGGAGAATTGCTTTTGCAAGTTCTTGGGAGGTGGTCTGGGCCAGATGGGTCACCTTGTCAAGAGGTTGCTTCTGTATAAAGTTAAGAAGGCAGGGAAAAAATGGTTATTATGAGAAAAAAAGAGTATTAAAGGGGTTGAAAGAGGGAGAAACCAGGAAGTTTTAGGTCTTCCAAAGATGCTCACCAGGAATTGGCTAGTTCTTGTCTCTGCTATTCCAATCAGTCCTTATCCCTTATCAGTCCTGACTGATTGAAGTAGTAGCAACATCCTTCCCTGAGGAAAAGAAGAGAGGCCACCTCATTCAGCAGGAAGAGATCTAGAACCTGATGATTTTGCAGGATGACCGATACCAGGGAAATCAATTTACAATTGATTTTTAAAGTCAGTACTGAATCGGTGACCTGTTGAATATCTTCAAAACCCTGTTCTGACAACTATTTATGGTAGTGAATAGAGGTTCTTAATCCTGCTGCTCCTGTGCCAATCTCAGTGGATATCTCTAGCCCTATGAGTAAGGAAATAAACTGAAGGGCTCTCTTATGTCTGATGTGCACCATTATCAGGATAGGCAAACTTTGCTTTTTAGGTAAAACATCAATTTGAGGAATTAAGGAAGACCAAGATACAGAGGTCTAATTTTTTGGTAGATAGTGGTAAATATGAGCCTCTCAAAGGAAAAATGCTTCCGAATTTGGGAGGCACCAGAGATGTAGGACTGACACAAGTGTATGTCTTAAGTTCCATTAAAATAAATATTGTCTTTCTTTTAAATGCCCAGTTACTTTGGTTATAACTGTTTTTGCTAGATGGTTAAGACCAAGCTGGTCACATTGATCTTGTATCTATCTATTGTTAAGAGTCAGCTGAGTTCCCTCAGCTGGTCACTCTTGGGAACTTGAGAGAAGCCTCCTAGCTCCTTTAGTGCCATCTTCCAGGATGGGTCAGGGTCTTCTTAACCACGTAGCTCCCCTTGGAAGCATCAAGGACATCTCCCTCTTCAAGGACCCTCCTGTTTGCAGAATGTGCACTTGTTCTGTTCTCCAGGGTCTCATTGGTCCCCCTGATTAGGAGATTATGTGGTCCAGAGTTGCAAAGCCCTTAGAGAAGTCCTGTCATTCCCTGAGTCTGAGCTGGTCTTAGAGGTCAAGAACCAAACATTGTCTTATTTTTTCTCTCTTGGTCCTTTTATTTACTTAACTTTAGTCTCTAAACTTTGGTCTTAAACATCCAGCAAGCCAGTTTCACCAGTCTTAAAGTAAGAGTACTGGGTTTTACCTTTAATGTCTATACTTATGGTTATTTTACCCCTTCCATTTAATTGGGGTCAGCATTAGTACTGGAATTCAGCCTTACAAATTGTCTGTCCTATAGTTGATAGTCTATTATCTCAAATTAATTCAGGTTGTTATATTAGAAATTATACTACTATAAGGCACCAACAGATAATAGTTATAAAGTTTACAAGGAATATACAAAATGAAATTAACAAGAGTAAAAACATATTAACTTTATGTAATAGCTATGAACCAAAAAACAATTTTTATAATCCCAAATCTTTATTTCAAAATTAATTTGAAGAACACCAGCTTGGTAAATGCTCTTTTAATCTTATATTTTGAAGACTTGCATTCTTGGAAGATATGAATACATAAAGAAAAATTCAGGGGCTGGGGATGTGGCTCAAGTAGTAGCACACTTGCCTGGCATGCGTGTGGCCCGGGTTCCATCCTCAGCATCACATACAAACAAAGATGTTGTGTCTGCCAAATACTAAAAAATAAATATTAAAATTCTCTCTCTCTCTCTCCCTCTTTCTCACTCTCTCTTTAAAAAAAAAGAAAAAGAAAAATTCAGAATCTGTAGTGAAGTGTAATACTCTAAAATAACAATTGTTTTTTTTTCTTTCTTTTTTTTTTAGAGAGAGAGAATATTTTTTAATATTTATTTTTCAGTTTTCGGTGGACATAACATCTTTATTTTATTTTTTATTTTATGTGGTGCTGAGGATCGAACCCAGTGCCCCATGCATGCCAGGTGAGTGCGTTACCACTTGAGCCACATCTCCAGCCCTAATTTAACAATTGTTTAATCAGAGTTATACAAACCCTAATTTTTTAAAGACTAGTTTCTATAAATAATAAAACCTAACAGACACAAGAAATTATCTTTTTTTTTTTTTTAAAGAGAGAGTGAGAGAGGGGAGAGAGAGAGAGAATTTTTAATGTTTTATTGTTTAGTTCTCGGCAGACACAACATCTTTGTTGGTATGTGGTGCTGAGGATCGAACCCGGGCCGCACGCATGTCAGGCGAGCGCGCTACCGCTTGAGCCACATCCCCAGCCCAGTACATTAATATTTAACCTCAGGAAAAAGCCTTAAATAACTTAAACTGATTGTGCTGATCATACACAATCAATTTAGTTACACACAAACTTTTTGAAATTTTCCCTCCACAAACCTTCTGCAACTTACTTAACACATTCTATAACTTTTTACTTTATCACACAAAAGACTTTCTCATCTGGAAACGTTTCTTTTTCCTTCTATTTTCATACTAAAACATATTTCCATACCTAGAACCTTCTTATATCTATTTCCAAGCTGTTAATCCCTTTTTAAGTTCACATTCTTGAAAAATCCTTATGAAATTTCTATTTTTTTCCCCAATTAGTCCTTTTTTGGGGGGTGGCATACCAGGGATTGAACTCGGGACACTCAACTACTGAGCCACATCCCCAGCCCTATTTTGATTTTATTTCAAGACAGAGTCTCAATGAGTTGCTAAGCACCTCACCATTGGTGAGGCTGACTTTGAATCTGAGATCCTCCTGCCTCAGCCTCCTGAGCTGCTGGATTACAGTCATGTGCCAGAGCACCTGACTCCAATTACTACTCTTAATAAGATGAAATACTTTTGCTATCTACAGTACTTTAATTGAAATATTTAGCTGAAACTTTTTGTACTTTTTGCATATAGAATTACACCTTTTAGAACTTTAACTCTTAGTAATCTCACTTTAGTAAAGACCTAGATACAAAGCAAGCTTAAACTATTTTTTTATTTACCAATTTATAAAAACACATTTAATGTTTAAATATATTACTTTATGGAATTTAAGAAGTCAAGAGTACTTGATTTTTTATCTAACAAACACATTTATTATTAATACCATTGATGTTGATGTCAAATCTAATTTACTCATTTCTAGCTGTGAAAATCAAGATATCAGATAAGCATAGTTAATGGTACTAGCTCTCTCTTTCCTATTGAAAACAATCATAGAAACCAAAAATCTATTGTCTGACCACCTAGAAAAACTTGTGAGTTAGTAATTTTAAAGAAATCTTTACTCTCATCTGTTTACAAAATTTAAATTGAACTTTTTAAGTCACATGAACTAAAAGGTATTTGGATCCATTTTTAAAAATTTTTACTTATGAGCATTCATTTATCTATGCCAATATTGGTACCATGTATATGATATATGGATACAAGCACATATGTAGACACAACAATACAGTACGCAGGATGCACACATATATAAAATAGAGTAAACAAAGATCTTGTAGTTTTTTGTAGGTAGATCTCCACAAGTAGAAGACAGTGCTACAGATGTTTATTAAAGCCTCTATTAAATTTAAACTGATAGAAATTAAAATAGAGCCTATAAGAATTTTATATTATAACTTAAATGTAGGGCAGTCCAATATAGTTGAAAATGCTAGATGTGAAGTCCAACAGCCATGGTGGACACTGAAATCAAAAGTTTCAGGTAGCTACTTGTCCTCGATGACTATCAGATTATCAGATTTATCCTCAACATTACCATGTCTATGTCCTTCTTAGGACTTTGTAAAAGGAGATTTTTCCAACGTATTTGAGAGCTATCCCTTGATAATTGGCCTCTGAACAAAGACAGGGTATAAAAACCTCTATAGTTAGATAAAATAAGTTGGATCAATAAAAGATATTAATTTAGGTGTGCAGGATTAAATTTGAATTCACCATAAAACCATGAGCTCAAATTACAATTTTTTTTTTTAAAGCAGAAGTCCTAAATATAATGACGTGGCAGAATTACTCCAGTAATGGAGCATGCAGAGCATCTTTATCAGGTCACAGATTAGAGTCAGTTCAAATATCCAAGTGTCCTGAAATCTTCAGCTAAAGATTCTCAAAGAAGAGAAGACTTGTATATGAGATCATTTCATTTTCCCCTTCCTGTGCTGTAGCAATTATGGAGGAACTTGTTAAGAAAGGGTTGTAGAGTGCAAGAGAAGATAAGATAGCCAGCCATTTAGGTCCTTGAATTTAAAAGTTACACTTTTTTTTTTTTCTTTTTGGTCTCAAACCGGTTCTAGGCGGTCACCTCTGCAAGTCTTGTAAGTCTTGCAATTTCTGAAAGCTCTGTAAGCCTTGGGGAGACAGAGATCTGGCAGAAGTTAGAGTAAGGGAAACTGCTGTTTTGAGCTTGAGAGGCAAAACCTCATATATAGGGCATTTTAACCATTTTTTTTCTTTTGTAAAATCAATCTCTTAAGATGTGGTCCTGTAGTTTATGTTTTCTCCAGAGACTCTTTTTCATTTCATACTAGCAAAGCAGAAACACATATCAAGCCCACCTATGTAGGAGGTTAGGAAGATTTGTAGTTCTCAAATTGACTCAGAAAAAAGCTTGTGACTCTGACAGTCTCTTTTGATAGATGTCAGGCACTCCTGTGTGAAAATTTTTTTTATAGCCTGCAGCTTTATTTACTTTTGATGGGAGTTCATCTGCAGTTTCAGGGGCAGTAAATGAAGAAGAAGACTGGGGGTCAGGACCTGATATAGGGGGCTTATGCAGTGGGGAGTCAGCAAGAATTAATTGTAGAACAGAACAAAGTTGGCATAATGAGGGCCTTGAGCGAAGGTAAAAGAAAGCTTGAAGGTAAGGAACCTCAGGCTATTGGCCATTTTGATGGAGGAAATTGTCTAAGTCTTGAAAGATTTTTGGATCAAAGGTCCAGAATTCTGAATTTGGGCCATTGACTTAGGTTTTTTAATTTACATTGCGGGCAGATCTGAGTACTCAGCCTAATAAGACATTTACTTTTGAGATTGGATTGGAAGTGGATTTTAAAAATTTTTAGAGACAACCTAAGGGGAGAGTCCCCTAGGGTGGACTGGTCAGCCCCCATGTTCAGAGTTTTGACCAGGGTGGCAGTTGAGATCAGAGTGTCCTTGATGTCTCCCATCACCAAACCAAACAGTTCCACCAGAGAATGAAAGGGCATCCCCTTCAGCAATCCCAGTGGTGAAGGACCCCTGGGGTTCAGACAAGCTGAAAGGTGGAAGGTCTAGGGCAGGGTGCCTCTGAATGAGACAAAAGAAATATTGCTTCTCTGAAGATTGAGGAGGTTGGTGTTATATGCGGATATAAAATGGCAGAAAGTGGCTTCTGATCCAGAGGTCTGAGTGTATAGCAAAGAAAGGAATTGGAAGGGATAAAGTTAGGAGGAGTTTGCCTTCAATACCAATATAGGACCCAATACAGATTCTTGCTCCATCCACATGGCAGTGAGGTAGCCAAAATCTAGCCCAGGAATGGGGTCGATTTCAGGTTGAGTACTGGCCTCTGTTTAGCTATAGTGAACCCGAAGGTTTGGAAGGGTCTCTCTCTATTAGGAGAAAAGAAGGAAAGAAACAGAGAGGAGAGAGGAAGATTAAAAGGCAATAGAGGGTTGTTAGGACAAGGAGAGGTAGGGAACTCCAAATCCTGTCCTGGGTTTCAGCCAAATGAAAGCAAATAAGAGAAAACAAAGAAAAAGAAGTGGAGACAGATCTCAACAGATCATCAATGCTTTATTAAGCAGTGGAGGGGCACATTTTCAAGAGGAAAATGGCAACTGGCTACAAGAAGGGTCTGAGCTTTTTTTTTTTTTTTTAATAACTTCATTTTATTTATTTATTTATTTTAAAGAGAGAGAGAGAGAGAATTTTAATATTTATTTATTTATTTATTTTTTGGCGGGCACACCATCTTTGTCTGTGGTACTGAGGATCGAACCCGGGCCACATGCATGCATGCCAAGCGAGGGCGCTACTGCTTGAGCCACATCCCCAGCCCTTATTTATTTATTTTTATGTGGTGCTGAGGATGGAACCCAGGGCCTTGCACATGCGAAGCAAGTGCTCTACCACTGATCCATGACCCCAGCCCCGGGTCTGAGTTTTATAGGATGTAGCAGGGCCACATCATGAGAGGAATTTGTCAGAATCTTTTGGTGGAGTTGTTTTTAGGCAGGGGAACTTTAGCAAATAAGGGAAATTGTGAAAGGTCAGAGTCCCTGGTTTCCTTTTCTCCAGAGGGGTTGTAAGTTTCCACCTCCTTCATATACAACCTCCGGGATGGCCTGACCATCAAGGAGCACTTCTTCCTTGAGCTTGAGAATAGATTTCCCTACCTTGGTCCATGCATAGCTACCTGGTTGTTGCAGTGCTTGCTTGTCCCTTTTCCCATGTTGTTGATCAACCTTTGGTTGAGTCCATTGTCAGCCTGAGGGGTCACAGGTGCCCCTCCCACTCAAGGTTGCCACAACACAGTACTGGGACACCTCTCCTCTAAGGAAGGGGTCTCCCCCATCCCTAGGTGATATAATTTCCCTCAAATGAGCCCCAAGATGGCTATAAATATTGGGGTGCAGCAAGAAATCAGGCACATGCTCCAAAGTTACTCTGCAAGTCAAACTTTACTTCTGCAAAAGAATGTGCTACGGTAGAAAGTGTGTGGAGTGAGCAAGCACACCTGGGTGGGCAGTCTGCCTGTATTTATCCTTTAACACAGCACTGCCCTTGCTCTGACAGGAAGAGCTCAGGGCTACAATCTAGCAATTGGCTACTTCTAAAATTGGGGAGGGCAAAGGCAGGGCTATAGTTAGAATGGCTGTGATTGGCTGTGGGTTGGGAAGCTCAAAATGGGTACAACTGCATCTTTCATCCCAATTTTACATTTAAGGCTAAATAGCATATGGTGAAAATGGACCACGGGACTTTCTATTTCTCACACTGATGAAAGGGAAATGTTTCCCTAGGCCACTTTTCTCCTCGCTGTTGTATGTGGAAAGTGAAAACTTTTGCACACTTAGTTGTGTGACTCGACAGGTAGAACAATGAAAGCCTTTCCCCAGACCTCCTCCATACCTTCTTAGAGTTGGAGCAGCTGGAGGGCAGCAGGATAACGTGGCCATGGGATTGACGTCACCATCGTGTTCTCTTCAGGATGACGTGCTGTCATCCGTCTTTGTTTTCTTGTTATCCTTGTCTTCTAGCATACCTGGGAAGTATTCGGTAAGAAGTGTTAAAATAATACTCAGGATGCTGAAAGCAAAATATTTCAAGATACAAGAAAAATAAAATCTCTAAGTATCCCGAAATGTAAGTTTGGCTTGAACAAACCCATAGGTAATTGCAGAATTGAATGAGTTTTGTTCTTTTTTCTTTTATTTATTTATTTATTTATTGTACTGGAGATTGAACCCAGGAGAACTTAACCAATGAGCCACATCCCCAGCCCTTTTTATTTTTAGACAGGATCTCACTAATTTGCTTAGGGACTCATTAAGTTGCTAAGGCTGGCTTTGAACTTGCAACGCTGTTGCCTTGAGTTGCTGGGATTACGGGTGTGTTCTACCACTCTGGGTTTGTCCACTTGTTCTTTTTTTTTTTTCCACTGGGGCTGTGGCTTAGTAGCAGAGGCTTGCCTAGCATGTGTGAGGCATTGAGTTCCATCTTCAGCACCACATAAAAATAAATAAAGTAAAGGCATTGTGTCCATCTACAATTAAAAAAAATTATAAATAAGCAAATTTTATTTTTTATTCTTTGGAAAGTCTCTAACGGAGAGCAAAAGTCATGAACTTTATCATTCCTTATAAACTGAACTGCTCAACAAAAACTAACAACAGGACTAACAAAAACTAACAACAGTTGGATTCACTGGACCTTGATGGCAAACTGAGGGTTAATGTCATTGAATATCCACTGCCACATTTAAATTGCTCTGTCCAGGGTTGGGGTTGTGGCTGAGCACTTGCCTTGCATGTGGGAGGCCCTGGGTTCGATCCTCAGCACCACATAAAAATAAATAAACAAAATAAAGGTATTGTGTACAACTAAAAATTAAATATTAAAAAAAATAAAAATAAGTTGCTCTGTCCATAAAATGTCTTTTTACAGTTGGTTTATTTAAATGGGATTGCCTATTATGTGTGTTAATGTCTCTCAGGTCTCTTAGAAGTGTCTCTAATCTGGAACTGTCCCCTTCCCTGGTTAATACTATGTCTCATTTAGGAAACTGGGCCAGTTGTCTTGTAGGACATCTCACATTTTGGTTGTGCCTGATTACTTCCCCGTGGGGTCATGACCTTGCCCCACATTGCCTGGAGTCTGCATGGGAACAAGGCTCAGTTTTGCCAGGGGAGGCCACCTCACTCCTGAAGGGCCAGCTGACTGGCATGTGCAGAGGTTTATCCTTTGACCTTCAGAGAGGCCAACAGTGCCTGCTTCTGCTGTGTGCATGTGTGTATGTGCAGGTGTGTGTGTGGGTGTGCAGGTGTGTGTGGGTGTGCATGCAGCATCCTACTACCAGTTCCTACTGCAGCATCTTCAATCTCAGTTGGTGGTTGGGCAGGAAAGGCCTCTTCTGTCCAGGCATCAAGGTCAGCTGCCTGAGATCCAGAGGTGTCTTTAAAGTCACCCTCCCTCTCAAGGGCTCATCTGATTTCCTTCACAGACTTGGGTTCCCCTGTGGAAGGAAAAGCTCAGTGTTCTGTCACCTCATGCAGCATTATCAAACTGCAGGTTGCCACTGTTAGGGGCTGTGACACTGGGTTAGGGGATCACAGCAGTTTTGAAAAACTAGAGAATTAGGGTTCCCAAGGGAAACATGGGATTAGATTGAATTTCAGATAAATAACAAATAATTTTTAGCATAAGTATATCCCCAATATGGGATATACACATATTTTTAAAAAATTTGTCATTTGTCTAGAATTCAAATTTAACAGGATGGGCTGTATGTGTATTGCTAAGTCTGCCACTTAATTGGCACAGAATACAATGCAGGAAGGGACTGTGGGGCAGTGCCACCTCCCGTGCACTGTGGATGTCCATGGGGTCCCATGTGAAATGACATTCTTACTGGGGGTCAGAGAAAACACAGAGAAAGCCCCTGTCCTGGGTGGCTGTGGGGGTTAGTGTGCGACTGCTGCAGAGGTTCTGACAGCACCTGGCATGGAACAGGGGCTCGGGGGCTACAGTCATCGCGGTGCCACTCACTGCTTCCATTGGTTCTTTGGAGGATTTTCTTGGAACCCGGCCTTGTTTTTTTTTTTTTTTTTTTTTTTTTTAAGATTATCAGTCAATATTTTAATAAAAACTCATTATAAAATGCTTCAATAAGAAACTATAAACAATTGAAACAAATTTTAAAAATTAGAAAAATCTCAGCAAACACATTAAGAAGAACCAAGTGGAAATTTTAGAACTAAGCTAAAGAAATGTAACCTTTTATAGAACTGAATTTTATTTTTTTATGTATAAAAGAAAATTTATTTTTATTTTTGAGAAATGCAATCTGCACTCTTTTACAAAAAAAAAGTTAGAAAAATAATGATATGAACAGCAACTTCAAATTTAAGATAATTTATGGTTTGAAAATTCAAAAGCATGCCTACCTGGGAATGAACACAGCATCATTATTGGTCAGCACAAAGCTAAACATAAAGGGAAATGTTAAAACGTTTTCAAACCTGTTTTATAGACACAAACTTATACAAGTAATGTCAAGTTAGTCATACGGGGCAAAAAAAACAACCACCACCAGTTAGATTGTTTAGGAGTAGTATCTAGTATTTACATGTTTTTAAAATATGTGTTACATACACATCCATATATACATACATTCTTTTTTATATAATAATATATATATTCTTACTTTTTAACATATATACATATAATGTGATCTATATATATCCTACTATGATTCAAGATTAAATATGATATTCGTATTAAGAATTTCTGGTATAGCATGGCTAATTCTAACTGGAAACAGATTTATTCTCATTCACTGACAAATTCCTCAGAACCCTTCCCCAGGTTGATCTCTCACTTCTAAGGGGGAAGACCTCATTCAGATCCATGCAGACGCCACCTGGTGGGCAATGAACCAACCCCAACAGACACTTGCACCCACAGCCACTAGGTGGCAGGGCACAACTGTGACTCCACAGAGCCACCAGGGTCACACCTAACCACTGCTGTGTGCAGCAGGGAGGTGGACCCAGGAGCAACTCCTTTATTCCAGGACTCATCCCCCTGTCAGCTCTGTTCCCAGCAGGGGACAGCAAAGCCACAGGTGAAGGGAGCTGCAGTGTGGGACCAGGGCAGCTTCTGGGGGAGCAGGCGTTTCCCCCTAGGTGGGGTGATTTCCTTTTGCTGGGGGGTGGGGTGGCCCAGCAAGGGTGTGTGCTGATTTGGGTATCCAGCAGAGGGATGGATTTTAGTGCTTTGTCCTTGGCTTTGAGACCAGTTGGAGCCCCTACATCAGAGGAAGTAATATCCTGGTGGTGCTTGTGGGGTGGCGGAGCCTGCCTTTCACAAAAGGGACATGCAGACCTCCCTTCCTGGCCCCCAGTGCAACTAGAGTGAGCTCATGTGACCCAGCCTGGGGGCTGATCTGGAGACGGAGGGTTTGACTGCATGGTGGAAGACAGGGACGGGAATCAAGTGAGTGGGAATGTGCAGGCAAGGCCCACCTGAGCTCCAGCTGGAGGGAGACAGCCCTGGGGAGGACCAGCTGCTCCTGGAACAGAGAGAGATGTGCGCTTTGTTGATACTGTGGGTGGGCTGAAGTCTGGAAACTTCCCATTGGCCAGGGGCACAGTTCCAAAAGATGTTTTTTTCTTGGGTGACTTCAGCAGTGGAGGAAAGTCTCAGCCTTCATTCCTGGTACAGTTGTCCCAAAGCTACTCTCTGTACACTGTCTCATGTGACTCCTTCCCCCAAAGGCTCATCACTACTCACAGGCAACCACCTCCTTGCCTGAGACAGTTTCTTCCACGCCCACTGTTGGTGGCCTCCGTGCAGATGCACTGCTCGGTGATGTGTTGCGTGGCCTGTAAGTGCCAATGCACTGGCTGCTGTGAACAATTTATTTGACCTGTTTTCTGTTGGTGCACTTTGGGCTTCTGCTTTTATAAACACACTGTGATCTTCTGTGACTGGAGTGAATCCATATTCTTGTGTGAGGATACGTTTTTGTACTAGAATGGCAGGGTCAAAATTCCTCAGGAATCCAGAGTCACTGGTGTCAAACCCTAATCAAAATAAAATAAAGACAGGACGTGATGATGAAAGGGACCTCACACATGTGCCTGATGACAAGAGCTGTCACACAAGACCACCAGACCCACACCCTGAAGCTAAGGCCTCATAGCCACACTCACAGAGTTACATCAAGAGGACGTCTGCCTGGCCACTGCCTGGCCAGGCTTGGACTATTGCCAGCCCTGTTATTGATCCCTGCAGTTAAGGATTATTGTTTCAAAACAACTTATGTAATCCCCCTTACTTTGCCTTTAGAAATTTCCCTGCCCCAGCTCCCTTGAATACGCACACAGATGGCAGGGCCTGTGCATCCCCACTGCGGTGTTCATCCTGAGTAGACTGATGCTGGGAGGGTCTCTGTGTTATTGGGTTGACAGAAAGTAAGTCCATGTACAGGTCTGGATGGATTTTGCCAAATTGCCCATTTCTAGTGATCACCTCGACCTCTGCCCCCCCACCCCCACCATGAGGAGAGCTCTATTTCCCATGCACGGGAACCACTGGCTGGATGTTGAGAACATTCTATAGTCTGCCTATCTGCTGAAAAGAGGGTGCATTTTTTTGCCAGTTGGGTGAACCTGGTTGACAAGGCCTCCAAATTAGTACCTGTGGGAGAAAACAGGCCTGGGGAGGGTACAGTTGGAGTGGGAGATGCTGGATTCCTGGGCAGTGACTACTGGTGTCCAGTTTTCATCTTAAACTTACTCTTGAAAAGTGACACTGGTCCAGGCTCCATGCTGTCTTGAGTGAGGCTTTGTTAGGGAGCCTGCAGGGGTGGCACCCGGCAGCCTGGGATGCAGGGAGACCACAGGAAGAAGCCTGAGGAAGAAGCTAGGCTTTTGTGCCAGCTTGGAAGAAGAGCTCATGTCAAGTAGCGGCCTGTGTAGCCTACCTGCTCCTGTGAGCCCCACACGGGGCTCCTCCAGGGCATACAGACAGGGTCTCTGTCTTGGGGGGCCTGGGAGGAGACAGGGCAATTGTGTTAGTCAGGACTCTCCAGAGGAATAGAAGCAATAGGCCAGCTCATGTTCCCTGTGCCCTCCCATCTCCACCCCTGTCTCTGAATGAGGCGGCTCTTCACACAGCTCTAGGGTAACAGCGGGAGGAATGGAATGTGGACCTTTCCCTCCTGGCTTTCCTTAGGTGTTCATTTCCCAGCCCTGTCTCCTGGAGCTCTATGGAGCCTCGACCCTGAGTTGTTTGGCAAAGCTGGAGTTTATGGTGCATGGTGCTGTTACTGCTGGGATTAGGGAGGTCTAGGGACGGGGCTGCCTGGCAGGTCTCAAGCAAGTTGGGGTTTAGTTTTGTGTTTGCTGTGCACCCCTGCTCCTCCCCATGTCCTTGACAAGGCTGTAGGTGCTTGTGTTGTTTCTGTGGACGTGAGGCACCCTAGGGTTTCATGGGTGGGGACTCACTTGCTCATTGGTGCTGCAGAGGGGGCCCCAGAGGTGATGGGCCCCAAGCTTCAGATCCAGACTTGACACATTAGAAACAGGCATCATGTGCATCCTTGGACACTTAGAGGATCTTGTTGGACTGCATATTCCTGAGCCATCCAGCTGGACACACTCTATCCCAGCTCAGCAGGGCTGCCAGCCCCGTCTGGTCAAATGGATGGTTTGCTGAGCCCACATAGTCAGGCACAGCTTGGGGAAGCACATCTGTGTATACTTCTACTCCAAATGTTGGAGCATGTATTTGTCCCAGGATCTGGATGCAGCGAGTGTATTATTCACAGCCCCGATATCTTTGAATCATGACAAAAGGAGTACAGTGAACTTCCTTTTAGTTCAGGAACTGTGGGGAATCACCTCATTTCACCTGGTCTCATTTTCCCCATCTGTAAGTAGTGCCTACCTTATAGGGTTGCCCAGGGATGAGCAAAGGTCATCGAAGAAACTCATTCATCACAATGCCAGAAACACTGCTTTGCAAACAAAACTTGGGGGGAAATGGCGGTATGAGTTCAGGATTTGTTATTGACTGGCGCTTAGCACAACACCAAAGTCTACCTGCCCATGGTATATGCTGTGAGGCTTCCTGACACCAGGAACAGGAAGCAATAAACTTGGGCAACTGTGAACAAAACAAAACGACAGGAAACCTGGTTTGGATGTGAGGTGTCCCCCGCAAACTCCTTCAAGACAAAAATATTCAGAAGTAAATTGTTTGAATTATGAAAGCTGTAACCCAATGAGTTCATCCTAATTTGAACAGACTGAGGTTACTGTAGGCAAGCGGGGGTGGGGAGGCATGGCTGGAGGAGGCAGGTTACTGGGGGCTTCCCTGGAACGGTTGTTCTCCCTGTATCCCCCTCTGCTTACTGACCCCACCACAAACTGAGCGACTTTCCACAGCTGGGCCCTTTCCCCATGGTATACTGCCTCACTTGGGCCCCAGCAATGGAATCAGCTATCTATGGACTGAGATCCTTGTGGGGTGTGAGGCCTGCTGCAGAGCTGAGACAGCCATCCAGGCCCCCCCTCAAACACCAATTCTTGTGATCATGTCAAATTTCAGACATGCTGCTCAGAGTATCAGGCATGAGTTTATTAGACGAGATAGGAAAAAGGAAAAGAGGACCCTTTCAAGGGAAAGAGTGGGAGCTCTTAGAGAGGAGAAGGATGGTGTATCATACCCTCCACTTTTATTGGGGTTCCAGGGAAGTTTCTATGGACTCTCACTCAGGTCTGCCTCTTTTTTTTTTTTTTTTTGTACCAGGGATTGAACCCAATGGCGTTTAACCACTGAGTCACACCCCCATCCCTTTTTTATATTTTATTAGAGACAGAGTCTCCTGAGTTGCTTAGGGCCTTGCTAAGTTGCTGAGGCTGGCTTTGAACTCACAATCCTCCTTCCTCAGCCTCCTGAGCCACTAGGATTACAGGTATGCACCACTGTGCCCTGTGCTACTAGTTCTAATTGAAACATGTTCTTAACAGATTTTATGGTTGGGGACTTATCTTTATCTCCCTGAATTCTGGGATCTGGTCTGTGGAAGGGTCACAGAAGTCCCCCACCTGTCAGATTAATTTGTGTTCTTTCTATCACATTTTGGGCCTGCCTTTCTCCTGAAGATAACAGGTTGTTTGCGGAGGAATGTAACATATTCTGTCTGTAAGGTCAGGCACTGGTGACCCAAAGGAGGCAGATTAAAAGCAGCTGAACAAGGCTTTATTGAGATTTGCTCCCAGGCGAGACCCTCTAGTCCAACAGAGCGGGTCTGGGGGAATCGCACCCAGGCTCAGCTGGATTGGAATTTTATTGGGCTTAGAGCAGAAAGGGAGGGCTTGGAACAGGAAAGGGAGATTTTTAGAGTCCCTTGTCCTTCTGGGGTTGGTCGGGGGATCTTGCTGAGATCCATGTCCTTCCAGGATTGGTCAGGAGACCCACTGATTGACAGGTGGTGCAGGTTGCCTGGTGCTTTGTTCCTTTAGCCACCTCAAACTGACCTAACATCCCGGCCTTTTTGATGATATAAGGCACTGAATTCCATCTGGCTACTTCCTGCTGGCTAGGGGCGCTGGGGCAAAGGGGATGGCTTGAGTGTTGGTTCGGTAGGGGGGCGACGGTAGGGGTGTAGGAGCATCTGGTTGTAGGTCACTCTGGCAATTTCACCCTTGCGCTTTCAAGCAAACCTGAGGAACCAGGGAGCAATCATTAATAGAAGTCCTATTACTAACATAGGAGTGAGAATGGGAGTCAGCCACGAAATGAGAGTAGAGTTCAGTCAGCCTGGCCAAGGGTCATTTGATTGTTGCTGTTTAAGCCTTTCACCCAAATGACAGAGGGTGTCGACATTCTTTTCAACCAATCTAGGGGAGTCAGTAGGGATGAGGAGTCACTGAGCAAGTAACCAGTCAATGATGGGTTTAAGTCCCTTCCTGTGGATTTTGGAGATAGGAAATTGGGGACACGAGGAAATTTAGTTTCAGGTTTCAGCTGGATACAGACTGGCTTGTGGTGGGTGGCTATGACCAGCTTGGAGGTGTCCCAGACCTGGGGATCAACTAGGTCAGGGGGCAACAGCACGGTAGATACTATCGGGTTATTAGAGACAGTAAGAATTAGGGGTGGAAGAAGATGGGTGGTAGTATTCTTGGGGTGTAGTTGAAGAGTGGCTCTACCCTGGGCTTGGCAAGGGTGATGGGGGTCCTTGAATCCAGGTTCTGCAAACCCCGATAGTTCAAGAGAAGGGGCCACCTGGCTGGTCAGACCTATGTGTTGAGGCACAGAGGAAGGGCCAGCCATGGGACAGTCACTCTTCCAATGTCCTGTCTACTTACAGGTGGGTTCTGGCCTGGAGTGGGGAGCCATGGGTTTGGGCATTGGTGAGGCAAGTGACCTTCGCATCCACATTTGAAGCAAGCCCCTGACGGAGAGGAATGCTGGGTCCCCCGTGAAGCTTTCTCTGGAGGCGTGGGCCTCAGGGCCACTACCAAGGCCTGGGTTTGAAGTGTTCCCTTTTTCTGCAATCGAGCCTGCTTGGCCTGTTCAGCCAATTCCTCCTGGGCATTATAGACTTTAAAGGCCATTTTCACCAGATCTCAGATAGGGGTCTGAGGGCCCTCTTCAGCTCATTTGAGTTTTTTCTAATATCATGGGCTGACTGAGTAATGAAATGGGTTGCTAACACTGTAGCCCTGGAGGGAGACCCAGGATCCAGCTGAGGGCCTCTGTCAGGCTGTGGATAAATAAGGCTGGATTCTCATCTGGATCCTGGGTGATTTCTCTCAGCTTATCAAAGTTAACCACCTTATTGGAAACTACCTGCAATGCCCACTATAAGATATGGGACCACGCAAGCACAGTGATGGTGACCTTGTTGGCCATCTTGGTAGTCACATTGGGGTTGGTTAGGGGAACAGCTGCTTCACCTGTGGGGAGAGTTATATCTGTTAAACGAATTTGATCAGCATGATCTCATGTGGCCTGGTGGATGCGGGTTCCTCATCCGGGGTCAGGGAGGAGGAGAGAAAGACATCATGCCAGGTAAGGTCGTAAGTCTGAGGGAGGTATTGGAATCTTTAATAGTAAAAGAGTCCAATCTGGAAAAGATGTTGAAGGGAGAATGGGATGTGTACTCGGATAATCCCTTCAGTGCCAGCCACTTTCCTGATAGGACAAGAAGCTTTGGGTTAGCTGTTAAGAGGGCCTGGGGGGAACCAGGTGTGGGCACTGACAGAAGAGAGGAGTGAGTGGGTGGAGGGATCCATTGAGGTGGGAGGGGAAGGGGTTCTATCAGTAGAAGAGGTGGGCAGAGGAGTCATGGCTGCAGGAGAGGAGGGAGAAGAGGGGGAGGGTCCTGGAGCAGGGGAGAGGCGGGAGAGGACTGGCCTGGGTACGGAGGGGGAAGATGGGAAGATGGGGCTGAGAGCAGCTCGGGTAGATCTGGGAAGGAGGAAGAAGATACAGAAGAACAACAGGAAGGGGGTTGGGGTTTTCCCTAGCAGGGAAAACTTGAACAGTAGAACAGGTAGAGCGGAGGGAAGGATGGGAGCGAATCCCAAAAAGCCTAAGGAACTTCTGCCCAATTCCCTGTCCAGCAACAGAAATTGTGCAAATCAGTGAGGATTTGAAAATCAAAAGTTCCTGCTGGGGACCATTTTAACCCATTGTCTAAGTCACTCTGGGGCCAGGCTGAAAGAAAAGTGACCACGACACTGACACTCGACAGAGCAACCAAGAGATCTTTATTGCAGCCGTGTTTGATAAACAGGGAAGGAAGAGAAAGAGAGGGAGGGAGGGAGGGAGGGAGGGAGGGAGAGAGAGAGAGAGAGAGAGAGAGAGAGAGAGAGAGAGAGAGAGAGAGAGAGCAGGGAAAGAGAAGAGAGGGAGAGAGAGAGCAAAGCAAGAGAGAAAGAGCAAAAGCAAGAGAGAGAAAGAGAGAAGGAGGGGCTGGGGATGTGGCTCGGGATGTGGCTCAAGCGGTAGCGCGCTCGCCTGGCATGCGTGTGGCCTGGGTTCGATCCCCAGCACCACATACCAACAAAGATGTTGTGTCCGCCGAGAACTAAAAAACTAAAAAATAAATATTAAAAATTCTCTCTCTCTCTCTCTCTCTCTTTCTCTCTCTCTCTCTCTCCCCCCTCTCTCACTCTCTCTTAAAAAAAAAAAAAAGAGAAGGAGAGAGAGAGAGAGGGCAAGAGAGAAAGGGTGGCCAGCAGGAGAGAGATTTTATAGCCAAAATCTAATGAGGTCTCTGGTCTGCAAGCTGCCTTGTTGGCGTACAGTGAGGGCCACTGTGACCATGAAGGTCTGGGTGGGGTGTGATCCTTCCTTTCAGGGCACCACTGAGGCTGCCGGACAATCAACAGTTAGTTCTCCGTTATTCCCGAAGGTTCCATAGTCCTTTGAAGATGACATATAATGTCTTTGCCAGGGAAGGGGAAGGGAAATAATTTTGGACCGAGAGTCGAATCTGCAGGAAGAGGGAGTCCCTGAGGACCACCGTGGCCTTAAAGGCTGAGGTGGGTATTTTCCTCCCTGCAGGTGGGCAAAGAAGTTTGCTGGTGATCAACACAATCAAATCCTCCTGACACCAGCACTGGGTTTAGGACACCAGGAAGGGACTCACCAATCGAAGACCGGTGGTGGGTGTAGTTCTGGGGGTTGAGAAAATGGGCTCAGGTGGTCTGGTGAAGGAAGAGGGACCCAAAAGTGGGTTTTCACCCTCTCCCGGGTTTTGGTACCAGATGAAAGGAAAGTGACCCCAACACCTGGAGCGACCAAGAGATCTTTATTGCAGCAGTGTCTGATTAACAGGGAAGGAAAAAAGAGAGAGAAAGAGAGAAAGCGGAGAGAGAGTGGAGAAAGAGAGAAGAGAGGGAGGGAGAGAGGAAAGTGAGAGAGAGGGGGAGAGAAGGGAGAGAAGGAGAGAGGGCCCAGCAGGAGAGGGTTTTTGTAGCCCAAATCTAATGGGGTCTCTGGGTCTGCAAGCTGCCTTGTTGGCGTACAGTGATTGGATCATACAGTAGTTGCTAAGGGTGTCGTCTTCTGCCCTCAGGCAGACCGGGCAGATGTGGGTTTTCATTGCACTAGATGGGTGGAGTGTTCATCCCACCCTGCAGCTAACACAGGCCACAGTGGAGTAAACGACCAGGCGCTTGTGGCATAGGTCTTGAGTGAGTCCTAATTTGGCAATATTGGAATATAGACACCCAAAGGAGTTTGGGGGTCTAAGGAGGACTCATTGTTTCTTGTGACCTTCAGGCACCCTCGGGGGTGGGTAGGAGCAGAAAAGGCATCCCAAATTCTGGATGGATAAGGGCCAGGTGGGGTTTGAGGTGTCCCTGCAACCCAACCGGGGGTCCAAATGGATCGGAATGGCTCACGCGAGGACTGGGAATGTCTCCACAGTTCCCAGGGCCTTGAGTGGAACGGGCAGGGGTCTATGACATGCATGTGACTTCTGGATAGACCCCCCAGATGGAGAGGGGATGGAAGGTCAGAGGAAACGAGGGAACTTACCCTACTCCTGTCAGCCCAGATGAAGGGAGAGGGAAAGAAAGAGCAGCTTAGGAATTTCCTGGTTTGTTTGAAGGAGAGGGTGACCTCAAACCCTATGGGAGAGGCACGAAAAGCCCTTTTGGGTTTTGGAATCAGATGTAAGGTCAGACACCAGTGACCCAAAGGAGGCAGATTAAAAGCAGCTGAACAAGGCTTTATTGGGGTTCGCTCCCAGACGAGACCCTCCAGTCCAACAGAGCGGGTCTGGGAGGGGGGAATCACACCCAGGCTCAGCTGGATTGGAATTTTATTGGGCTTAGGGTAGGAAGGGAGGGCTTAGAACATGGAGATTTTTAGAGTCCCTTGTCCTTCTGGGGTTGGTCAGGGATCTTGCTGTGATCCATGTCCTTCCAGGATTGGTCAGGAGACCCACTGATTGACAGGTGGTGCAGGTTGCCTGGTGCTTTGTTCCCTTAGCCACCTTAAACTGACCTAACATTGTCAACTTATGCCATGAAGGGCTGCAGGTAAATTGCTTTCTCAAGAAGAAAGCTTGTGGGAGTCAGCACAGTGGTCTAGGTTACAGAATTATTCCCTTAGCTTCAAGTTACCACTCTTCATGTCTGTCTATGCCCTATCAAGACCTCTGAAACAATGAGTCCCAAGTAAACAATGAATCCCTCCTTCTAGGTTGTTCTTATTGGGTATTTTGGTCATAGTGACACAAAAACTGACTAAAACAGAAATTGGTACCAAGAAGTTAGAATCATTGCTGTGACTAACCTGATGATGTGGTTCAGGAAGCCTTTGAACATGGTTTATAGGAGGAATTTTGAAAAGTTTAGAGATGCAAGTTGGAAAAACTTTAGAATGTTGTAAGCAGAGCTTCATGGGTAATTCTGATGAGTACTCAGAAGACCAGAATACCAGAAACATGCTCCTGAGGTTTCAGAAGGATGAGGACTCCATTGGGAATAGGACTAGGGGCTCCTCATCTTGCTCTGGTAAAAAAGTTGGCTACATGGGCTGGGGATGTGGCTCAAGCAGTAGCATGCTCGCCTGGCATGCGTGCGGCCCGGGTTCGATCCCCAGCACCACATACAAAACAAAGATGTTGTGTCCTCTGATAACTAAAAAAATAAATAAATAAATATTAACATTCTAAAAAAAAAAAAAAGAAGTTGGCTACATTTTTCCCTGAGACTTTGTGATGCTGAATTTCAAGGTGATGGACTAATTAATATGGCAGAAGAAATTTCAAGGCAGCACAGCATTCATTCAGTGGTGTGGATATTGCTGACAGCTTTTAGCTAGTTTTATTATGAAAATTTGAAGTAGGAAGCAGAGCTAAAGAATTTTAAAACTTGCAATTTGGTAGATGTAAAAGTGGATGTAAAATTGGGGTTGAGGAAGTCGTGCTTGTTGAAAATATTACAGCCTCTAAAGAAATACAAAGTACTTTGCACAGAGACAGTAGGAAATGCCTTGAGGCATCCCAAGAATTTTCAGGACCATACCCATTGCAGGCTCCAGAGTGCAGAACAGAAAATTCCTTTGAGAAAATAGAGCGTTCATCTTGCACATGCGAGACCCTGGGTTCCATCCTCAACACCACATAAAAAATATGTGAATAAAATAAAGGTATTGTGTCCAACTACAACTAAAAAGTAAATATTAAAAAAAAAATAGCATGGGCACAGTAGGGCCTAGGAAGTTGTTTCACTCTGTTGAGTCGCACAGGCACTCAGAGGTCTCTGCATCCATGAGTTCAGGAGTTCCAGGTGTTGCATAAGCTGCCAGCAGATCTTGGCTTCATCTTTGTGGAGCTGGTGCTGCAGGAATGCAGGATGCTGGAGTCAAGGGGTCATGGAGGCTTCCACCAAGATTTCAAAGGAAGGTCTGGGAGGCCAGGCAAAATGTAACAGAGTCAGAGTCTCTGCAGGCTGCCTGAGAGGGCAAAGAGTGAAGCTGTAAAGGTGAAGCCAAAGCTGGATTGGAGCCCCACAAGATTAAGAGATGCCAGTATGTGGAATGTCTGCTGAGAACAGTCGCTGTCTGTGGAGAGAGCCCGGCTAAAAGGGAGCTCCTGTGTGCAACAGCTGACAAGGCAAAGGGGCAGGGCTGCCCAAGCCCTTTGGAGAGCCCCTCTTACCACCGTGCTGTGTGTGGAGCTACTGGACTTGCCCATCTGGGTTTCAGTCTTGCTTTGGTCCTATCCCTTCTTTCCATGCCCCTATCCTTCCTTTGGTGATGGGAGGGTTCACCTGTGTCACTGTACATTGGATATATGTAACTTGCTTTTGATTTTTACAGGGGCTCAGAGTTAAGAGTTTGCCTTGAGTCTCTGAGGAGACTTTGGACCTGGTCTTTTGAAAATTGCTGGAACTCTTAAGACTATGGAAATCTTGCAGATGGACCAAATGCATTTTGCATTGTGAGATGGACCTAATCAGCCCATCCTGGTTTGAATGGACTCATTGGTGGTAACTGTAGGCAGGTGGGGCATGGCTGGAGGAGGTGGATCATTGGGGGTGTGTCCTGGAACGGTGATTCTTTCTCCAGCTCCTTCTTCTCTCCCCCTTCCATTTTCTGCTTCCTGACCCCGCCATGAGCTGAGTAGCTTTCCTCCACTGGGCCCTTGCCCCATGATGTGCTCCTCACCTTGGGCCCAGGGATGGAGTTGGCAGTGGTGATCTATGGATTGAGACTTCTGAAATGGTGAGCCCCAAATTCCTCCTTAAAGTTGTTCTGGTTGGTATTTCGGTCATAACAATGCAAAAGCTGTCTAAAATGGGACTGTTCTAGAAACAGCCCAGCCCCAGGCCTGGGACAATGATAGCCAGGTGGGAAGCACAAAGGCACTGAGGAAGGATGAGAAGGATCCTGTGGGATAGGACTTGCTCAAGGTGAGTGCTGGGAGGGAACAAAGGCCCCTGCCGAGCAGTGCACTGCATGCAGGTGCTGTTCCCACCCTAATCCCCAGGACTTGGAACACACTGGGCTGCAAGGTAAAGGGAATTCAGGATGTAGATAGAATTAAGTTGCTAATCACTCAACCAGGAGAAAGGACAGTTCAAGACTCCCTGGACTATCTGGCGGCCTTGGCAGTGGATGGGGGGGGGGGGGCGCGGGCAGAGCTGAGGCTGAAGGGCTGGACCGAGGCAGCTGGCTTTGAAGGTGTGGCAAGGGATGTGAGCCAAAGGAGCAGGTCCTCTGCCAACTTGCAGAAAGGAGCGCAGCCCTGCCCACACCTTGATTCTGGCCCAGGTGACTCATGTAGACTTCCAATGTGCAGAACTGAAGGACGATACAGTGACTTTTTAAACAAGTCACTAGGATTGCAGTAATTTGCTACAGCAGCAATAGGACCCAATACAGGATATGTGGGACCCAGGTAGGAGACTCCTGAGCACATTTCAGAGGCCCTCATGGTTAGTGGTGAATCAGGGGAGCTCAGGATCATGGCAGGTCTAAGTTTAAACAGGGGACACATATGAGAAATGTGGTAGGTCAAATGGTGCAGAGAGGAGCCACAGAAGGACACTTGGGGCTCCACACAGGAAAGCAGGAGACTGGGTCCGACCTCACTCCACACGGAGATGGAATCTTCTCCAGAGTTTGGCTAAGGCTGCTGGTGGCACTGTCCCCTGAAGCCTTTCAGGAAGTTTTCTCCCAGCCTGGGAGTTGGGTTCAATTTCTCCAGATGTAGCCACTGGCTGCTGGCCCTGGGCTGGCAAGAGCTTTCAAGGGGAGTGAAGTTTCCAAAACCATAATGCCATTATCACTGAAGAAACTACAGCTGCTGGGCGCGAGACGGGGGGTGCCCACCTGTATCCCAGCGGCTCCAGAGCTGAGGAAGGAGGTTTGCAAGTTCAAGGGCAGCCTCAGCACTTAGTGAGGCCCTAAGCAATTTAGCAAGACCCTGTCTCAAAATAAAAAAAACGAAAAGGGCTGGGGGTGTAGCTCGGTGGTAAGGTGCCCCTGTACCAAAAAAAGAAAAGAAAAAAGCCTGGAGATGTAGCTCAGTGATGGGACGCTTACCTACCAAGTGGGAGGCTCTGGGTTCCATTCCCAACACTGAAAAATTAAAAGAAAGAAACACGTCTGAGAATCAACAGCGGGGACTTCACATACGAACGTTCACGGCAGCTGTTACGGTTTGGTTGTGAGGAGTCCCCCAAACGCTCGTGTGTGAGACAATGTAAGAAGGCTTAGAGGAGAAACGATTGGATCATAAGAGCCTTAAGCCAGTCATTGAGTTGATCCCTGATGGGGATGGACTGAGTGTAACTGGAGGCAGGTGGGGTGTGGCTGGAGGAGGTGGGCTCGGGGCATGGCTGTGGGTATATATTTGGATCTGCCAAGTGGAGTCTCTGCTGCCTGATCATCATGTGAGCTGCTGCCCTCTGCCACAGTCTTCCTCTCTGATGTCCTGCCTCTCCTCGAGCCCCAAGAATGGAGCCTGCTGTCTGTGGATTGAGACCTGTGAAACCGGGAGCCCTTACGTAACCTCCTCCTCCTCTGCAGCTGTTCTGGTGGGTGAGTGAAAAGGCCGACTGGAACAGCAGCACTCTTCATAGCAACGGAACTGTGGAAGCAAGCGAGTCCCTCGCTGGTGAAGGAGCCGCAGCACCTGGTGGGGTAGCGTTTGGTCAATGAAAGGAAGGACGCTCTGACATGTGCTACCCCAGGACGCGATGCTGAGGGACATAAGCCAGTCACAAAAACACAGATGCTACTGGTTCCACTTACAGGATGGCCCTGGGAGAGTCGAATTACAGAGACAGAAAATCAAACAGAAGACACTGGAGCTAAGGGGAAGGAAGGTCAAACTACTACTGGCTGATGGGGACAGAGCTTTAGATTTGCAATAGGGAAGAGTTCTGGAGATGAGGGTTACAAATGGACTTAATACCATTAACCTGTACGCTTAAAAATAGAATGCCAAATTTTTTTTTTAATATTTATTTTTAAGTTCTCAGCGGATACAACATCTTTTTTTTTTTTTCGGATACAACAACTTTTGTTGGTATGTGGTGCTGAGGATCGAACCCGGGCCGCACGCATGCCAGGCGAGCGCGCTACCGCTTGAGCCACATCCCCAGCCCCTAGAATGCCAATTTTTATGTTGTGTATATTTTCCATAATAAAGAAAAGAAAAAACAGAACTACGGGAATTTTTTTTAATTTAATGACAATTTTATTTTAACCTGAACAAGAGTTCATCACCTGTTACCCGCAGAGGCAGAGGAAGGTGGTGATGGTGTTCCACTGTGACCACAGGCTCCTTGTAGTCTTCCTGATTGCAGAGCTCTGTGCTGGCCACGTGGCCAGGGCAACCTTCCTGGGCTAAATAATGAACCTGCCACTGCCAGTCTTTGATGGGGGAAGGGGTGTGGGCTAGGGAGGCTTGTGCCTCTACATTTTCAGTTTCAAAGCTTGCTCTGGTGGTCACCCAACTTCCTCCTGCTGGTGACTTGTTCTGTAGAGAGGAGAACACAGCCCAGTGGCCCAGAAGCCTGGGAGAGGGTGTCTGCAGAGGCAGGGAAAGGGACCTGGTCACAGTGCCCGGCAGGGAAGCGGAAGGTGCAGGGGCTTGCACCAGTCCTGCCCACCGAGACTCAAGAGTACCATCGACGGACCCGCTGCGGGAAGCCAAGGAACTCCTGAAGGGGAATCAAGAAGCCCAAACCGCTGTGACGTGAAGAAGATGTCCGGAGGCTGTACCTCCTTCCGTGGCTGGCAGGAAGTCCTGTCCTGCTCCTCTGCTCCTGTTCCTCTGCTCAGGTCCCTTCCCTCCACTTCTGACCTTAACTGCATGTCAGCTGGAGGGTGTCACGATGAGAGGGCCTGGAGGGGATCAGGCGGGGCCCTGGAGGATCCAGAGGGTGGGGGCCACTTGCAACACCAGCACCCCAGCGCTACTGGCCGGGATGGGGCTGGGTGGGGGCTGAGCCTGTGGGGTTCAGAGCCCCATGGTGGGAGCAAGAATCGTCCCAGGGCAGGACCATCGGGCCACAGTCGTCACCTTTGCCCCTTGCTAAGCAGTACCACCAGGGGCTCATTTTTCTTTTAATTTTTTTTTCAGTTTGGAGAATGAAACCCAGGCCCTTTGAGCATGCCCTTTCTTATGAGATGGGGTCTTGCTAAATTGCCCAGGCTGAATCTGAACTTGAGATCTTCTTGCCTCAGTCTCCCGAGTCATTGGGATCACTGATGTGTGCCACCATGCCCAGCTAAAATGTTCATTTCAAAGCTGACAAAAAAGATTCAGAAAGGTTGAGCCATTTTTCCAGGGACACACAGCCAAGTAGAGAGGTCATGATCCAAATCCAGGCAGCCAGAGCCAGGTGCTGGGCTGTGTTCCTGGGCTCTGGGGCCACACGAGTGGGAGAAGAGGACCTGAGTGGAGTGAAGACTGGCTGAATTACCTGTGCAGGATCCCTATTTGTGTCCCTGTGGCCCAGCCCAAGACACCCTGCTGAACAGAGCAGGTAGAGCAGGGGCTCCAGGCTCTGGAACATAGTCAGGCTTTCCTGAGTGTATTTTGGATTTTCTACAAAGTCAGTGGGAAGTTCCAGAATTACAGTGGGAGCCCAGAGTCCTGGGGACACAGTGGCCTTCATGCCTCTGGGTGGTGACAGAGACAGTTTATTTGCAGGGGAGAGGACTTTGAGGGGACCCTCCAGTGCTCCATTTCTGTGCCCAGTAGACAGGGGCATTTGCACCAGGACAGTGACCCCTACAGGGTAGTCTCATTTCCTCTCCCATCCCAGCCCTTGTCACCCCTGAGGGTTGATGACCCCTACACAGGGAGAGGGCCAGAGGGTTGGGAGCAGGCCCAAGGGGCCCGGCAGGCACTAGCTGGTCCTGTGTGTTATCACCAATCTCAGAGGGCACGTGTGGGTACGGCAGTGGACACTCCACCTCTGGCCTTTGCCTGATCCCTCCACCAATGTCCTTCTGGAGAAATGCTATAGGCATATCCATGTTTGGCCACGCCTGGGAGACTTCAGTGACCCTTAGCAAGGTAGTAAGGCCTGCATGCTTTGAAGTAGGGTGATAACAGCCCTGTCCAGAGGAGAGCTGGGGGTGTGGGGAGAAGGGACGATGCACATCAGCCATGAGAAATGCCACCTGAGTCACACTGTAGCCACATGAGTGATTGCACATTTTTAGCAGTCATGTCAAAATAATGCGAAAAGAAATAGGTGGAGTTTTGGTAGTGTGTTTTATTAACCAACTGTAGCTGAAACAGGAGCGTCTCCACATGTGTCCACATTCACCGACTACGAGATTGTGATTGGGATATTTCACACTTGCTTTTCCCCCCTGGGTCTTAGGGAGCTGGTTTTTGTTCTGCACGGACCTCCAGCTCAGTGTAGGCATTTCTTTTTCTTTTTTCTTTTGTTTTCCCAAGACTGAGGGGTGAACCCAGGGGAACTCTACCACTGAGCTCCATCCCCAGCCCTTTTTATTGTTTGTTTTGAGACAAACAATTTAGAGGGTCCCTCTAAATTGCTCAGGCTGATCTTGAACTTGTGATCCTCCTGCCTCAGCCTCCCAAGTAGCTGGGATTACAGGTGTGGGCCACTGTACCTGGCTGACATGGGCATTTGAAGTGCTTAAAGCCACGTGGCTCATGGATGCTGTGTTGGGTACTGCAGCCTAGGGGTGGGAGAAAGGTGCCTGGGGACCCAGACTGGCAACATCACAGAGGTTCCCTGGGTTCAGGTCCTATCTTCAAATCTAACATAATCAACTGTTGCCAACAGGAGCTGTCTAATGGAAGGGGACAGGGAGACTTCACCTGCCAAATAGCTAAATGCTATTGGAGGCTGCCTTGCTTTGATCACAACACTTTCTGTCCCTTATCAGATCCCTGACCCACCAATATCTGTGACATTATGGTACCCCAGCAAGCAGTGGCCCAGGCATAAACTGTGCCTCTTTCATGGAAAACCCCTGAGTCGGCAACACAATGCTCCATTTCCTTGGCTGCCCCTAAAAAGCTGCTGAAGTTGGGGGCAGAAGGGAGTTGGACCAACCAGCGAACTCAGACATCTGGGAGGTGCAGAGTCCTCCCCAGGCAGGCCCTGGGGGAAGTGGGGACTCCACCTGGGAAGGAAGTCCAGGGGGCCCTGAGCACCGACCTGAGGAGGCACTGGGAGAGGCGGCAGAGTCACTTTGGAATGCTTTAAGTGGATCCTCAGTTCCTAACGGGGGTCATTCAACACTGGAATCTGTCGTTAGCCAATCCATTATGACACCTTTTCATTTGGAAACAGTTTTCAACACAGGGAGTTGCATACCTGGTAGAGCCTGTCCTGCCCCAGACTCCCAGAGGTGACACCTTACAAGGGTCAAGCCTGGGAATCCTTGTCCCTTTTTAAAAAATAGCTTCATGGAGACAGAAGTCACTTTTATAAAGTATACAATTCAGGGCTGGGATTTTGGCTCAGTGGTAGAGCGCTGGCCTTGCATGTATGGGGCCCTGGGTTCGATCCTCAGCACCACACAAAAATAAATAAAGGTATTGTGTCCATCTACAACTAAAAACATGTATATGAAAGAAGTGGGTGATCTTGTGATTGGGCACCTCAATACATCTCGCCTGCAGGAGGGCAGACTCACATGAGGATGATGCTGCAGTAGGTGAAGTAGTAGCCTCCATGAATTTCAGCCAAGACAGGGCTACTGGGCATTTTGAGACTGGCCCTGTGACAGGTTTGTGTCTATGCTTGGATGGAGGTGGCCGGGAGACTTGTTTTGTCTCACTGTCTCCTCTCAGAGGCACCTGGTTGGCGTTCTAGGAGGTGCCTCATGTCCCACAGGAGAGCCACTGCACTCAGAGGGGCGATCAGTCCAGTGTACAGGGGAGGGGCTGCTCCTGTCTCTCTTTCCCCAAAGTGCGGGGAGGTAAGATAACAGTAAAATGAAAACCTGCGTTTTCAAAGGCACTAATGTCAAAAGGCAAAATTCCAGTCCTGTGTGCAGGGCCACTCCCAGCTCAGCCCTTCTTTCTGCCTGATGGTGAGCCAGGGACCACCCTAGGGACAAAGGGCAGATGTACTTATGGCCTTAGCTTGAGGCTTGACAGCTGACCCCAGGAGGCTCCATGTGTGCCAGGACCGCCCTTTCCAGGTCCTCTTCTGAGCAGAACACAGGGAGATGGTGCTTATGGGTCACTTGAAGTCCCCAGGTCAGATGTTGGACCTCCGTGTCCACAGGACAGTGGTCAGGAAGGGTCCTTCAAGAGCAGCCGCAACCATGAGCAGGAGCTGGGAACCGGGAGGGCAAACCGACACCTGTCAGTTCCCGTTGCCTCTGAACATGATGGTCAGTGTGTCTGAAGCTGAGAGTCCTCTCCCACAGAGCTGACCACTCACACCTGACCTCCCAGTCGATAAGCTGAAGGATGACCTAGGAAAGGGTATGGGCACAGGCCAGTGCTCCTCATTGGATGGGTGGATGGGTGAGGTGTTCAGCCAGTCTCAGATACAGGTGGGGCCGCTTCCCTCAGCCCTCTGGACGGCCTCAGAGTGCACTGTTACCCAGTGACTGAGCTGCACTGGGCTGGTTGGTTCTGCCCGTTGCTCACAAACCTGTTGTCTTGCTTTTAACCCTTACATGTCTTTTTATTTTAAATATGTTTTTTTTTAAAGAGAGAGAGAGAGAATTTTAATATTTATTTTTTAGTTTTCGGCGGACACAACATCTTTGTTGGTATGTGGTGCTAAGGATGGAACCCGGGCCGCACGCAAGCCAGGCGAGCGCGCTACCGCTTGAGCCACATCCCCAGCCCTATTTTAAATATGTTAACAACAGTAGTTTTGATTTTTTTAAAAAATCTGTCCTGACAATTCTTGTTTTGTATGTTGGAAATTTAATTGCATTTTTAGTTAATGTCTTTAAAATATAATAGCGTTTCAATGTCACTCTTTTGGTTTCTCTTTTCCTATTATTCTTTTATTTCTTCTTATTCTTATTAGTGGTAGATGGACACAGTATCTGTATTTTTATGTGGTGCTGAGAATTGAACCCAGGGCCTCACCTGTGCAAGGCAGGCGCTCCACCCCCGAGCTGTGGCCCAGCCCCTATTTTCTTTTTCTCATCTTTCTGGTAGATTTTTTTTTTCCTTGTCGTTTCTTCTATTCATTCTATTTTAAGTGTTCAGTTCTGTAATGGTTACACTAAAACTTTGTTTTACTTTATTTTATTATATTTATATATTTTCTGGTCCTGGGAGTTGAACTGTGGTGCTCTACCACTGAACTAAGTCCTCAAATGTTTTTAAATTTTTAAATTTTGAGACAGGGTCTCGCTAAGTTGCTGAGGCTAGCCTTGAACTTGGGATTCTCCTGCCTCCGCCTAAAATCTTAAATATTCACAATTAACTTATCAAAGTTTAAAGTTACCCAAGACCTTTTTAGCTTCCTGAACATAAGGCTCTTGACTTTCTCAGACGTCATGTTGGTGTGATGGTGTTTATTTCCAGCTTGTTTTGAACCCCACCCACCAGTGCAATCACCAGCCGGGCCGTGCCACCTTCTCTGAGCTCTGTCCCTGTGTCACGCACGCGCTGTTTCCAATTTCTTCTCCTGTCCCTTTCCATTTGTTTGAAGCTCACCCTTTAGCGCTTGCTTCAGGGTGAATGCTGGTGACAACCTCTTTCCTGCGGAAAATGTCTTTTTTAGTCCTCATTCTTGAAAGATGATTTGATAATCCAGTTGCGAAGGTTCAAGTTGTCCTTCCCCTGACTTCTTCTTCTTCATTGTTCTTTCAAAACTTTCATCATCAGTCAACTTGGGCTCCCTCTGTCTCTCTTTGGCACTCGGTATTGGGGGCGTTCTAGAACTGCACGGTGATATCCCTGGGGCAGACTTCTTTTTATTTATCTGCAGCCTCTGTCTCTTGTATCTGTTGTCGTTGCTCCATTTACACAGCTTCAGCCGTGGCTCCTGAAGGGCACTGGTCCACTTCCCCTTTCTTCCCAGGACTCAGCCCTTCCTCGGGGCCCTGCCTCTCACCTTCCTCTCGATTTGTTACTTTTTGGTCTATTCTGAATCATTTATTCTGGTCCTTCTGGGTTTGTTAATGTTCTCTTCACCTGTGTCTAACCCATAGTTAACTTGTCAATTAGTGTAAGTTATTACACTTCTCAGTTCTAGGATTCCTATTTGATTATTTTTTATTTATTCCATGTGCTTTCCTGTGCTTTTTCAACCTCTGTTGGAACTTTCTAGCTTGGGTCCCCGGGGTAGAACAATCTTAGCAGTTTTCAGGTTTGTGTCTGATAAGCCACCACCTCGGATCTCTGCGGGGCTGCTCCTGCTTCCGTCTGGTCACCTTGTTCCCTGTGGCTTGTTTCTCTTCCATTACATCATGGATAAATCCTTTGCAGAAAGAACCTGAAGCTTAGGTTATTTTCATCCTCCAGAAAAATCTGTGGTTCTTCCAGTTGTCTGGCAGCACCATCAATAAAACCACATAAAAACAGTAAAACACATAAACACAATAAAAACATCTAATTTCAGAGCTGGAGACTTTCCTGAAAATTCTTTCTAAAAATGGGGCGTTGGTCTCTCTGAAGACTGATTTACTCCCAATTGACCCTCTACTGCAGGAGCAACCTTGGAGACCCCAGCCCGAAGCCCCCTTGGATTGACCTGGGAACCCACCCAGGTGGGCTAAGGGCGCTGATCTGATCCTACTTCCCACCCCCAGGACCTCGAGCTTAAGTTTAAACGATTAACTATTTGTCTTGACCCTGCATGTTAGCGCTGGTGACTGTTCTGGGGGACGCAGCTTGGGGTGGTCCACGCCTGTGGCAGTGCTCAGCAGGGGCTCAGCTGGTGGTGGACTGTCCCAGCGTTCCCTCCCACAGCCAGACCCCCTCTGCTGGCTGTGAGGGCTGGTGGTCACTGGCTCATGTGGTGGCACAACCCAGGAGGACAGTTGAGGAGGCCGCTGGTCCTCTCGCAGCTTCAGCCTGGACTGACACGACATCCCAAGTACCATTTTGGTGCAAGGGAAGTCTCAGCTGCATCAGACAAAAAGGCAGGAAAGGTCCCCAGCTCCCAGGGGACCGCGGTGTGTGCAGGAGCGGCTGGGCGCATCTGCAGGCTCTCACAGGCCGGGCTTCTCACCACAGAGTCGGGGGCTTTGGAAGGTGCAGCTCGGCTCTCCATCTGTCCTGGGTTCCTCCCCAGGAGAAAACTGTCCCCAGCGCCAGGCTCCCTCTTCCAGATCCGCCCGCCCTGTCCTGACATTGCCCTGGCTGTTTCCCGTCTGCCTTGCCTGCAGCACTTCGGTTGTCCTCTGGAGGGAGTCCTTCTGTCATCTGCTGCACCCCCCCCAGCACCTGCTTCCCACCGGGCTGGGGAGAGTCGTCCCAGGTGCTCTGGACGCTGGGGAGAGTCTGGCTCTTTTCCTTTCGTCTTAACTATCAAGCAACAGGTCCATCCAGGCTCGGGTGGAGTGACTGTGTCCCTTCCACCTCTGTTTCCACCGTTCTTGTTTCTCAAAACTTCTTTCTGGGTTCTCGCCCTGTTTCCTGAAGTGCATCCTCTAGTCATAGACTCTTACTGTTTTAAAACTCTTGATGTTTGTTTCTCTGGGAATAGTTTCATTGTCTTCTCATTCTTGATGTCCTGGGGAAGAGCCCTGGTCACAACTGAGAGCAAGGCACAGGTGGACCAGGTGCGTGCGCAGGCAGGGCAGGAGGCAGAGACTCAGCTGTCACCTGAGGCCCAGGTGGAAGTTGCTGTGTGGTCCTGTGCCAGCATTTGAGTGTCCCTTTTGATGGGGCCTTGGTGTGAACAGGGAGCTGACCTCCAAGATGTGTGGACAGAGAATAGCCTGCTCACCCATGCTTTAGTGGGTACCAAATCTGTTCTTATCAATTGGCCTTTTATCTCTGAAGTTCCTAATAATGGCCTAAAGGCAAGAGGTAGTTTTTTAAAAAAATATTTTTAGTTGTAGATGGACACAATACATTTCTTTTATTTATTTTTATGTGGTGCCAAGGATCGAACCCAGTGCCTCATACATGCTAGGCAAGCGCTCTGCCACTGAGCCATAATCCCAGCCCGAGGTGGTTCTTCCAATGATATTTTGTTGGTTTTTTAACCATGTTCATACTTCACAATGATGAAGCACTTGAGCTTAGAATTACCTAGTTAGTGTCTTTTAAAGGAAGTGAAAAGGGAAAGGGAGCCTCCATCCAGTGGCAACTGGACTCCTCCCAGTGGCACATTGATGCTCTGGGGTTCCGACACAGGAAGCCCCATCTCCCTGCACAGATGGGACGTGGCCCCCAACAGGTTGTGACCCTTGCACCTAATGTTTTCACAACCAGTTAGCTGAAGAGCAGCCTCGTAGTTCTAAGAGGGTTCACACATGGTAAAGCCTATCTGCAGCCCTGACCTGCTGCTGGGGCACCTTCGGCTTGGAGAGGACGCTTGGGAAAGCCAGGGGGCACCAGCCCTGGGTGACCGTGCTCCAGATCCAGGCTCGGATCTGCTGCTTTTTGACTTTTAGTTTTATTTGACATCTGGCATCAGGACATTCAGTGCAAGCAAAACGATTTTCCATTTGTCTTGTGAATTTTATTCTGAAGTGTTAGCTATAGTCTTCTCTCACTGGGATAATTGCTCTTTATCGTCTTTCTCAAAAGTCAGTTCAGAGTAGGGGCAATGTCAGCCTGGGGAGGAAGACAGGACCTACTGTGGCAAGTGAATTTTATTTATTTTTCTTCCTTTTTAAAAATTTATTGTTTTTAGATACACATGACAGTGCAGTGTATTTTGACGTATCGTACATCCATGGAGTATAACTTCCCATTCTTGTGTTTGTACATGATGTGGAGTTTCACTGTTGTGTATTCATATACAAACACAGGAAAGCTATGTCTGATTCATTCCACTGTCTTTCCTATTCCTGTCTTCTCTCCTTTCCCTTCATTTCCCTTTGTCTAATCCAGTGAACTTCTATTCTTCCCTCCTACCCCTCTGAGTGTGTTAGCATCCACATATCAGAGAGAACATTTGGCTTTCGGGTTTTTTTTTATAGGATTGGCTATTTCACATAGCAGGATAGTTTCCAGTTACATCCACTTACTGGCAAAAGCTGTAGTTTCATTCTTCTTTATGGCTGAGTAAAATTCCATTGTGTATAAATACCAAATTTTCTTTGTCCATTCATCTGTTGAAGGGCACCTAGGTTCCATAACTTGGCTATTGTGAATTGAGCTGCTATAAACATTGATGTGATTGCATTACTATAGTATGCTGGTTTAAATCCTTTGGATATTTGCCAAGTAGTGGGATCATTGGGTAAAATGGTGGCTCCTTTCCAAGTTTTCTGAGGAATCTCCATATGCTTTCCAAAATGATTATACCAATTTTCAGTCCCACCAGCAATGTATGAGTGTACCTTTTCCACTACATCCTCACCAACATTTATTGTTATCTGTATTCTTGATAATTGCCATTTCGACTGGAGAGAGATGAAATCTCAATGTAGTTTTAATTTGCATTTCTCTAATTGCTATAGATGTTGAAAATATTTTTATATATTTACTGACCATTTGTATTTTTTTTCCTGTGAAGTGTCTGTTCAGTTCCTTTGCCCATTTATTGATTGTGTGTGTGTGTGTGTGTGTGTGTGTGTGTGTGTGGTGTTAGAGTTTGCAAATACATTTTTTTAAAAAATGAATATATTTTAAAATTCTTTTAAAATAAATAGATAGATAGATTGATTGATTTTTTTTTTTTTGGTTCCAGGGATTGAACTCAGGAACATTTGACCACTGAGCCACATCCCCAGCCCTATTTTGTATTTTATTTAGAGATAGGGTCTCACTGAGTGGCTTAGCGCCTCCCAATTGCTGAGGCTGGTTTTGAACTTGCAATTCTCCTGTCTCAGCCTCCCAAACTGCTGGGATTACAGGCGTGTGCCACCATTGCCTGGCCAGATTTATTTAATTTTTTATGTGGTGCTGAGGATGGAACCCAGTGCCTCACTCCTGCTAGACCAGCGCTCACCACTGGGCCACACCCCAGCCCCTGCAAGTGCATTTTAAAGGCCTTCTGAGGCCCTCAGTGTTTACCCATCAACCTGCTTTGTCTGAGTTCTTGGATATTTTAAAATAACACCAGCATTGAAGCAGAAAGACGACCTCTGACATAAGCACGCTTCTCACAGCCTGTTTCCAGAGGGGCCTACGAGAACACGCTCCTGAAAGACTTCTCTCTGTAACTCTAGGGAGGATTTTCTTTTAGCTCATTTTTAAAATGAGCTGGATTCTGACTGATTTCCCCTCCACCAGCCCTAGACATCTGAACATGCTCCAAGGTGAAATGAGCCCCCAAAGCCTCATTCCTCATTCTGACCTGTCCCCACTGAAGGACCATGTCATGGAAGGACCACATTACAGAAAGCTTTGCTGATGTTGATGTGACATTAAGGAATGTGACGGTTCCATCTTCCTACCCTTCCAATGCCCAGGCAGAAGCCGAGGCCCAGCTCTCCTCCATGGTAGCAGCGTGGGCTCAACCCTCTCCTCCCACTCTGGTGGGCCCCCAGAGAGCCCCTCACCCCCTGGTGGTGTCCCCTCCCCTGGGTGAGGACCTCCTTGGGTCAGAAGTGGGCAGGCACAGAAAAGCCCTTGGCCCCATGTCCTGCAGCTCTCCTTTCCCAGGTGCCTGCTGCCCTTGGGGAGTCAGGGACACCTCCCAGCCTCAACAGTGAGGCTTTGCCCCTAAGTTGACCCCCACCCCACTCTCTGATAGGGCACTGGACAGTGTCCTGGGGCTCCTGGCTAGCTGGTGCCATACCACAGCCACCCTAGGTTCCAGGTTCCCTGTGCCTGGGTCTGTCTTGGTATCTGGCTGTCGCCTGCCCTCTCTTCTGCAGGTGCTTGGAGTCCATGCCTCTGCAGCTCTTTGCTCTTTTCTGCAAAAGGCAGGGTCATGAAAGTTGAGGACCCTCTGAGCCATGTGCCAAGGACCCCTCCCAGTGCCCAGGTGCAGGAGGCAGACTTGGGAGCCCAGCTGTGCTTCTCCTGGACACTTGGACACCGTGGCTCTGGTGGCACCCTGGAGGCACGTCCCCGCCCACCAGGGGCAAGGCTTTATTATTCTGCAGCATCCTCAGGGGCCACGCCCAGACCTTCTCCAGTCCCTCCAGTACTGCTTATTTTCCTAAACATTTGGTTATGGCTTTTAAATCAGCACCTGCTAAATTACCTAGGGAGGGTTCTGCTGCCAGCACCCTGACTGCCATGCGATTGTCACCAGAAGTAGTGTGACCTCAGCACCATGAAGCAGCCTGGGCCAAGTGAACACCCCAGCTGAGGACTCCAGGGACACACCTGTCCATGGACAGCGACTCTCTCTACACCACAGCCCGCTGCAGCGAGGGAGAGCGCACAGCGGTGTTGGAAGGGCTGGGTGTGAGGAGAGGAAGGTCAACGGTTCATTTTCAGAATGTTATTTAGCCTTAAATACAAAACTGGGATGTTAGAAAGGCAGCAGGAGGGGAATAAGCAGAATGGAAACGTACCCGCAGTTAACATCAAAACGTGAAAACCCACAGGCCCTGACCAACAGGAGGGGAGAGGAAGGGGCCTGCCTCACCCCAAAGGCACTCAAACAAGAAGACTTTCCTGCCACGGGAGAACAAAGGGAGGTGGGGACAACTAGAGGTGCATTTCTTCAAACCACCCAGGAGGAGACAGTAAACCTGGGTGGTGTTCTGGAAGGCAGTGCACCCCACAGGACTCAGCCAGTGAGGAACCAGGGAGGGTCCCGTGGCTCTAGGGGGCAGATGTGAATGCACACACTCTGGGTGTGCCTGACCACAGGTGCCCGATCTCGCAGGACCGTGTCGAGGGCCTCGCTTCTCTGTCCCTGTGTCTCTCGGTCCATTCTCGGGGCTTGGACAGGTTTGGGTGGGAGTGGAAGGAAGCGAGTGCTCTGCAGGGGCGGCTGAGCGCCCCGGGGATCTTGCCTAGAAGGAGGACGGAGGAGGTGAGGCTGGGACTGCGAAGACGCGAGTTGGCTGGGTGGGGTGGTTTCTGTGAGTGGATGTATTCCTCCCTGCTGTGTCTGGAAGGACGAGGGGCTCCTGCTGGCCTTTTCCTGTCAGTCGAGTGGCCTCCGTGTTCCTTGACACTTTCTGTGCTCACCAGATCACCAGGGGGGGCCCAGCCAGCTCCCCGATGCCGGCCACTGCTCTCTGCCTGGCAGGCAGACGTGTGTGAGCCTGTGAGGCAGGAGAGCCCACCTACCTGGCCGCCCCCGTGGGAAGACCGTGTCCCCATCGCTGGACTGTGACAGCAGGAGCCTTGGCTGATGACTAGGCCGTGGTGTGCTGGAGGCTGTGTCTCCTGCTTCTGCCCCAGTTCAAGCCCCCAGAGAGCCTTTGGTCAGCTGATGGGGATGGACTACAGGTGGCCCAGGAGGGCACAGCACAGCACTGCGGTCCTGCTCAGCCGTGATGGACTGCCTAGAGTATCCCTCACACGCTTATGGCTGCACTGCTGGAGGCCGCTGGTGGGCAGACCTCAGAGGTCAGCCCCTCAGGGCCGATCGGCTCAACACCACACCCCTTCCCTGGGCCCCTCACATCCTGCTGGTCCTGGCCATGTTGTCCTAGCTCAGGACCCCTCTGAAGTGCCATCCTAGTTCCAGGGTCCCTCTCCATGGGGCTGGCTGAGGCTGTCAACAGGGTGCCCTACAGCTCAGCCTCCCCTCTGCCCTCCTGCCCCCCTTCCATCCACAGGCGCGTCCCCCAAAGTTCTGCTGCTGCCTCTTTTCCTTCTTCTTCGTGGTACTCGTGCTAAGCAAGCGCTCTACCACTGGCCACATCCCAGTCTTTAAAAAATTTTATTGTGACACAGTGCCCAGGCTGGCCTCAAACTTGTGATCTTCCTGCCTCAGCCTCCCGTGGAGGGAGGTGTTTGCCATTTGCACCTGTGCCTGATTTCCTCTAAACCTCCCTCTCTCTCTCTCTCTCTCTCTCTCTCTCTCTCTCTCTCTCTCTCTCTCTCTCTCTCTCAATAGGGTTTGAACCCAGGGGTACCACATCCCCAGCCCTTTTTTATTTTTCGTTTTGATACAGGGTCTCCCTAAGTTGCTGAGGCTGGTCTCAAACTTGTAAACCTCCTGCCTCAGCCTCCCGAGCTGCTGAAAGGAGCAGCAGGCCTGGTAAACAGCTCTAATAGATATCCTGCATGCTAAACCCAGAGTGTCCTCCTGAGAACTTAGCAGCCTTTTCTTTTATGAATTTTAGGTTAAAGAGACAGAGAAAAAGAAAGAGCTAAAGGGTAAAAATAAACAATATTAGGAAGAAAACTAGAAACCTAACCAGAGGTTCTACAATTATTAAAAATGTAGTAAGAGGTTGATATAAATGTTTTGTTCAATACATTTGAAAGGACATTGGATAGGTAGTTTCCTAGAAAATATAAATTAGGAAACTGAGAAGAGAATTTAAAACCTATGACAATTATGGCTTGGAGATATAGCTCAGTTTTGCCTCGCACGTACAAGCTGTGGCACCACAACAAAACAAAAATCCCCAAACCCCTAACAATTAAAGAAATTTTAAATTTTTTGCAAATGATGCATTTCAAAGTAATTTGTACAAAATATTGGAAGAGTAGATCATTTCAAATCTTTAACAGAACCTACCAGAGAAAAGAAAAAGACTATTAGATTGTGCATACTGTGTTGTGTGTGTGGTTATGTGGTTTAATGTTGGTAACGAACACGAACAAGGGCACTCTAAAGAAAAAACTCACAAGCACATCTCATTGATGGACACAGATGGAAAACTACAAAACACGTCTTAGCAAAGCTATATAAAGGTTTGCTTCAAATAACAACCAATTGAGGGCTGGGGCTGTCGCTCAGTGGTAGAGTGCCTGCCTTGCACGTGGGTTCGATCCTCAGCACTATATAAAAATAAGTAAAGTGTCCATCCACTACTAGAAAAAATTTTTTAAAAAATAATAGTCTATTGAAGTTAACCTCAGGAATGCAACGTGCTGAGTATACGGAATGCTGCTCTAACATTACCAAATGGATTGATCTCACCTCCCAGGTGCCATCAGCTTTCAGTTGACAATCTTGTCATCTAAATCAAGTCCTGTCTATACAGCTCCTCCAGTGTGGCTTCTCGAGGCCGGTACACCCACGACCCCACGAGGCGGCTTTCCCCGCTCTGCCTCCTGCCCGGCTCTGCTCTCACAGCTGTCCTGTACCATGTGACTGGTAGAGGAGCTCAGGTCCACGCCAACTCTGAAAGCCAGCTGGGCAAATATTGCAATTCTTTGACAGGTCTTCAGGTCTGCCACTAACTCTCCATGGCTTGGGCCTTACCCTCTGAGCTCTTGGCTCTGTTCCCTGCATTCTTTTTTTTTTTTTTTTTTTTTTTTTTTGAGACAGGGTCTCACTAAGTAGCTGAGGCTGGCCTAGAACCTGTGTCATAGTCACTGGATCACAGGTATACCTGGCCCCCTGAATCTCTTTTTTAAAAATTTTCTATTTATTTTTTATGGAAGAGAGCACACTTTGTGATCTCACAGTTTCTCAGGCTACTTCCTTTCAACATCTCCTTTTATTTTGTACTGCCCTGCTTTAAAAAAAATGTATATTTTTAAAGTTGTTGATAGACCTTTATTTTACTTACTTATATGTGGTGCTGAGAATTGAACCCAGTGCCTTACATATGCCAGGCAAGTGTGCTACTGCTGAGCCCCAGCCCCAGTCCCCTGCTTTGCTTTTTAAGTCCACACTGGTGGTATCTGTGCTGATATAATTCTTTCTAAACCTTTGTGGGCCAGACCATGGTGACCCACCACTGTAATCCCAGCCTCCAAATGGCTGAGGTGGTAGGACTGCAAGTTTGAACCGGACTCAGCATTAGAGAGCCTGGGTTCAAACCCCAGTCCTGGGGGCAAAGTCTGTGGCCTCCCTGTGATTTCCATTGAGCATTAGAGAAAAGAAACACAGGAAGCCTTTGGGATAGGTCCTTCTCTACCTTGGCCTCCTGCTGGCGTGGCCCCTGCTGATCGGGGCACACCTCCTTTTTAAAGGACCTTTGGTGTGACTGAGGATTACTGTGGGCACCACCTTGGATCTTTCTGGGTCTCAACAGGAAGTTTTACAGTCATACCCGTAGCTACACGGTGGGCCAATTCTCCTGGGTTCAGAATTTGTTGGGAAGCCATTTTTTAAAGGTAGTGTCTTTCATCATTTGGAGACACTGAGAAATTCTCACCAAGTACTGGTCCCTTTTCGGCAACCTTCCTTTTTTATTATTAATTTTTAAAAATTTATATATGACAGCAGAATGCATTACAATTCATATTACACATATAGAGCACAATTTTTCATATCTCTGGTTGTGTACAAGTATATTCACATCAATTTGTGTCTTCATACATGAACTTTGGTAATGATGTCCATCACATTCCACCATCATTTCTAACCCCATGCCTCTCCCTTCCCCTCCCACTCCTCTGCCCTATCTAGAGTTCATCTATTCCTCCCATACTCCCCCTCCCTATGAATCAGCCTCCTTATATCAGAGAAAACATTGTTTTTTGGGGGATTGGCTAACTTCACTCAGCATTATCTCCTCTAATTCCATCCATTTACCTGCAAATGCCATGATTTTATTGCTCTTCATAGATGAATGGATAAAAAAAATGTGGCATTTATACACAATGGAATATGACTTAGCAGCCTTGTTGTTCATTTCTCTTTTGCATATTTACTGTAGGCAGTGAGAGGGAACCAAGTGGTGCCTTCAGCATCTTGCTGGGAGACCTAGAGGGTCGCCCATCTCCAAGGGACTTTCGACTTTCCACAGGTCCAGAGGCTGTGCTTTCTGCCATCAGGTACAGAATTCCTTCCCCTCCAGTTTCCAGTAACACATCCCCGGCTTCTTTGTTCTCCAGGACAACAAGGTCCCTCCAGGGCACCTCAGCCTTCAGCTTCCACACTGCCCAGAAGCAGGTCCCGACGCGGCTGGTATAAAACATAAGCACAGGTTGTCCCCCGGTCCTGCGGGTTGGGGGCCTCTGCAGAGCTGCTGAGCTGGGTGGCCTTTTTGTCAGTGACATCCCACCTTTTTGCCCATGTTTTAAAAGAGGGCCACTAGGTCCAGCCCACCCTCGAGGGAAAGGGTTAAACAGGCGTGGGGACCAGCAGGCAGGAATCCCTGTGGACCTCTCAGGGGCTGCCCTGCACACAGACAGGGAGACCTCCAGCAGCAGAGAAGAGGCAGATCACACAACTGAAGCAAGTGTTTTAAATCCACCCAAAGAGTCCTCAGCATCGGCCTGAACACCACAGCCCTCCCCTGGACAGAGTGGAACTTCAGCCACTTGACACATTCCTGTGGGACTCCAGCGCCAAGAACTGGGAGGTCCTGGCACCTCCCCCACCCGGAGCAGGGTGCCTGCAGGAGGGAAGCAGCCCCTGGCAAATTCACTCTGGAGTCACTTAGGCCCGTCTCTGAAGGGATTGAGGCGACTGGTGCCTAACACAAGGAAGTTAGAAATTAGAAATACAGGAAGAGAAGGGAAATCCCGACTGCAGGTCTTTAATTTTATGTGGATCTGTACATGTGTGCACACGCACACCCAGAAAGCTGCTCCCAACGCACTCCTGAGGCTGGAGGAGCTGGCCACGTGGCCCCCTCGTTCATCCAGTTGACTGCTCAGCCAAAAACAGCCCTCAGTCGGAAACTTGGAAACTTGGATCCGAGTGGGAGTGTCTGAGGTCATCCCAGGGATCCAAAGGCAGAAATGGCCACTGGGAATATTTCCCTGGATGGAGCCCTTATATCCATGGGAACTGGGATGCAGGGACACAAACCTTCCCTGGAGGCCTCAGCGCAGGCAGATGGAGAGTCAGAAAGTGGGGTGTGTGTATGTGCGAAGGGGGGGACCCACTCAGCCACTCTGCTTCCAGTCACGGATGGGGCCAGCTCTCAGGGCTGGGAACAAAATGCTGTCCACTCCCCTGCCAGCTTTCCCTGACCCCTCCCCTCAGCAGGAGGGGCAGCTTTGACAGTGACAGTGACTCTGAGGCCTGGAAAGTGCTCCCCTCACTGATGCCTCACCCTCCCTCTCCTCTGAAACAACCCCTCAGAGAGGTGATTGACAGCACCGCCAGGAGGTGGCCGGGCAAGATCTAGGGTGCAGGAGGGGAGCTAGTCAGCAGCTTCTGCCTACCCCATCTCAGGAAGCGGGGGAAGAGAGGGAGAACTGCCGTCCTGGACAGCAGTAAAGCTCTGACACATAACCTTTACAGTAAGAAAAAGTCTATCTTCTATTAAAATACCACATATCAGGACTGGGGGTGTGGCTCAGTGGTAGAGTGCTTGCTTGGCGTGCAAGTAACCTGGGTTAGATTCCTAGCACCTCCCAAAAGTAAAATAATAAGAAGAACTGGGAATGTAGCTCAGTGGTAAAGCACTCCTAGGTTCAATCCCCAGTACCACCCCCAAATCACATATCATACAAATAAACATAGCCTCATAACCACTTTACAAATAACTTTCCTTTAACACATTATTTCAGATTATAGGCATAGTTTTGAGCTTCCTTTTTTATTTATTTATTTTTTTAGGAGATTGCTCAAAATGGCTTCCTAAGTTAAAAAATATATGTATGTTGCAGCTAGGGAGGTAAAATTGTTAATTTGTGCAAATTTATATAAAGTACTCATTTCAAAGGTCAGTTTTTAACATTTATCATATTATGTGAAAACTATACAAAAACATCCTTGCTGGTTTGCTTGTGTTTCAGGAGCTCTGTCACCGTTCAGCTATGCAGGTATTCAGACAAAACATCTCAACCTGGCCAACACTGGCTCCCCAAAGCACTTCTGCCAAAACACTCCCTATCAGCTGGACACCCTTCCCTCTAGTCACCAGCTTGTTTCCTGGAGAATAACTGGAAGCAGTGTGTGAAAACCTTAGGAATTACAGATTTACAGGTAAGTCAGACAGACACTCTAAAAACCATCAATTTCTAAAGCCATTTTTTTTTTATTTCCAATTTACAGTGGCAGAAATCGATTAGATGCCAGTTACAATCAGGCAGCTCTGAGCTCTTTGTGTGGGCAGTTGTCCCCCTCCAACAATATCTCCTTTCAAACCAACGTTGTGTATGTCATAACTATATTTAGAATAACGCCGAGGAAAATCTTACTGCTGCAATTCCAGGCTGTGAAGGAGAGGAGAAAACCTCCTGCAACGGGCACACGTAAAAGTTCAGGTGGCCGTCCTCAATCAAAGCAAACATCAACCGGGTGCTAATCACAACCACACAAGTCCATAACAAATTCCAATGAAAGAAAAGAAGGGTATTGTCTCCACACTGGGGGAAATGAGCTTTTTTTGGTTTCTTCTTGTAGCGCAGTCAGAGGTAAACAAAGTGGCACAGTTTGGGCCAGGGTTGGGCAGGCAGGCGGCCTGAGCGCCGTCTGAGCTGGTATGCAGAAGCACACACTTGTCTAGGCGTGGGAGCTTTCTTTTAAAAGGCACTGAGCACCGACACTGAGCTTCAGAAGTCACGAAGCGCGACCGACGCGGAAGATCACCGCGGCACACTAGCCGATGAACCTCTCGGACGGCCACGTATTATGGGCGTTGACCGGGACGCGGGGCGCCTCCTCCGGCGGGGCCAGGGCCTCCATCTCGCGCACCACCTGCGTGAACACGCGGTCCACCATCATCTTGCTCTTGGCCGTGACCTCCAGGAACGGGCAGCGCCACTCGCGGGCCAGCGCGCGGCCCTGCGCCGTCAGCACCTGGCGCTCGGCGTCCAGGTCGGCCTTGGTGCCCACCAGCACCAGCGGCACGGCCTTGGGCCCCCGCAGCCGGCCCATGCGCTCGCGCAGCGGCCGCACCGCCTCGAAGGAGGCCTCGCTGCACACGCTGTAGAGCACCACGAAGCCGTCGCTGTTCCTGATGTATAGGTCCTTGAGGGTGACCAGGTGGTCCGCGCCCACGGTGTCCACGATCTCCAGAAGCGCGGGCGCCGCGTTCACCTCGATCACCTTGCTGAACAGCTCTTCCACCGACGACTCGCAGCGCTCGGGGAAGCGGCCGCACGCGAACTGTGTGGCCAGCGCGGTCTTGCCCACGTCCATGCTGCCGAGCAGCACTACCCGGTAGCCCTTGGCTGGGCGCAGCACCAGGCCCGCCATGGCCAGGAGCGAGGGGACGCGCGTCCTTAGGGCGCGGGCAATGGCGCGCGGAGGCGAGGGCGGGCAGGGGGCGGGGTGGGTTTGGGGGCGGGCAGGGGGCGGGGAGGGCGGACACGGGGCGGGGTTGGAGGGCTCCCCCGGAGGCCCCGCGAACGTCTTCTGGGGCCCAGCAGGGGTGGGCGCCTTCCCTGGCGCCTGGACCTGCTCGCGCCTGGCCTGGATCTGCCCTTGCGGGTCGAGGTGCACCCACCCACCCCAGCCACCGAGACCGGGGGGCCTGGCTCTCCGCCTCTTGCCTCCCGCGTTTCTCTCAAGTCTCGCTCCGCCCCGGCCCGGAGTCCTGGCGGCGGCCAGCCCCACCAGTCCCTTCTCTAGGCCTCCCCTCTTCCCCCAGCCTCCGGTCATGGGTAGATCCCCCCGGAGCTGTCAGGCCCTTCTCGGCCTTCCCCTCATATGCCGCCCACAGGTCTGCTGGGGCCCCCGCAGTCAGTCCCTGGCCCTGCTCTGCTTACTGGGGGAGCCCCTCTGTCTGCGGATCAGAAGGTAACCTGATTCCTTCCAGGCCAACCCAGGAAATTCAGGGATTTCTCCAGCATTCCAGATGCAGCCTGGTGGACCTAGCCAGGCTGCCGCTCAAGGTCAGGCCTGGCTGGGCCTGTAGCTGAGGCCCTCTGAGCAGGGAGGACCCCAGGCTGAAGGGCAGGTGAAGGAGGAGCCAGCCAGGGAGCTTCACACTGAGGGTCCTTAATACCTTGCACCCTTGAAGTCCCTGAGCAGGGACCTGGGATCTTCATAAACTGTCAATCACAACCTCCCCAATTAAACCCTCCCAGGTTTTCCACTGGGCCCTCCTGATAAAATCAAGAATTTTCACTAGGGCCTCAGACCAAACCCAGGTCATTTTTGGAAGTGCAAAGAGTGCATTCAACAGTGGCTGTGGTCACCACCCACCTCCTTAGGTCCCTTCTACTCCAGTTGGATAACCTACTAGTCCTTGATTTCCTAGCCCCCTGAGGGCAGGGCCCCAACTGCTAGGATTGTCTTCCTAAGCTCCTCTGCCCTGGCTTGGTGCAGAAGCAACTGCCTTAGGACCTTAAGAGCCCCAGGGTGCCCTAGTTGAGAAAGGCTAAGCCTGCACAACCCTTTCTCCAGTGTGGAATATCCCTCAAGCTACCCTGGCTTCCTCCTGTGCAGCCTTGTCTAGGACGGGCCCCAGCAGGGGTTGAGGCCACTGTCCTGACTCCTGGGTGACAGAGACTCAGGGGCAAAATTTTAAGTGCCCACAGAATACATCCTGCATAGCGGTGTTTGTGGTCAGCCACAGAATATGCTTTCCTGTGAACACTGCAGAGAAGGTGTTGGTGTACAATCAATCCGTCATACATTGGCGATTACAGATAATGTGGTTTCTTAAAAAAAAAAAAAAAAGTAATCTTAAAGACTTTCTCAGATTGCCATGTAACAAAACTAGGGTTCAATCTGATAAATGAATCACCGCAAATGTTCCCTGGAGAAACACAAGTTTGGTTTCAGCTGCTTCCCACAAATGCTTTGAAAGAACACAGAGAATCCATAGCCCAAAATGTCACAGAGCACAAGAAAATTGCTGAGTGAGAACCATTGGGCTGTGCAGTCACAGCCATAGCTGGAAAACTGCAGCACTGGTATTATCAGGCTCGAAATAGTTACATCTTATGTGTTTAAAGAAATAAAAAAGAAACAATGTAACAACCACCAGAGAGCAAGAGACTGGGGGGGGGGGGGCAAGTAATTTGAAAGAGACCCCTCCCCTCAAAAAAATCCTTCTAGGAATGAAAACTATGAAAATTTTCTATTTTAATTCATGTAATATGTCCATTGCTATGTATGATGTTGTGGTATAATAAGGAATCTGCATTTGAGGCATAAATTATCCAGGGGCCTGTGCCTGGGAGGGGTCTGGGAGCTGGAACTAGGGAGGCCCAGAGCAACGTTCCCAGTAGTCACCACCAGCACCAGACGATGTGTCTTCCCAGCAGCAGAGCTGCCCACTGTCACTGGAGAGGGGTCCAAGAAGTCCCCCAGAAGGGAGAAGGGGATCTCACCTCACCCTGGAAGGAATTTCAGGAAGTGTCAAAGAGGCATTAAAAAGGATTTTTTAAAAAAGGAAAGCAGATTTCTTCAGGAAAGCATCAGTAGAGCAGGACACACACTCAGAAGGAGTGAATTGTGCTTTGGGGTCTTGGGCTCTTTTTTTTTTAGAGGAAATGTAGTAAACAATGCCATGAGAAGTATGTGGGAGTGACATCCTCCAGCTGGCTCAGCTCTCCTATTGATGGACTGGGGTCTGGTCTTTCAGGGAGTCTGGGTTAGGGCATCTAGTTAATAGATGATGTTTGGCATACACCTGTTTCATAAGCCTTTAACAGCATTTTCCCTTAGCTTTATTTAGTCTGAAAAAAGTGCTTGTGTAAGCCAGCAATGTATGTAAGCATGAATTATCTAGACTTGATACTCTAAGATGCTTGGCTTTTTAAGAATTTAGGAATTTATGTTAAGGAAAACAGGCATGGAAAGTAAAGGTAAGGGTGTTTATGGAGCTTCTTAGAGTAAAAGTTGCAGTTTCATGATTTGGTCCTGTGAGCAGCTGGGACACTTCTCCAGGTCCATGGTGGCCTCCAGGTTGCACTGTCCTGACATCCAACACCAGAGGCCAGCTCTGCCTGCTCATCTACCGAGCAGGACTTAAGATGAATGTGTAGCTCACCAATTAAGCAGGACTCCATGAATGTGCTGCTTTGATGCTTTAGGATGTCTGATTACACCATAATTGCAAACTTTGGTCCTAAAGATGAGTCTGAATTCTACAAGCCCCAAGAGAGTGCACTTTCCTATCTCACAAGCCAAGAGAGATAAGTAATTCAGCTTTGTCTTTTTAGCCCATGTTCAAAACCTCGCTGCTCTTCACACAGTGTGAGCTGAAGTTGTGCACCAACAAGGAGAAGGAGCTCCAGAAGCCACCATGCCTGTGTCTCCCAACAAAGCCTGTACCTCAACGGATGCCTTCATGATTTGGGCCATGACGCAGAATAAAAAGATGTTCATGGCAGGTGTGGTGGTGCACACCTGTAATCCCAGCTGAGGCAGGAGGATGGTGAATTCAAAGCCAGCCTCAGCAATTTAGCAGAACCCTGTCTCAAAATAAAACACAAAAATGGCTGGGGATATGGCTTAGTGGTTATTAAGCACCCTGGGTTCCATCCCTGGAATGAAAGAAAGGAAGGAAGGGAGCGGGGGAGGGGAGGAAGGGGAAGTTTGCCATGCTCTGGCTGTGATCCACCAAGCAGAATTTAAAGAAAAATTTCCAGGGCTGGGGATGTGGCTCAAGCGGTAGCGCGCTCGCCTGGCATGCGTGTGGCCCGGGTTCGATCCTCAGCACCACATACCAACAAAGATGTTGTGTCCGCTGAAAACTAAAAAATAAATATTAAAAAATTCTCTCTCTCTTTAAAAAAATAAAGAAAGAAAGAAAAATAAAGAAAAATTTCCAAGCATTAAGGCAAAATCTAGTTCCCCCACAGTTTTCCCATGGTTGGGACACCCTAACTGTGATGGGTACTTGTGATCAGAGCACCCCTGCTGGGGATCTTGTGGTCCATCTCTTCCTACATGTGGGGACAGCAGGAAGGCAGCACTGGCCTCTGAAGTCAGCAGTGCACTCAGTGTGTGCCCTGCTCCAGAGCAGGCCCAAAAGGTGATCTTCTCCACCAGCCCCTCACAGGCTGGGGATTTCTATGTGAAACACATGCCAGCAAGTGCTTCTTTGTCCAGGTGACCATAATTTGGAACCCTGAGTTTTCACCAGGCTCAAGGAGATGGTAAAAGGACAATAGTAGTCAGCAGAACCAATGAGATGTGGCCAAAGATTCTTTTATGCCTGAACCAAGACATAAAACAAAAGAAATGCTTTTAAGTTTTTCTAAGTGCTCCCCTGTGGCTAATCTGCACCTTTGTCTGATGCACGCTCTGACCTGCCACATCCTGCGAGTCCCATGTGTGGCTGGCTGGGTGCTGCCCTTGGGGATTGCATCCTGCCACGTGTGAAGGCAGCATTCCTTTCTTGTGCCCTGGGCCAAACCCAGGGTGAATTGCCTTGTCAGCTTCCTGTTTCTCCCCACAGTCACACACACCAACTGTGAAAATGTCTTCATGCCAGAGTTATATTTCCTTAGGCATAGAGAAATTGAAAATGGCCAAAATCTGGAACTATAGATTTATGTCCACCTCTGACATTTTTTCTGATAAATTAATGTCTAAATTGGGGCAAGAATCAGTTATTGAGAAGGAATATGTGAGAGAATATATGTGTATGCGCTTGTAAGTATAAGTCTGCCATATGTTGCTTGTCACATATATTTTCTTAGCTGCTGAAGAGAAAACATCCATTCCCCTTTTGAAAATATTTCTATTTCCAGAGTTGGAACTTATTCTTAAGTTATACTTGATAGAAAGAGTATTTTTATTCAAAACACATCAACCATTCTAATAAGCCCTTTTGTAAAAACCAACTCTAGGAGACACAAGTGCCTGGTGGATCCTGTTGGAGTCCTCTAGGGCATCTGAATAGTGTCACCAATTCTGCCCACACAGGAGTGATACAGGAAAAAGGGCACTCATCTGGATTGCTTTAGTTCTCCTGCCTTAAATAAATCCCAAACTCAAAAAGCATTTGAGGTAAATGTCATTAAATGGATTGGAATATGCCTCTTTATAGCTAAAAAAAAGAAAAAAAATAGAAAAAAACTCATAGATACCTTTATGTTAAAAAAAGAATACTGAGGAGTATATCTATGCAGATTTATTTCTGAAGATAGCTTCAATGCAAATTAATCAGTATACTTTTTCCAAAGTTCCCCAAAATGGCTTAGGATTCCACAAATAGAACAAATTAGATTCTACCCCCAAATATTCATAAGTAAATCCCACTGCTCTTAAAATAAGGCAATTGTTCCTGGTCCTCTGTAAATGGAATCTTACCTAGTAAATGCTGATGAAACTCCAATTTTTAGAGGCTATCTCCATGCATACGAGTAAGTGGAGATGGAAATCACAACCATCCAGTCATTGCATAGTAGGGATTGATTGGATAGGTGTAGACAGTCAATCAAGATATTTTTCACCAAAGCAGATGACTTTAGCATTGAAATTCCCAGGCTATCTGTGTTGATAAATTTAAAAATTTTTAATTTTCTGTGTAAACATGAAGACAACATGAGATTAGAGAAATATTTTCCTTCAGTTAATTTTTTTAACACAGGGGTATCACAGTGGAGAACCTAGACTATGCTACCTGTGTTTCAAAATAATGCAGTTCACCTAACCTTCAGCAGAACATAAGTTTTACATATTCTAGGTATAAAAATGTTTAATGATGTCTTAAAGAAGACTAGCGTCTTTGGGGGCACTTATAGCTATATTTTACTGCAAAAAAAAGTGGGAAAAGATATATTTAAGTGTTTTAGACAAATTTAGGTCAACCCAGATGAAAAGTTTAATTTCAGTTACTGTGAATTCTTTTGATTAGTTCTTTGCTTTTTAAAGAAACAGTTTTCATCTTGTTAAAAAAAAATTAGCTAGGAGGAGTTATTTAAAAATCCACAGAGAGGGTTGGGGTTGTGGCTCAGCGGTAGAGCACTCACCTAGCACATGCAAAGCCCTGGGTTCAATCCTCAGCACCACATAAAAATAAATGAATAAAATAAAGGTATTGCATCCAACTACAACAAAAATTTTAAAAAATCCATGGACAGGGTTAAAAATCTTCTATAATATATTTTAATGTATATTTTTGGGAAAGATGCTATGTTGCCAATTATTACGTAAGAAATCTTAAATCTACAAATTTGTAGATGTACAACAAAAGATTTTTTAAGAGAGAGAGAAGAGGAAAAAAAAATTACCTTTTATTTGTTTGGATCTCACTGTCAAAAGTATTATTTAGACCAAGAAATCCTGTGCTGATGACAACTGATCCCATATAGAGTGAAGGTCCTTAAGTATTTTGGAAGTGTTTCTAAAAAATTTTAGGGCCAGGTGGCACACAGCTGTAATCCCAGCGACTCAGCAGGAGGATCACAAATTCAAAGCCAGCCTCAGCAATTTAGGGAGGCCCAGTCTCTAAATTAAAAATAATAAATAAATAAATATGGCTGGGGTGTGGCTCGATGGTTAAGTACTCATGGGTTCAGTCTTGGGTACCAAAAATAAATAAACAAGGGCATTTTCTCCCTTAAAAAAAAAAGTTGCAATTTCCCCCCTCCCTGTTAGTATTCTTTCCGCCCAGGTTTTTTTCTTCTGTACTCCCTGAGCACCCACCCATCCCCCACACACTGTCCCTGTCCCCAGGCTTCTGTCCCTGAAGCCTGCAGGGCAGTGACAGCTTGGCCTGCTCCCCTGCAAACTTCAGCCCCTCCTGCGTGGGCCTGATCTGCCCCAGCCCCCAGGGCTGCCCCGTCCTGCCCTCCCCCATGGCCCATAGCTTCCACCACCCACAGTCCACGTGGCCCCCAAGGACAGCAGGACGCTAGACAGCAAGCCATGGCAGGGGTGGGTGGCCAGCAGTGACAATGGATGCCAGGAGACAGGGCTGGAGTTGGGGACACTCAAAGGTTGTGGGGACCTAGGAGTGGAGAAGGGGGGCGCTTCCTGAAGATTGTTCTGGGGGATTTTGTAGAAGAACTGGGTGGCAGTAAACTTCTGGAGCCATTTGGGTACTTCAGGAATTTCTCTTTGGGTAAGGTTTTGTTCTTGTTTTTTTTTTTTTTTTTTTTGGCACAGAGGATGGAACTCAGGAGCAGTAACCATGGAGCCACATCCGCAGCCCTTCTTAATTTTTAATTTTCGTTTTGAGACAGTGTCTTGCTAAGTTGTTTAGGGCCTTGCTAAGTTGCCCTGGCTGGCCTGGAACTTGTGATCCTCCTGGCTTAGCCTTCCCAGATACTGGGATTACAGGCATGCGTCACGAGGCCTGGCTGTTCTTCAAGTATACAGTTGGCCCTTCGTATCTGCAACACAGATTCTACCAACCTCAGATAGAAAACATTCAGGAAAAGCCCCTCTGTTTGTACTGAACATGTATGGGCTTTTTATTCTTTTCATCATTCCCTAAACAATATGGTGTAACAACTGGTTACGTAGCATTTACGTCACATCAGGTCTTCTCGGAAAGCCAGAGGTGAGCACACCAGAGGACACACCTAGGCTTCCTGCAGATGCTGCACCCATGGAACAAGCAAATGCAGCATCCAAGGAGCCTGTCCCCTGGGGACACCAAGGACCATTGCACAACCGCAACATATATGTGAAAAGTTTCAAAAATATGTGTATGTATGTGAGTGTGTGTGTATGTGTGTGTGTGTGTGTGAAACTTACACTTGATCTTTGCCATGGTTTCTGTCACAAGAGCACTCAAAACCTTTGGGGTTTCCAACTGGTGCCTGAGAGGAGCTGCCCACCTTATCCAGAGCCCCATCCTGGGCCTCAAGCCCTGGAGGACTGAGCTCATCACCCAGGCAAAGGGTCCCATAGTCCCTCCTGTGTACCTCCATGGAAACCTGCTCAAAGGGATTTGGAGAACTCTTGGGTTGATGCAGATGGTCCTATGATAGGGACCCTACAGATGTGCGCTGAGTGCTGCCTCAGGGACTAGTTCTCCTTTATACAAGGTGATAAATATAAGGAAAGTGCGTTCCCCACCTGTCCTTGAGCCTGTACAGCAGATCATGGAACCAGAAGGGGACTAATGCAGTGGGTCAGAAGTATGGTTAGAACTCACTCTGATCTGCAGAAGGGGAATATGGGGTCTGCGCCACTCAAACTTGAGTGGCAGGTGGCTGGGAATGGGAGCTGGAGCAAGGCTGTTGTCAGAGTTGTGAGAACAGTTGGTCTTTTTGAGCAGAAGCTTGAGGCAGCTGGAGATTACCCAGAGCTGCAGTAACCCGGGGCCGGTAACCCGGGGCTGGTCCTCACCAGAGCCAAAGGCCCTCCTGTGGTCAAGCAGGCTTTAGGCGTCCACAGAGCGTCTCAAGTTGAGAGTGGGCTGATTTGAGCCTGTTTAAGGTTTTTTGGTTTGGGTTTTGGTTGTTTTAGAAATTTTTTAAACCATAGATAAAAGCCAGCCGACCCCACAGGGCTTCTTACCACTCTTGCCACAACATGATTAAAGTGCCAGCCCTACCACAGAGCCCAGGCCTTGCCTTCCACACCCACTGCACCCAGGAAAGGCACTGTGACTGCACAGTGTGCCGAAGTTCACGGTCCACCCCCTTCCCAGCAATGAGGTCCTCACAGTGGGTTAGAAGGGTGTGTGACCTCTCCAGAAATCCTGCCCCATGTTCTGCTATCTGGGGTCACTTGTAGTGACAACTCTCTGCATTAGACTGGGACATGCTCTTGTGTGCAAGTTGTGTTTGGAAGTGGTCTCAGGAGTCAGGAAAGGGGACCCTGGGAAAAGAAACACAGGGAATCCATCGCCAGGGTGCATTGTAAGTTGGGCACTGGGTAGGATGTGCCCCAGAATTGCCCACTGGACACCCAGAAAATGGGAGCTTTCGTCCACTGGCATCCAGGCCAGCGCCACCTATGTCTGGCATGCAAAGGTGCGGCTGGCGGAGGGAGCTTCGAAAGCCCTGGCAGCAGGCAGACCCAGAGCAGAGGGCGGGGGCTGACAGGCCACTCCTGCACTCTAGTTGTCGCTGCAGCCATGGCCAGAGCTCAGGGTGGAGATGACAAGGGCACCGGAGCCTCGGGGCTCACAGTTTATAGATGCATATTATCTGCAAGCCGTGGCAGCTCCTGCTGTTCTGCTAGACTGAGAAGCAAAAGAAACACAAGGGGCACCTGACCTGCTGAAGTGCCTGGCGTGGCTCCCTTGGGTGACATGAGGCAGTGGTAGCCCAACCAAGCTGCCTGATCCCACGGGACATGAGGGTCGGTTAACTTAGGCCTTTTTATTGGAAATGCCCATTGATTTTCTCCATCTCTGATAAACCCCTGGGATCTCTCTCCCTTCTCGTTGTTCCTCTTGTAATTGGGGGTGATGGGTTTCCTACGGATGAGCTGCTTTGTGTTTCTGGCCTCGTCCCTTACCACTCTTCTCCTCGCCACCTTCTAGACACCATGACCGTCTGAAAGCTTGCCTGGCGGGGATCTGGAATGTCCCCCAGAAGGCTCAGTGTTGAAAACGTGGTCCCCATGCAGCAGGGTTCAGAGGTGGGGCTGGCAGGCAATGATTGGGTCAGGAGGGCTCTAACCGAGAGGTGGGTGGACTTGTGGGAGGTGGGGCCTAGTTGGAGGAAGCGGGTCACTGGTCGTGTGCCCTGGAAGGGTGTACCTCATCCCCAGTTCCTTCCTCTCTCTGCTTCAGGCTGCCATGAGCTGAGCAGCTTTCCTCCACCACAGCTTTCCGCCACGGACGGATCCCTCTGAGTTGTTCTTGTCAGGTGTTGTGGTCACGGCAACACAAAGACGACTAGCACTGTTTCATTACCGTGCCTGGCTGTGACCATCTCAGAAGCCTGGCCGGTTCTCCTCCTGGGCTGCTTTCCCTGGGGTCTGCCTGGCTCTCCCCTCACTGCAGTCAGGTCTCCTGCTCAAACTTACACAAAGGAATCTCCCCTTCACTGAGTGTGCAGGAAGAATAGTGTCCCCCTAAAGTCCACATGCTGAACTCCTAGCCCTCACTACTCCAGAAGGTGAGCAGATTTGGATAGAGAATCATTGCAGATGCAATTAGTTAATGCCTGAACAGGGGGGTCCATACTCCAAAATAACCAGTGTCCTTACAAACGGGAGATCTGGAGACAGACGGAGGACACCTGTGAAGGTGGAGGCAGAGATCAGAGCGATGCTCCTACAAGCCCAGGAAAGGTGGCTGGACCACGCCCAGAAGCAGGAGAGAGGCCTGGGGCAGGTCCCCCCTCCCAACCTCGGACTCAGACCCTGCCCACACCTCCACCTCAGGTGTCCAGCCTCTGGAACCTGGAGATAATCCATTTCTGCATCAGACCACGGGGTTCAGTTGAGGCAGCACAGGACATCAACACGTGGACCCGTAAGAGGGTCACCACAAACCAGCCCTTTCTGTCCTGTCCTGCTCTTCTTCTCCGACTTCTTCTCACAGCCTGTGACTTTATTGTTCAGGTCGATGGTGTCTTCACTGCAGCGTGGCTCCTGGGAGGTGGTCCCCAGTGCACCTGCAGCATCTGGCATGGCGAGAACTTGGAGCAGGTCCTCGGGATTGCAGCTCTGTGGGATCTCTTGGTTGGAAAACCTGAATTTGTCCCCACACAGGTGAACAATTAGGCAGCAGTTGGAGCAGAATGTGGATTTTGCACTTTCTCAGGTCATTTGGTTTTTGAGAATTGCCAGAAAACGTCACCAGCAAAACCAAAGCACATGGGAACCAGAAACATGCACACCTGCCACCTGCCTGCTGTCCCAGACTACCCTGGGCTGTGACCCACACCCACACACTCGGGGGTCATCTTCCTCCCATGACAGTCTCACAGCTGTGGCCTTGTCTACTCCAGCAGCAAATTCCTGGTCTTTTCATGCTCAGCGTAATACTTTATTTTTTTGTTTTTGGTACCAGAGATTGAACCCAGGGGTGCTTAACCACTGACTGCATCCCTAACCCTTATTATTTTTTATTTTGGGCAGAGTCTTGCTAAGTTGCTGAGGCTGCCCTCAAACTTGCAATCCTCTCGCCTCAGTCTCCTGAGTTGCTCTGATTACAGGCATGTGCCACAGCACCTGGCTTTATTGTAATATTTAAGATTTTTTTTTTCAGTATTGGGAACCCAGGGCCTAGTGAATGCTAGGCAAATACTCTACCACTGAGCTATATCCTCAGCAAATTTCTTTAAAATATAACATATAAAACAGTTCTACCATTTAAAAATTTTTGATTTGTAGATAGACGCAGTATCTTTATTTATTTTTATGTAGTGCTGAGGATCGAACCCAGTGCCCCACACATGAAAGGCAAGTGCTCTACCACTGAGCTACAACCCCAGCCCCCATTTCTACCTTTTTTTTTTTTTTTTTTTTGGTATCAGAGATTGAACTCAGGGGCACTTGACCACTGAGCCACATCCCCGGTCCTATTTTATATTTTATTTAGAGACAGGGTGTCACTGAGTTGCTTAGCACCTCACCATTGCTGAGGCTGGCTTTGAACTCCTGATCCTCCTGTCTCAGCCTCCTGAACTGCTGGGATTACAGGCATTTACCACTGCACCCTGCTCAGATCTTTTTATTAGGTTTCTCCTTTTTAAAAAAATGTGTCACTGATGAAGTGTTTTGAGCATCCTGCCCCAGCTGCATTTTCCCCTGTAATTGCTGTGGTTTTACTGGTACAATTTTGCATTGTATGGTAAATTTTAGGAACACATACATTGTATCATAGGTTTGTTGAGTGACTCAATAAATGCTTGCCTTCATGAATTAAACCCCAATTTATCTGGTAGATCATTTTTATGGTATACTAATGAAATACATTTGCTAATTGCAAGTTGAAGCCATTCGTACCTGAAGGGCTGTGTATGCAGCACAAGGTAGGAAGGAGTGAGCAAGTGACAGTCTCGTCCTTCTTGCTTGTGCAATGCAGACCCTCATGTTGGAGGCCATCAGGAGACTGGGCCTTTCCACCCACAAGGTTGCTGCCTGGGAAAGTGAACTCTCTCATGGGGTTTGAGAAAACCACACAGGAGTGCCAGCCTTTGACCCGCCCAGGCCTGCCAGCCATCAACTCTCTTATTATGGGCTGCAGCTGGGCAGCCATCAGCAATGACCCACAATCTCTACGCCCTGGGTTGATCCCAGCAGTCCCTTGTAGGTGGCCGAGGAGGCACGGCTGCATTCTTTCATGTAACTTGAGGGGCTTTCTTGGCCTCAGCCTCTCTCTTTCAAAGCCGAGCGCAATCTGAGGTCTGTAGAGCTCCAGAACCTTAGGACCCCGCGTCCGTGGGAACTGCAGCCCGAGGCCCCAGGCTGCCTTCTCTTGAACTGACCAACGTGCCCCACTCCCAACCTGGGGGGTGAAACATGGTGGCAGGGAGTTGAGGCTGTGTATGGGAACGGGTGGCTTTGTCAGAGATGATGTTGGAGCCAGCGGTCTGCACCTTCCTGCTCCTGCCCAGGGATAGATAGCCCAGTAGGAGCTGCCCCTTGCCATCAAGGTCAGCTCACATGCTTTCGGCAGGTGGCCAATGACACACCATAGCACAGGTGCGTCCTTCCTGGTCTCTTGACCTGGTCTCCTTCTTTTTTTTTTTTTTTTTCTTTTTAAATATTTATTTTTTAGTTTTTGTTTGTATGTGGTGCTGAGGATGGAACCCGGGCCGCAGGCATGCCAGGCGAGCGCGCTACCACTTGAGCCACATCCCCAGCCCAACCTGGTCTCCTTCTAAAGGCCTCCAGCTCCTTCCTGAGCCTTGGGCAAAGGAAGACTCTGCCCCCAGCTCTCTTCCCAGCTGGGAGGAGCTGGGACCCTGTCCCTCCAGGCACAGAGAGGGCGTGGCCAGCCTGGGGAACAGCTGCCACCGGCATCCAGAGAGCAGCTGCTTGAGCCTCCAGGGAGCAGCACACAGAGGGCCACTATGTTGACCACTGGAAACACCCCAAACAGGCCTAAGCTGCGTGGACAAATGGGGACGTGACAACCCCAGGGCCGCAGATTGTTTCCTCTCCGGCAGTTAAGTAGGCTGGGGAGTGTAGAAACTACTAGAAATTCTGGATGAAGCTGTAGAATCCTGTACAGGAGAAAGGAAGTCCCCAGAACCAGGGAGTCACTGAGAGCCCGGGAGGTCACTGAGGCTGAGCCTCAGCCTTCAGAGGCAGAAGGAAGACCAGCACACAGGGCGGTGTCCTGCGGAGGACTCGTGTTTAGGGCACATGGAGGAGCACAGAGGCCCTTCCACGGAGGTCTAGCTCCCAGCAGCTGCTCTTGGCTCCCGCTTGCCCTATCTCTCCTGGGCTGCTGCACACTGCTGTCAGCTAGGACGCACAAACCCTCCCTTCCCGCACTCCCTGGTCCCCTTATGAAGGAAGGTCGCAGCCAGGTGGATGCCTGCAGGGAACACTGTCCACAACAAAGACCAGACTCCAGTCACTTCCATCAACACAGGAACTTTGGTCACCGGTGTCTTCTTTAGACCCACTGATGGCAATTCGTACTGCCCCCCCCGCCCCCCAGGGAGATGAGGGTCCACTCTCCAGAGGGGCTGCTTTTCTGAAACACTGGGCACTGAAGCACCCACCTGTTGAGGACCCATATACTTGCACTGAAGGCAGGAGCTGCCAGCTCCCAGCAGTGCCAGCCTGCTGGCAACGGTGCTTCTCCCTTCTCCCTCACTCTGCCTCTGATTCCCAGGCAGCAGGGGAACAGCCTCCTCCCCTATACAGGAAGGAGTTTGCCTTCATTGCACTCTAGACAGAGTGGCCACCGTCCAGAAAGCAAATGGCATGGCTGGGCTGGGACTCAGTGGTAGAGCGCTCGTCTACCACGTGTGAGGCCCTGGGTTCCATCCTCAGCACCGCATAAAAATAAATAATAAATAAAGTAAAAGAATTTAAAAAGATAGAGAGCAAATGACAACAAGCACTGGAGACAGTGTCAGGAAATAGGGACACTTTTGCACTGTTGGTGGGACTGTAAATTAGTGCAGCCACCATGGAGGTCAGCATGGAGGTTCCTCAGGAGACGAGGCAGGGAACCACCCAGGGCCCAGCCATGCCACCCCTCGGTGTTGATCCTAGAGACGCAAAGTCAGCAGGAGCAGTGACCCACGCAGACCCGTGTTTACAGCACACATTCACAGGAGCCCAGCCAGGGGGCCAGAGGCAGGACTCTGGCTCCCATTCTCCTTTGTCCCCACTGGTCCTAGAGTCCCATGGGGGCCACACAGGAAGAGGGGGCAGGAGAGGGGTCGGCCTGGGATAGTCCCTCTGTTGGCCATCTCCTCACTCTCATCCACAAGACTCTGAGCCAACACTAGAGGGTTCTCCTGTCTCCATCCTATCCCAGAATCTTTCCAACCTCCTTCCTTGTCACTCTGGTCCCAGGGGGGGTGGTCTAGGGGCTGTGTCCAAGCCTGGGCGTGGGGTCTCCCATGGTGGAACAATCAGACAGCAGAGCCCCTGGGACCCAGGAAGAAGAGGGGCAAGGCCTGGGTCTGGGGACCCCAGGTGGATGGACCTGGCACCAGGGAGGGGCACAACAAGGTAGGGTCCACAGGGGCAGGCCAGGGAGGATTGGGGCCTCCTGCATCCACCCGCCACCTCCCCTGCCAGGGCCACTGCTCCAGTGGGTCCTCCCTCTGCTCACCTGGAGGGAGGAGGCTCTGCCACATCCCTGGCTGCATATTCTGGTAAGACCACCTTCAGTGGGGCCTGACCAGGTCCCTGCACAGTGGCCTGGACCACCGCTGGGCACTGCAGAGCCCCTGACAGCCTGGGTACTGTAGCCACCAACCTGTGTGCCAGTCAGCACACTTTCTGTCCAGGGACTCTGTCATGCCTCAGGCTTCATGGGCACTCAGCTCCTGGTCAGAGCATGAGAACAGCCAGGCCACACACAGGGAAGCAGGCTGTGCTGCACAGCAGGCCGAGGCCAGGCTGGGCCAGCTGGAGTTCTCTGGGCCCTGAACAGTCTCAGGCAAAGGTCTTCATGGACAGGGTCTCCATGTTCTTGGACAGATACCTAGGACTCCGGCTGCTCTGTAGAGAGCAGGTGTACTGTGACTTTCTGGACCTCTGGACATTTCCCATAGGCGTGGCACCCTGGGACGGTCCCCATGCCAAGAGCTGCTGCTCTCTTGCTCGTTTTAACCCTTCCAGCTTTGGGCAGGGCCACCTCGGTGGTTTTTTGTTTGCACGACCCTGGTGATGGAAGAGGCTGAGCAGGTGCTCAGGAGAGGGGTGAGCACTTGGTGCTGTGCTGCACGGGCCTTGGTGCCTCTTCTGTGCAGGCTCAGTTGTCCCAGGGCTCCTGGGTCCTGCTCTGGCTGTGTGCAGTTTGGAAGTCAGCCCTGGGTTTCAGGAGATGTGTGCCGAGTTGGGAGGGAGGCGTCTGCTCCCCTCAGGATGGTGTCTCTGTGGGCATCTGCAGGCTGTTGCTGAGCTCCAGGACCTCCAAACAGTTGGAACCATCTTTATTCACCAGCTGGTCATCTGGATCTATCAGCTGGTGGGCCAAGGAGCGAGCTGCAAGTCTACTCCCTTTGACCTCCTCCCAGGGTTAGAGTACACCTTTTTTTTAGCTCAAAATCATATTAATCATAAGTGGCTGTTGCTATGATTCAAAACCATAAACGAACATTATGACATCTAAAATCATAAGCAGAATGGGAAGTGGATCTAAATGACCCTAACTGAGCACAAGTTAAAGAATGGTTATCAATGTCTAGACAATCATTCTCTGACAGGGTACATTGTCCAAGAAAAATAGGAACCAAAAAGAGAACAATTTTACATTGTATAAGAACAGAAACATTTGTGTTTCTAAGCAGGGTGTGCTGAGAGGCTCACAATGGCAGAGGTGGAGTTTTCCCATGGGAGAAGCATTTCTTACACCACATGGAGTCTCAGGGCAAAATGGAGCCTGTTTGGTCCTTGTCCATAGAGCCAGGCTTAAACAACAGGTTAGCTGATGGTTTTAGCAGCTGTCAGTGATCCTTGTCTGAATCAATTATTGCATTGAAGCATTTAAATTATAATTTTCTAAATCTGTCATTCTGTCAAATGTCAAAGTACAACTTTCCCTATAAACTACAATTCTTCTTCTTCCTTCTCCTCTCCTCCTCTTCCTCCTCCTCCTCCTCTTCCGTCTTCCTCTTCTTCTTCTTTTAAATGGGCTCACTGGGTTGACTCCCATGTGTCACTTTTATTCATTTTTATTTTTATATTTAGTTTATTTGTTTTGCTACTGGGAATTGAACCCAGGGATGTGCTAACACTGAGCTACATACCCAGCCTTTTTTTTTTTCGAGACAGGGTCTCACTAAATTGCTGAGGGCTTATTAAGTTGCTGAGACTGGCCTGGGACTTTTGACCCTCCTGCTTCAGGCTCCTGAATGGCTGGATTGCAGCTGTGCGCCACGCGCCTTGCCTACGACGCTTCTTTTTAAAAAGGTGAGCGATTGCCCACCTCTTTCCCTGTCGCTGCCAGTTTCCAACAACTGGCAACAGCAGTCATCCCTCACAGTGGGGTTTCCTGTCTTTTCTGTGTGGAAATCGATGGGGACCCCTGGAGGCCCCATCAGCGCCTGTTCTGGCAGCAAGTCAGCTTCCTCTGGGGCTCACAGAGACTCTGCAGCACGGGAGGGGGAGCTCTGCCATGATGAGGGGAGCTTGGGGGTCTCCTGAGCAAGGCCCTTAGCCTGGGGGCTTGGAGGCAGCTGAGTAGGAGTGGGGCCTCCTGTTAGTGTTCCTATCTGCCCTGGAGAAGGGACGGAGCTGAGTGGGCACAGAGAGACTTATGGATGGCCAGGAGAGGGTCAGCAGTGGGTGGGAAGAGGATCCCTGGCATCCTGAGCTCAGAGCCTATTAGAGAGCCTCGGACTTCTGACCCCACCCCACCTGCCAGGCTCTGGGCCTTCTGGGGCCTCAGGGCAGCAGAAGTCCAAGTGGACTTCATTGACTTGGAAGAGCAGCGCCCAGGACTGGGGCTCCCCAGGGCTTCCTGGCCCACCGAGATGTGGTGAGGGAGCCCAGAAACCCCTGGGGATTCTGGTACCCAGCCTTGGGCCTCTCGTTCCTGCACTGGCCAGGAATGAGCACAGGCAGGGGCAGCATACTGCCTGGCCTGAGTGAGTCCAGCTGTGCACAGAGCGGGCAGGAGGGTGGACAGTTTGGAGCTCCAGGAGAAGAGTTCCAGAACCTGTACCAGCACCACCCCCCCGTCTTGCCAGACCCGGGGAGGCTCAGGGCAGGAGGGGCAGTTCTGGGACAGGCTGGCACCAGGCCTCCTGAGCCCCAAGGCTCCCTCAGCCCCTGTCCCTCAAAGCTTCTCCCCTGTTGCCCGCCTCAGAGACTCCAGGACTCCTTCTCTGGGTCACCAGAACTCGACATTGACACCTGGGATCGTGTCCTGGGACAGGAGTAAAGAGTCCCGGAGGGTGGGCAGGCCCCTCTGAGACCCCTCCTGTCCTCATCACAGCCAGGCGGGCCTCTCCCAATGCTCCTGAAGGTCTCCTCTCTCTTTATCACAGTCTCAGACTCAGTAAAAGCCAGCGGTTTCCACAGTCCCTTAACTGGCCTCTGTTGCTCACTGGCCCAGCTGGACGGGAAGCCAGGGTGGGGTGGGATGGGGACGCAGTGTTCTCTAAGGCTGTCCAGCACAGTGTCTCCTGGATGCAGAGATCCTGGAGACCCTGGTGACCCAGGAGTGGGCTGTGGTCGTTACCAAGTATGAGCAGCTCCAGCCAAGGATGAGCTCCCTGCAGCCCTGGCCCCTGCCCTCTCTCCTTTTTCTCCTCCGCAATTACATTTTATAATGACTTTTTTTTTTTTTTTTTTTGTAGATGGACACCATGCCTTTATTTTATTTGTTGGTTTTTATGTGGTGCTAACGATCAAACCCAATGCCTCACACGTGCTAGCCAAGCGCTCTGCCCCTGAGCTACAATCCAGTGCCTTATAATGACTCCTTAAACCATTTTTCTTTAAAGTTAGAGCACTCAGTTCCCACACAGGCTCACCCACGTGGGCAGGTTGTTTTCCTCCCTGAGCTCAGTGGCTTCGTTTCTGCTGTGACAGTGGGTCTGAGTGGACCTTCCAAGGTGAGAAACCATCTTGCCTGGACTCATGAGACCCAACACGAGGATCAGTCCCTCTGGCCTCCCTGGAAACCGAGTGAGCACAGGACACAGCAATCAACCACAGGAAACAGGTGGGCAGAGTGACCAATCCCTCCCCCCTGTCCCCACAGGACCCCCAGAACCTAGACCTTCCTCAGAGTCTCCTCCTGTCTGTGGGTTCGGGATTCATTGGAAAGCTTCACTGTGTCTCAGAAATCTTGCTCAACATCCACAGAACTGCTCAGCTGACTGCTCGATGTGCCATTTTACAGATCTACTCTGATTTCTGTTAGGATCCCCTCTCAATGGACACATCAGGTCCCAAGGAGTGATCTTAAACACATGTACCATCCTTAAAGAAAAGGAGTTCAGGAAAGGAACTGAAGGAACTGAATGCCCCCTTTCTGTTCCCCAAGTTAATGGAGCAACGAGAACCAGCTTGGGCGGGAAAGTCCAGACACACCCTGTCCTGAAGGACACTGGCTTTCTGTCATGCACACAGGGACGGGGCAAGCTAAGGTTAACTGTAGACGGTTGCTTTTTGCAGGGACATCAGGATTCTTGTGACACCTCAGAGAGCAAGAATCTTGGTGTCCCTGCAAAAAGCCACTGGGGTGACACTGAGGGCTCTGTGCAATGAACACATGCCATTCACACAGCCAGCTGCCACCACCCAAAACACTGTGAAGCACAGAGGCGCAGCTTGGCCTATCATGGTCCATCATGTTTGAGCAGTTGGCCCTCAAGGCCCCTGACCGGACACGCTTGTGGCCCAGCCAGAACCTGCTGAGAGGGCCTCTTCTGCCTGCTCCAGCCACACAGCTGGGACCTTGGCCTCTGGGAGGCGGAGGTGAATCTGACTTTGTCTAAAGCCTCCATCGAAAGCTCTTGGTGGCATGGGCACCTCCGATCCTTGAACCATACCTTGAACAGTGAGTCTCCGCCACCCCCAGTGACATGTGACCCAGGTCATGCCACATCAATCTTTTTCACACAGTAGAGTTGGAGTGGTCTCGAACACAAAGGAACACAGCACTAATAACGGCGGACCATGGGGGAATGAGGCGTGTGTAAGCTCAGTGACAACAGGAGCATAGAGCCTGGGAGGAGAGGCACAGTTCGGGTCCGTGGGAGAGAAGGCTGCATACTACAGACCCCAAAGCCACTGCTCCACTCGCGTGAGCAGCCAATGGGCCAACAGAGCTGATGACAGGAACGCAGGTCGGTTAACCCCAAAAGATGGGAAAAGAGGACAAGGGCCAAAGTCTGAGGAAAATCAATGTGGTCTGTCCTGACAACGGAATGCTACTTGGCCTTGAGAGGGAAGGAAATCTTGCCCTCTGCTGCCCGACCATGGGCTGCACTTGCCAAGTGAAGAGGGCAGATCTCAGGGACAGTGTTGGTCCCACAGTGAAAAGTTTAAATCATGCTAATTCTAGAAAGCCGACGTACAATTCTGAGTTTCACAGGTGGCCCTCGGGCTGTGAGACGTTAGCACGGGGAGGCTGGACACTGGCCGTGTCTGCGGCTTCTCTGTATATCTTAAATGACTCCAGAATTAAAAGTTAATCAAACCAATAAAGGAAAAGGACGGGAGAAGATATGTCATATCAAATTAAATGAAAGCTGGATGGCTCCAACAACATCAGATTTCAGGTGACAGAATCTTATCAGAGAGGGCAAAGGAGCCATTAACTGAGAGAACAACTCTCCTAACTGCTGCTGCTGAGGTGAGACCTTTAAAGGGAGTTGAGGCTCCAGGGTGGACCCCTTTAAGGGCCAGAAGTCCTACTGCTCTTGGCCCTTCCGCCTCCCACCATGTGAGGACAAAGCCTCCAGATCCCACCCATGCCATCGTCTTTCTGCGGCCAATCGCCCGGGGCCCCTCCATCACCACCCGCCTGTGACATAACACCAAAGCACAGAGACCATTGGCCAAGGCACGGAGAACCACCCTGTGTCAGCACAGGATGTTCAACCTCAGGAACCTGAATCGTCACCTGTGTTGCAGAATTTAATTCAGCACTGGAGGAGGGGCTGAGAGTGCTGGTAAAGCCCCTTGTCTTCCGATGCCACCGAGCATTGCCTGGCTCCCAAGGTGGCCTTTGAGTATCTTCAGGAAATACCAAGGGCAACAGATTTCCTTCCATCCAGGCCAGTGCAGAAGATCAGAAGAAGTGAACATCTTAGAGCTTTATAGTCAAATACGAATGTTTATGGCAGCTTTATTCACAATTGCCCTAAATTGGAAACAACGAAATGTCCACCAGTAGAATCAGTAAATAAACCGTGGTCCAGTCATAGAATGTGCAGCTATGAACTCACACCTGCACATGAAAATGGCTAACTCTCACAGATATGGTGCGAGGTGCAGGAAGTCAGGTGTGAAAGAGAACAAAATGTACAATTCTCTCTAGGTGCAACGCAAAGCCATGTGGCACTAATTGAGGGTCATAGAACTCCCATGAAGAACTGCCCTTGGGGTGTATTGCCCTGGAAGGGGACACCAAGGTGAACTGCTCTGCCCAACACCTTGGTCTGGCTTTACTATTTATACAGATCTAGAAGTTAATTTGTATGCTCTATCTTGACTTAAAAAATTTAAAATCACTATGATATTTAGAATCAATTAGATACATTTACAAGAGTCCTAAAATTATATCCTGAGCAACAATTTAAACATAAGTTGTTGTTTTTTTTAAGTTAAACATGGACATAAAAACTGTGAGACCACTCACAGATTTCAAAATTGTTTAAGAGAGTTTTTTAGAAAAAGTTGTGCAGGTCTGAGCTTTCCTTGGACTGCAATTTTGCATGGGGTGGGGCATTTGACTGCTACCCAGGTCCTCTGCAGTAAAAAGGGGTTGGTGAAGCCCTGCAGGCCAAGGGCTGGGAAGGGTGTACCCAGGAGAGGGCCAGTTGCCACCACTAGGGGGCGAACCTAGCAGTGAAAGAGAAGCTCGCCCAGTTCCATCTCAGGACTGGGGAACCTCCTGCAGCAGACCAAGGCCTGGCTTCCTCTCTCCAGGGCCACCCTTCTCCTCCAGGTGCCTCTGGGGTCTGTGCTGCTCCACAGTGGCCCACAGCTGCTCCTGTGAGGCCCAAAGTCCCACAGTCCTAGGCAATCCCTGGGCCATTGCCTGACAGGTGATGCACAGGTTAGCCACGCCCTGCCCTGGAACTGCCTGACCCAGGACGTGGGTGGGATCTGGGGCCTCTGGAGGAACCTGGGCAGTACATGGGCATGCAGGAGACTGGAATAATCCAGACCTTGTCCCTTGGTCCCCAAGGTCAGGGATCTGAGGAAAAGCCTTGTGTATAGATAGGGTGGACCTAGGGTGGGTCCCCAGGAGAATATCCAGAAGAGGGACCCAGAGGAATGACAATGTGCATTTGCAGGACGATGCCACTAGCCTTGGAGGAGGGGTGGGTAGTCCTATTCTCTCCAAGGGGATCTTACAAAATCCCATCTTACAGCCGAGAGAGCAGCTGTAGCCAGCCCAGCCAAGAGCTATGGGAGTTTTATTTTAAAATGTCAATGTTTACAGTGTCCTAAAACTTACATCCTTAGCAACAATTTAAACGGACTGTTTTAAAATCCATGGGTGATCCAGCTTCTGCCCCCCCCCCTTGCCCTTGTCTAGTTGACCCCAGGACTAGATTCCCTTCCTCCAGGTGCAAAGGGGAAGGGCCTGGGGCCAGGCCCCCTTCCTATCCTCCCCACCCCCTGCCCAGCAGGGCCCTCTGCCATGTCTTACAGCCTAACCCTTGGCCACCCACCTGCTCTGCACGGGACAGAAGGGTTCTAGGGCAGACTCCCTCTTTTTCGGCTGGATTATGGAACCCAGGGCCTCGAACCTCATTTCTCAGCCAAATCCCAGGTGTTCTTACTTCAGTGAAGTTGTAGGAGTCTATTAGAGAGACTTATTCAAAATTACTTTCAGGTTTCAAAAGCACTTCATTGTGGAAAAATGCCCAGACTAAATAAATTAGTAAGTAACTTTGGATTGCTCATGCACTGAAGAGATGAGTGCGTCTTAAACACACCACCATGTTGGTTCTTCTTTATTTTTTAGTTGTCAATGGACCTTATTATTTTTATTTATTTATATGCCGTGCTCAGAATTGAACCCAGTGCCTCACACATTCTAGGTAAGTGCTCTGCCGCTGAGCCACCAGCCCAGCCCACCATGTTTGTTCTAAGCATTGTTTTGTTTCCACAGATTTGAACACAGAGGAGCCCCCTGTGCAGAGAGAGCTCTCCTGTTCAGCCAGCCCCTCAGCTGCCTGGCCCTTGGCCCCACCCCAGCACTCTCCAGGGGAACACGTGGAGCCGAGCAATCCTGCCGCAAACATCGTTCCGCACATTTATGTTTTTTACTTAATGTTGTGTCGTGGACATTTTTCCACTTTAGGAAAACACATCTGCCTCACTTTTGAAAGGCCACATTGTATTGTGTGTTGTAATTTTATAATTGTTTGCCTTGTTGCTTCCTATTGGATGTTTTGGGAGTTCCCGACTTTCCTTACAATGAGAATCCTTATGTTTATAATGACAAATGTCTGTCTTTTTCTTTTCTTTTTCAGAACTGGGGATTGAACGCAGGGCCTCCTGTGCTCCACCACTGAGCTACCTCCCCACCCCCGTCCTAGCATTCCTTTTTTTTTTTTTTTTGGAGGGGGGGTAGGTGGGTACTGGGGATTAAACACAGAGGCACTTTTACCACTGAGCTACACCCCAAGCCCTTTTATTTTTTATTTTGAGGCAGAGTCTTGCTAAGTTGCTCAGGACCTCACTAAGCTCCTCAGTCTGGCCTTGAACTTGCAGTCCTTCTGCCTGAGCCTCCAGAGTCGCTGGGATTGCAGGGTGGGTCACTGTGACTGGCGTGTTTTATTATTTCTGATAAATACATTAAAATTATGACCTCACAGACCCTGTTCAAGGTGAGATAAGACTCTCAATCTTTCTACTAAGACATTTGGCCAAGGGGCGAGCTGTCTTCCATTTGAGAAACCTTCCTGTGTGTGCTGGTTAGTTACACAAAAGCGTGGCCACACCACCATCAGGGCCGCTCACGTAAGGCAACCCAGCTGAATTCCAGGTTAAAATGATCCTCGAAAGTCACACAATAGCACACACCTATGATCCCAGCAGCTTGGGAGGCTGAGGCAGGACGATTGTGAATGCAAAGCCAGCCTCAGCAACTTAGCAAGGCCCTAAGCAACCCAGTGAGACCCTGTCTCTAAATAAAATACCAAAACGGACTGAGGATGTGGCTCAGTGGTTGAGCGCCCCTGAGTTCAATCCCCTGTACCAAAAAAAAAAAAAGTCACAACAAATTTTAAACCCTTAGAAACATTGTAAGGCTCTCCTGTTCAAATAGCAGACTTGCTTTCATTAAAAAAAAAAAAAAAAAAAAAAGTTGGGAACAGTTATGAATTTTCACAAGAGTCCAGTTTTGCATAAAAAAATGAGACTTATGCTCTTGTAAATGGCCATAATTAAATTATCAAATATATAAAAATATTATCAAAATATACCAAAAATATTATCCAATTGAATTCTTTCATCAAGTTTTATGATTCAGGATGACATCACCCCCTCCATGTCTTGGGGTGAAGGCGGCATCTTTAACACTGTCTTAGATTCCTTTTGTTAATTATGTACATTATCATTTTAAGACCAATCTCTGGAAATTGATCACTTGAACTTAGAAGCATAATAAAGAACCCAAGAGGTTTGATTTTACTGGTACAAAAAAGAAATAAATTAAGAGGCTCTTAATTAATTGCAGCTGAGTAAAAAGTGCATGTAGTTTTTATCCCAGTGAGTAGAAGCACTTTTTAGTGACTACAGTGGTCCTTACCCATGGTTTCCTCCTCACTACTTCACTTTCTCTTGGTCACCTGTGGCCTGAAAATATCAAACGGCAAATTCCAGAAATAAGCAGTTTATAAGATTTAAATAACTTTCAGGGTAGTACGTTATCATCATTGCTCTTTGTATTACTAGTGACTGTGGTCAACGGCTCGCTGTGCCTGATTCATCAATGACACTGAAAGCAAAGCGTGTCTTCAGAGGTTGGATCATCCCCCAGGGAATTGGATCAGAGCCTCCGTGACAGGGGGATTTCAGTTCTGCCAATTCACTCTTCTACCACAGGGGGTCAGTTTTCTTATAACTTTGCAAAATAGAGACAAATATCTTATTCTTTTTTTTTATATCTGTTTTTTAGTTGGACACAATATCTTTATTTATTTATTTTTATGTGGTGCTGAGGATCGAACCCAGGGCCTCGCATGTGCTAGGCAAACGCTCTACCACTGAGCCCCAGCCCCAGCCCCAGCCCCTTATTCTTTTGACAATACCATGGGACAAGATTCACAGTCTTCATGGGGTTTTAAAACAACTTTGGTGAGGTATGAACAGCAAGAAGCTGTTCACATGTGAAGTGCACAGTTCAGTCACATTCAATGTGTACGTATTTGTGCATCTATCACAACAAAGAAGACTGACATTGCTCCCTCCGTGATTCCAGGGGAAAGGAGGCGTCCTTGATAAGTGTGACTCAGCATCGCCACCAGTTTCACCGTGCTCCCTGTCCCCAGGGGCCTCCTAATCTGGTTTCTTTTTTTAATATTTTTTTTAGTTGTAGATGAACACAATATCTTTCTTTCTTCCATTCTTTCTTTCTTCCATTCTTCCTTCCTTCCTTCCTTCCTTCCTTCCTTCCTTCCTTTCTTTCATGTGATGTTGAGGATTGAACTCAGGGCCTCACACGTGCTAGGCAGGTGCTCTACCAATGAGCCACAGCCACAGCCCACTAAACTGATTTCTTAGTAGACTAATTAGCATTTTTGGAGGTGAGGCTGTTGGCCTCCAGCTCTCTCCTGCTGCTCTGGGAGAATAGTTTTGCACAGCCCTTTGGAAGGGATTGGGCAGCGTGGGCCAAGCAGACAAATGCACACACCTGTGAGCTGGCCAGTCCCCTTCTAGAAGTTATCTCATCCATACTGTATCATCCACGTAAAATGACGCAGGTACCAGGACAGTCACCTCAATTGTAGCATCAAAGTACTGGAAACTCCCTAAATATCCATCAGACACCAGGCAAGTGATGGAAGGGCACCTGGACACCGGGGGGCTGTACCGCCGTAAAGAGGGTAAAGAGGAACAAGGAACCTCTCTGTTCTGAGGGAGGGGTTGTTCCAAGATACCAGGTAAAGGAGGAAGCACATGCTCAGAGCAGTCGGGGTGTCCGGCCCCTACTCTATGTAGGGGCATCCCCAAGAGCCATGACCCTGCCCTACCCTACCGCCAGCCAGGGAGGAGGGGCTCAACCCACAGGCCCTTGGGCGAAGGTTTGATAAGCCTCTTTCTCTCTGCTTTTATTTGTTACATGCATTCTGCTGGTTTTTTCATGGCTCCAAGAGGGGAATCTACCTGAGGAATGCACTTCTGCCCAGGTGCACCGGGCATGCCTGTCCAATGCTGTGCTCAGGTTGGGTGCCCAGGTCTGCTGATGAAGGCCACATTCTTCATGTTGACTTTTTCAGGAGTAATAATGATATTTTAAAAATATTCTTATTTTTAGTTATAGGTGGACACAACATCTTTATTTCATTTTTTGTGGTGCTGAGGATCGAACCCAGTGCCTCATGCATGCTAGGCGAGCACTCTATTCCTCAACCACAACCCCAGCCCCAAAATGATATTTTGATCTTCATCTGCTTACTACCCTTAGGTTGTGTCCTGGTAGCTGATTTTTTTGCCCCTCCCAATAAACAATGTGATTGTGTGCCAACGATTTACACTTGGTGTCACGTCTATGCACCATGCTAGTGTCTGAACTTCATACAGGTTATATGATACACAGGGATTCCTAATCCCCTCCAAATGATAGCGTTGATCACCCAGAAGATCAAAAAGACTCAACTAAAACCTCTTAGAACAGATAACCTAGTAAGGTTACTGGTTATAAGACAAACACACAAAACTCATTATGCTTTTATTTTATGTCCAGAAGCTAATAAGATAATTATTATGGGGAAAAGATCTGATCTACAATATTGACTAAAATTCTGAAAAGCCTAGTAAGTTGACAAAGAATTCTTCAAGACCTGAATGGTAACAACTTGATAGAGGCTGTCAAGACCCAAACTTAAGAAAGACCAGCGGATTCTCAGAGACTGGGAAGGGGCTGCCCATGGATGCACAGGGTCCAGGACAGACATCTGACCTCTAAGTTACGGGTTTCATTTGACTTTCTAAACTGTGTTCATGTGTTACTCTAGTAAAAATAAAATCAAGGGCTGGGGATGTGGCTCAAGTGGTAGCGCGCTCGCCTGGCATGCGTGCGGCCCGGGTTCGATCCTCAGCACCACATACCAACAAAGATGTTGTGTCCGCCAAGAACTAAAAAATAAATATTAAAAATTCTCTCTCTCTCCTCTCTCACTCTCTCTTTAAAAAAAAATTAAATAAATAAATAAAAATAAAATCAAACTTTTAAAAATTCATAAGAGGGCTGGGGATGTGGCTCAAGCGGTAGCGCGCTCGCCTGGTATGTGTGCGGCCTGGGTTCAATCCTCAGCACCACATACAAACAAAGATGTTGTGTCTGCTGAAAACTAAAAAAAAATTAAATATTAAAATTCTCTCTCTCTCTCTCTCTCTCTCTCTTTCTCTCTCAAAAAAATTCACAAGAGGGCTGGGGTTGTGGCTCAAGCGGTAGCACACTCGCCTGGCATGCGTGCGGCCCGGGTTCGATCCTCAGCACCACATACCAACAAAGATGTTGTGTCCGCCGAGAACTAAAATAAATAAATATTAAAAAAAAATTCACAAGAAAGAATAAATTCATGAAAAGTGATGAGATAGTTTCTGAAACCTTAGAATTAATTTTTTTAAATAACCAAATACCCTTCAGAAAGTGTGTGCTAAATTACAATCTCACCAGTGGTAGATGAATGTGTTAATTTCCAACACTGCTCTGGTGTCCCCTTAAGAGCGAGTGGGGCACCTAAGAGATGAAATCTAAGTGCAGACTTGGTCCTGCAAGTGAGTACCTCCTTCCTTCAGTTTTGCACCCTGATGCCTCCCTAGCTCCCCCTCTGTTCCTGGCCCTGGCCCTGACCACATCCCTGGGTGAATTCGCCTTCAAAACATGTGAAAGAAAAGGGATGGGAATCCGTCACATTTCCTCACACCTACCTGTTGCAGATGTTGGACAGACCTTGAAGGATATGAACCATCATAAACAAGATCACATGGCAGCTAATTGTGGCTGCTATCCTGGATGTAGAACCTTTGTGAAAGCCCTTGGTATGCAGCTGAAATGGCCTAGCTTTGTTTCTCCCCCACCCCCATGTTAAATTTCAATATCCACAGAAACAGTTTGCTTTTACCTGGCAGGGCCAACAGTATACCTTCCCCATATTGCTGTTTGATGGTAAATTCTCCTACTTCTGCTATAACATAATCCACGGAGGGTTTTTTTGCTTTAGTAAACTTGTTTCATATATATATAAATGATGATAAAAGCAAATTAAGTGAAGAGAGAGTCTACATTTTGGGAGCAAATTTTTGCCACACACACATCAGATAGAGCATTAAGCAGGATATATAAAGAACTCAAAAAAACTAACACCAAAAAAACCTCCAGACAATAAATGGGTAAAGGAGTTGAATAGACACTTTTCAGAAGAAGAAATACAACTGATCAACAAATATATGAAAAAAAAATGTTTAACTTCTCTAGTAATTAGAGATACGCAAATCAAAACTACACTGAGATTTCATCTCACACCAGTCAGAATGGCAGTTATCAAGAATACAACAGGGGGCTGGGGATGTGGCTCAAGCGGTAGCGCGCTCGCCTGGCGTGCGTGCGGCCCGGGTTCGATCCTCAGCACCACATATCAACAAAGATGTTGTGTCTGCCGAGAACTAAAAAATAAATATTAAAAATTCTCTCTCTCTCTCCCTCTCCTCTCTCACTCTCTCTTTAAAAAAAAAAAAAAAAAAAAAGAATACAACAGGGGCTGGGGATGTGGCTCAAGTGGTAGTGTGCTCGCCTGGCATGCGTGCGGCCCAGGCTTGATCCTCAGCACCACATACAAAGATGTTGTGTCCGCCGAAAACTAAAAAATAAATATTAAAAAAAATTAAAAAAAAAAAGAATACAACAACAGGGGCTGGGGTTTTGGCTCAGTGATACCGTGCTTCCCTAGCATGCATGAGGCTCTGGGTTCAATCTTCAGCACCACATAAAAATAAAGACAATACAGTCCATCAACAACTAAAAAAATATTTTAAAAAATACAACAATAATAAGTATTGGCGAGGATGTGGGGGGAAAGGTTCACTCATACATTGCTGGTGGGACTGCAAATTGGTGCAACCAATCTGGAAAGCAGTATGGAGATTCCTTAGAAAACTTGGAATGAAGCCACCATTTGACCCAGCTATCCCCCCGCCTCAGTCTATACCCAAAGGATTAAAATCAGCATACTATAATAAAGCAGCCTCATCAGTGTTTATAGCAGCCCAATTCACAACAGTTAAACTGTGGAACCAACCTCAATAGATGAAAGGATAAAGAAACTGTGGTATATATACACAATGGAATATTACTCTGTCACCACACACAACTAAACCTATCAGGGTCACTCTGAGTGAATTTGGGCTGACTAAATAAAGACACAGACACAGAAAGTAACTTTCCTTTGGGTTCAGTGACAGCTCCTCAGCCACAGCTCCCACAAATAGGGCAAGGCAGGCAAGAGAGAGAAGGAGCATGCATGGAACCCAGGTTTTATTGGGGAGAAGTCATTCAAGTGAGGCAAAGGGTAGGGTTACAACAAACAAGTGGGTGTAATGCAACCCCATTGGGTGATGCCCACTCTTGGGGCTGCACCTCTCTTATCCAAGCAGAGGTAAGGTCCAAATGCATTGCAATGGGTGCAATACCTGTTCAGTACCTCTTTACTCAGGACTTACAGCTGTGCACATAGCTCCTGTCCAAGGCAGCTCCTGACATTACTCAGCATTTAAGGAGAATAAAATTATGGCATTTGCAGGTAAATGGATGGAGTTGGAGAATATAATGCTAAGTGAAGCAAGCCAATCCCCCAAAACCAAAGGCAGAATATTCTCTGATAAGTGGATGCTGATCCATAATGGCGGTGGGGAGGGGAATGGAGGAACTTTGACAGGGCAAAGGGGAGAGAGAAGAGGGAAGCGGGTATGGGGGCAGGAAAGATGGTGGAATGAGATGGACATCATTACCCTAGGTACATGTACGATTGCACATATGGTGTGACGGTACATCATGTACAACCAGAGAAATTAAAAGTTGTGCTGCAATTGTGTACATTGAGTCAAAATGCATTCTAATGTCATTAGACCTAATAAGTAAATAAATGTTTTTAAAAAGCTGATAAAAATATTTAAATTTCATATGAGTCACTGGGAATGTTTAACTGCAGATCCTGATCCAGTAGGTCAGAGGCAGGCATTCTGCATTTCTAAAACTCTCCCAGGTGAGGAAAGTACTGCATTCAGGACATTCACACGGTTGTGCAAACCCTGACAGTCATCTGGCTCCAGAACTTCTTTCTTTTGACAAAATTCTATACACATTAATCAAGAGCTCCGCATTTTCCTCTTCCTGCAGCCCCCCAAACACCATTCTGCTTTCCATCTCTGTGAGCTTTATCATTCTCACATTCTGCAAAACATCACACAGGCCCACCACACTGGACAGCAGGCTGATCGGGTTGATGAACAGGAAGCAGCACCACCGTAGATGCCGTAATGAAGCGGGTCAATTCAGGAGGACCCCATCCCCATGGAGGGGCCAGTGATTTCTAGGCTTCTGAAGGGTCATTTGCTTGGAGAATTTTTCAAGGTCCCCTCCAAGGTGAGAGGTAAGCTGCCTCACCACTTACCACCCACCTTGAAGGAAACAGCAAGGCGTGGAGGGCCCTTCGGGTTTCAGAAGCAGCACACTTCAGTGAGCTACCATGGCCCACCTAGAGTCCCCCATAAGGAGCAGTTTCCAGAGGAGACCAAGCAATGCAAGCCCCACAGATGCCATCTGTTCTCCACATCAAGTAGCTCTACCATCCAGGTTCTGGGACCCAGCAGCTCCCACGGCCCTCAGGTAGTCCATGGTGAGCCAGACCACCAGCCTTGGGGGCAGTTCCAAGCCACCTTCTGAAGATGCCGATCTGCCTTCTGAGACACTGCCTCTGACTTTCCACTGGGACGTGGTGGGGACCAAATGCCCAAACACAGGTTGCCGTGTGGCCATCCCCCTGGGTTCACTTCATGAGCTAAGTATGGGCCGGCTGGCTGAGCCATAGGTCTGGAGCGGGCAGCAGTGACCTGCCACCATGTGGAGCAGTGTGTGAGAGGACAGGCAGGTCCAGGAGGCTCTGGAGCTCCTCCACATCGCCCCCTCCCCCAGCCAGGCTGCAGCTTCCTGGGTTTCCTACCACCCCGAGACTGGGGAAGAAAATCTCAAGCCTGGTCAACAGGGGGGCCTGCAGGGTTTGCCAGTCCCACCTGGAAGAGGAGGCTGCAGCACTGCAGGCCCACTTAGGGGGGACCCTGAGGACAGAGGGAAGGAAAATGCCCTTGGGTGCAGGACTTGGACCAGTACACTCGGCTGTCCACTATGGCTGGAGCAAGTGATGGCCAGAGTTCAGGCCCATGCCCTTTATGCACAGTTGCTAGCAGCTTGGCTGGACAGTCAAGGACTTAGAGAAACAGGACTGGGAGTCTGGTGGTCTGGAAGGCTGGGGAAGAAATGGGTAGAAGTACACCCAGAGAGGGCACAGAGAGATGTTGTGTGCTGAGTGGAAGCTAGCCACGGTGCAACCTCAGAAGGCTCCTCCCAATCAGGTAGAGGGACAGAGGGAGCACTAGAGAGGTAAGTCAGCCCCCCTAACAGAGGGCCAATGCAGGGCAGCTTAAGTGACAGAAATTTCCTGTCTCCAAGTTCTGAAGGTTTGAATCTGATAAGGCAGTTCCTCCTTAGGCTGTGAGGAAGACCCCAGGCCAAGCCCCCTCCTGGCCCTTGGTGGGTAGCTGCGACCTTTGGCCTCCATCGACTTGTAGAAGCACCACTCTGACCTCTGCCTCCACCTTCCCCCAACCTCCTCCTGTGTGCCACTGTGTCCACATTTCCGCTTTTTACAGGACACCAGTCACTAAGTGAGGGACCACCCACAGACCCAATTCTGACCTGTTAACTGTTAACATGCTATCGATGAGGAAGGTCATATTCTGAGGCACTGGGGGTCTGGACTTCAGGGTGAGTTTTGGAGGACACAGTGCCCCAGCTACTCCAGGGCCTTCCCAAAGGACCCGGGATCCAGGTAGCTATGGTGCCTGGGATGGAGGCTAAGCTTGGGCTGGGTAATATGGACTTGTCATTCCAGACCGATGCCAGTGCCTGGGCTGAGGTCCTCAACACTGGCAGAGACCAGCACATGGCCCCTGGTGGCACCAGGCCCAGGAGAGAGAAGGCAGCCACTTGCCTAGTGGCAGGATTACACTGAACCACTTCCATCATGGAGGGATTCACTTTCCGCGAAAGAGCAGTTCTGGACATGGATGTGCCTTCCCTTCCCTGAGGCTTCAGCGGCAGCACTACTCGCAGACTCAGGGTGCCTCGCCCACCCGAGGTGTTCCGTGCAGCATAGCTTCTCACCAAGGACCTCGTTCCACAGCAAGGAAACGCAGCAGTGGGCTCAGGGCCGTGGAATCCACTGGTCTTACCACCTACGCCATCACCCAGAGTGCTGACCTCACTGGAAGTCGGAGTGACTCCAAAGATTTCATTAAGGTGCAGTCAACAGACAGCGCCAAGGACAGGACTGAGTTGCAGGATTCCATATACGCTTCAAATCAGAGACCACTGTTTGGTTCTATTTCCCCCATATCCAAAATACATGGTCCTTGAGCCAAGTGAGGTGGGTCCACACACTGTTACACCCCATAACCCAACAGCAGGACCTTACTTCCTGTCCAGCAGCTTGGAGTTCTACCGATTTGACAGCTTAGTCTCCAGGAGGAGCATACTTCAACCAGGGCATCCAACAATGGACGATACTGCCTCCTGGCCATTTGGGCATCGTCAAGTCACTGGGCAGGGGTTGGGTGGGGGAGAAATTCTAAAATGAGATTGCTTCACTGGCCAGAGTTTCATTCTGAATGTTGTGAAAGTTGTCAAAATCAAAATGGAGTTGCTTATGTCAACCCCAACAAAATAAATAAAGCCAAGAGGTTATGCAGGAAGGGTTCTTACACAAGACTACCCGGAAGTAACTCTGGCAATAGACTGCCAGGCCAGGTCCTTACACAGATGCCACCGGAACCTTAGAGAACAAGCACTTCCACAAGGACATCTGATAAAGATCATTAGCTCAAAATTTAGTAGCCCCTCTTTCATTTTTGCTTTAACCGCCCCCCCCCACCACCTGCCTCTGTCTCTGAATATGCCCATGTCCTATGGTCAAGCTTGGCTCCTCGGGTTGCAATGCTATTTCCAGGTAAAGCTTACTTTGCTTCGATGTTAGCCTCTTGTGTTTCTTTCAGTCAACAGGTTTTGGCAAACCAGTCAGGAGACAAGGCTCAAGGGAGATGGTGGCCGCTGCTCCAGCAGCATGAGGAGGACTGTGCCTAGGAAGGAGTCTTTGCTCAGTGTTACTGTTGGCCTCAGAAGAGTAAGTGCTGAGCAAAGACTACTCCAGCCATGCGGAGCAAGACAGCTGAGGACTCAGGGCTTCTGGGATATAGGCTTGGGTTGTTTCATCAGGTAAATATCGCAAAGAGCTGGGGTCCGAGCTGAGGGTGGGAAACGTCTGGGGTGAATTACCCAAGCGGGAAGCTAATGGGTAATGGAGAAGGAAGCGTCCCTGTCCAGCCTGGGCTGCAGACCTCTCGCAGACACAGGCCAAGTGGCTTGGCTTGGCTTTCTTCACCTGCTCTACGCATGCCCTGTAAGCACAAGCCGACAATTTCCCTCTCCCTCTCCTTGGGGTGGGCACTGTGTTATGTAAATTACTGTAGCTATATACTTAGGAGAGCACACACATTGTATCATTAGTTGGAGTCAACATTAGCGTTCTGTCTTGGGGCAACAGAGTATCGCAGGGACTGTGCCCAGCTTGAGGAGGAATCCACTCAGCCAGCGATGGGTACAGCAGATCTAGGACCGTGTCTCCTCACTTTGGAGGAAAGGTGAACCTGGCTTCCCTTGTAGGAAGGACAGACGTGCTGCCCGTGGCGTGGATTTCTACAAAAGGTTAAAAATGTGCAGGATGGTGCTTGCGGAAGCACCTGCCGCTCTCGGCTCCAAACCCAGCTTTGGGGCCCTGCCTGGGATTCCCAGCGCCTCCCCCCCTCGCCCCCGCCCACCTCTGGTTCACCTGACGCAGACTCCTCGCTGCATCGGCTAGGTATCTTCCCTGGACTACTTCCCTAGGATTCCCCTAGGTGGCTTTGCAGGAAGTTCTCTGGCACAGCACCTACCTGGGCAGGGGTTACCTGGCATTGCAGAGGGCCACCTTCCAGCATGTTCTGCTGTCCAAGCACCCGTGAGCTTTGCCCCAGCTGCACCCTTTCCAAGGAAGCTGAGTTCCTGGGTCAGGGGGCAGATTGCTCTGGATCTGCTCCCTCCCTGGAGCTCCGCCTCAGCCCTCAGGGTGGCCGCTGGGCTTCACAGCTTCCATCCTTGTGCTTTTAGACATCTTTGTTCCTGGTAAGCCAGTCCCTTGCTTCTCTAATGGCCCAATGTGGTCAATAACTCCTTATATTAAACACCCCTGCATTGCCACCTCTTGACTGGCACCTGGCTGCCATAAAGATCGAGTAAGTCACTCAGCTACAAGCTCGGGCCACTTGTGATGACAAAGGAGGTAGCCCGTAGCAGGCAGAGCCAAGGGCGCAGAGTGTCACAGCTGTTGAAGTGGCAGATGGTTAGAGTGCATCCCAGCGGGAGTTGGGGGGGGGGGCAGAACCAGACCCCCTGGAGAGGATGAGGTCAGCATAAGAACTGTTGGCCTTCAGGAGGCCCGTTCCTACCCTTTGGGTGGCATTTCTGTCCCTGTCCCACCACTCCATGTCAAGTGTGTCCAGGCATCCAACTTGCCCTTTTAATTCACAGCTCCCCAGAGCAAGGGTTGCTGCTTCCACGGAGCCACCCTGAGCAGCCTCACCAACATTCTGGCTGGCTGGGCTCACAGAACCATCTACTGCAGCCGTGATCCACAGTGGGTGCTTTGGGGGAGCTCAGGAGGGAGGGAATAGAGAGGAGTGCAAATTATTGTAGTCAGAGGCAGATGGTGATAAGTACTGTGGCTACATAGAAAGGGACCTCTTTCTCTAACTCTGTTGGTGGGGGGAGAGTACTGGGGTTGAACCCAGGGACACTCTACCTCTGAGCTACATCCCCAGACTTTTTATTTTTATTTTAAGACAGAGACTCTCTAAGCTGCTTACAGCCTCAATAAATTGCTGGAGCTGGCCTCAAACTTGCAATCCTCCTGCTTCAGCCTCCTGAGTCACTGGGATTACAGGCGTGCGCCATTGCATCCAGCTATTTCTCCAACTCTGAAACCTAGACTTGGCCTTAAGACAGACTTTGACCATGGAATATCAATACATGTAACACAAGCAAGACAGAAAAGCACTTGTGTTGTGGGCTTGCCCTCTCTCGCCACCTGTGAAACTTTCTGCCTTCATGTGTGCTAGCTCAGGTCAGCCGCCCCAGAGACGAGACAGCCCAGCTGTTCCAGGCTCCTCTCTTGGATCTCACCAGACCCACGTGTGCTGGAGACACCAGTCCCAGGGGAGCTGGCTGAGGCAGGCTGCAGGTCCAGCTCCCAGGGACAACCTCAAGCCACCAGGCCACACTCACTCCACCCCAGGGAAGTGGTGGTGTCCCACTAGTGGAGGTCTTGGCTGAATGTCCCTGCATTTTTCACACCAGACTGTCCAGGAACTTAGGTGCCTCTGCAGTGATAACTACTGTCCATACAGCTGTCTGGCCACCTGGTCCACCCAGTTCTCACTGCAGGCTCAGCGTCTGCACCATGCACCTGAAAGGACACCTGGGGTTCCTTCCCTCATGGGGTCACTACCCACAGCCTTCCCAGTTGAGCTTCAGCGGGGCCACTGGCAAGATGACCCAGCACTGAACCCAAGGACCACCTACCTCCACAGGCCAGGGAAGGAGCAGCAGTTGAGGGGAGGCCTTTCTGACTCAGCGTCCCCCACACTCCTGTCTCCCCTTTCCCTCCTCCCTGCTGTCTGTCATGTGCTTTCTCTGGTCTCTCCTTACTTCTCCGAGGCCATCAGCCCCGCCTACTGTCTACGGCACTCCACCAGCACCTACCCGCTTCTCCCTGGGTCTTGTTTCTCAGCTCCCCAGCTGTACTCTGGGGTCACCCTAATTGCCCGAGCTTCCTGTCACAGCCCTCGCTCACTCATTCCTGTGACTGTACCCAGCAGTCTTCTGCCACCTGAGTCCTGTCCTCACACCTCATGCTCTTTCACTGCCTACCCTCCTTGCCAGCTGACACCCCATGGTCCATTGCAAGATACCCCTATTTTGCCCATCCTCTGTGGCCATCAGCTCATAAAAACCAGATCCTGGTTAAACCCAGCTCTGTGCTCCTGGATGTGCCCTAGCCTGCACCTGAGCACTGAACTTGGCTGTAGAAATCCCAGGCCTCTGTGCGCCCACTCCAGACACACCCGCCAAGCTGGATGGTGCTGCACTCAGAATGCCCGAAACTCCTCTCTTCCCCTCCCCAAATCTCCTGCTCTCATGTAACATTACAAAATGTTACTATAGCCAGGCACAGTGGTGCACACCTGTAACCCCAGAAGCTCTAGATGATGTGTGTATGTGTGAGACACACACACACACACACACACACACACACACACATATTTATGTATTTTTGTACCAGAGATTGAACCCAGGAGCACTTAACCACTGAGCCACATCCTCAGCCCTAATTTATATTTTATTTAGAAACAAGATCTCCTGTATACATATACACAGGCAAGTACAATGTGTGTGTGTGTGTATGTGTGTGTGTGTGTGTGTTTGTGTGTGATATACATATACATACATTCTATTTCATCATTTAATTTATACATATGCATATATATGTATACATATTTTTTTTCATTTACTTAAAGACAGAAATTCACAAAGTCTGATCTTCAGAGTTTCTACCCCCCAACATTATATGTTCTGAATTCTCAAATCAAAACAGAAGTTCTGTTTCCTCATTTTTTTATGACTGCACAGCCCTCCCTTGTCCACCTTCCCTCCGTCATTCTCTTGGTGTCTACTGATGGGTATTTAGGGAGTTTCCAATACTTTGCTGCTACAATTGAGGTGACTGTCCTGGTACCTCCACCATTTTGCATGGATGTTAAAGTATGGATAAGATAACTTCTAAAAGGGGAATGGCCGCCTCACCAGTGTGTGCATTTGCCTGCTTGGCCCATGTTACCCACCTCTTCCACAGGGCTGTGCAAAACTATTCTCCCAGAGCAGCGTGAGAGAGCTGGAGGCCAATTCAAGGTGTCACCTGGTCTTGCTCAATCTGAGAGTCACACTCCCTTCTCTGTAAGCTTATCAAACTCCTCTCGGCCCTCTTCCCCTCCTAGGGCCTCTCCCCTCTCCCAGGCCTTCCTCCTCTCTGGAAGATGCACCACTGACCCCAGGCACAGCAAGGCTCTCTGAACAGCATGATGACTTGTTCTGCTGCAGAGCCCACTCATCCTCACTCCACTGTCACACCCTCACTAATGCCATCATCTCTCCCCAGGAATGCAGTGCCCCTTATGGTATTTCCAGGCCTCTCCTCGGATCTGTTCTCAATGCAGCAGCCTGAAGGTCTTTCAAAGTTCCACATCAGCACCAAACTCCTCTTCAACCCCCTCTAATGCTCTCTTTACACCTGGGGTGACTCCACTCCCTGATCCACCCACTCATTCATCAACCAGCCAGCCATCGTCCTTCCACCTGCCCATGCACTCCCTTATCCACCCACTTATCCATCCATCCTTCCCTCTGTCCTTCCACCTGCCCACACACTCCCTTACCCACCCACCCATCTGTCCTCCATCCACCCACCTGCCCATCTACCTATTCATCCTTTTGCTCATCCCCCAACAATTCTTCAGCAGTCTGCTGGGCGCCAGGCTCTGTTCTAGGCACTCTGAGGGCAGAGAAAGTGGCTAAGGATGACCCCATCCCCACCCCAACTGTGCAGCTCCCCAGATAAGCCACTATCCACAGCCACTTTTGAAATCAGTTTAATATCAAGCTATAAAAACATCCTGTCCAGAGTATAGATATACAAAAGAAGTACTATCAAAAATAATAATAATATCAACAATATCAAACAAACTAATTCCTAAGATTTTTGTGCATGATTCACACCCGCCAGTTGGCGGCCAGTTCAGTAAGGCAGTACCTGTGAGGAGGGGACAAACCCAGAGAGCTGGCTCCCCCCAGCTGGGTCAGAGCTGGGTCTGAACAGACCCCTCTTGTGCTGAGAGGGAACTTTCAGGCACAAAAAGGGACAGGGCCTTTGGGGCAGCAGAGACCTCGAAGGGAAGCTGGATTCCTGTTTCCCTGGGGGAGAAGAGGTGCCCCTACATGGCGGGGGAGGGGTGGAGGCCGTCTGGGCAGAATAATGGCCCCAAAGGTAGCCATGTCCTAATGTCCAGAACTGTGGCTGTTAGGTGACATGGCAAATGGGAACTAAAATTGCAGATGCAGTTGAGGTTGTTATTTAGCTGGCCTTAAAATAGGGAGGTGATCTCGGATCCTCTAGCTGGGCTCCATGTAATCACAAGGGTCCTCAAAAGTGAAGAAGGAGGCAGAAGAGGTCACAGTGTGTGGATGTGAAAAGGACCCAACCAGCCGTTGCTGGTTCTGAAGGTGGAGGAACCACAAGGCAAGAAATGTGGGTGGCCTCTAAAAACAGGAAAGGGACAGCAGCTGACTCTCCCCAGAGTCCCCAGAATGAAGGTGGCAGCTGGATTCTGCCCTGCGTCAGACTTCTGATTTACAGAACTTGAACTCTGGTTCTGCTCCACTGAGTGCAGGAACTCGTTACCACAGCAACAGGAGACCAAAAGAGCTCGCCTTGCTGGCTCCTCGGCCGGCTTCCAGATGGGAGGGCTCACAGACTGACCTGGGGCCTGGCTTTGCACAGGGCAAGGAGGACCTGAGAGGACCCAGGAGGTCCTTGGCCCCGCTGCAGGAGAAACCCTTGGGGACTGCAGGGCGCTCTGGAAGCGGGCTCTCATGCTACCTCTACCCCAACTCACCAGGGAACCCCTCGGGCCCCATCAGGGGCACCACGTAAAAATGCATCTTTCTCTTCCAGTTCCATCTTCAATTTCGGTCTTGCTTAGCCCAGCTTATTTCAGCCATGGGCTGAAGGAAGCAGGTCGAGTAAGGCTCTGCCCCTGGCCCTAGGGAACTGGAAGAGGAACTCAGGCCCACCATGTGGAGGAATGTCAGGAGACAGGCTGTAGGAGGACCCTGGCTGGGCATGCCCAGGATCCCTGGCCCTGGCCACTCCATCACTGGCCTCCCTTGGCACACACACAATCAACATCATTTAGGTGCTGCCATCATCTCCCATAGTGGATGCTCCTGCCACACTGGACATGTCAACAAAGTGGGGTCCATCTAATTCCAGCTGCCTAAGTCCTATTCAAAGTCAGGACCAGGCAAATGCAGCAGCAGCATGTGAGAGGCACAGGAGGGTCATGGAGCCAGTGCTGGTCTGAACAGCCCCCAGTGGGGCAGCTTTCACCAAATGGGGTGGTGCCTGGTGCTCCCTGGGTGGTCACAAGCAGGTCAGGAAAAGCTAACCAACCTTTATAAGTGAAAATAGGGACCTAGAGGGCTGCTGTGCCCCCGTGTTGATGTCCAGGATGTTCCGGATGCTCTTGACTTCACTGTTTGTTAGGTTCCCCTTGATGGCCAGAATGGCATTCAGGTGGCCTTTGCTGGCAAGGAGAACACCCCGTCAGCCTAACCTGTCTTCAATACCCCTGTTCACACCCTCCTGGTCCCACAGACTCTAGGCCCTGCCATAGAGCCCTGCAGCCAACCCTCTGCCCACCAGAGGGCCTTACTCTCCCTCCCCACTGCCCTCCAGCCAGGCCTCTGTACTGGCTCTTCCTCACCCTCTGGAGGTGACCAGCTCCTTCCCACTCTCTAGGTCTCAGCTGAAACCTCACTTCCTCCAAGTGTCCTCATCTCTGAAGTCAGCACCCCCTATTTCTCACGCTCTTGGTTAAACTCTACAACTCAGGACTGTCATAGTTCTTTGCCTCTTCATTGCCCCTGGCTCCACAGTGCGCAAGCAACCTTTGGTAGGACTGAGGAAGCCCGTCTTATACTTCCCTGCACCCCAGAGCCTTAACAGTTTGAACAGGCCTTAATGGGGTCAACCTAGCTTAGCCTAGTCCAGCCCATGGCTGATTCACTGTACGCATCCAGAGCCTGGCACCCAGCAGACTGCTGAAGAATTTTGGGGGGGATGAGCAAAAGGATGGATAGGTAGATGGGAAAGTGGGTGGATGGGACTGGTGGGTGGGTAAGGGAGTGCATGGGCAGATGGAAGGACAGATGGAAGGATGAATGAATGAAGGGATGGATGGATGAGTGGGTAGGTGAGTAGGTGGGTGGATAAGGGAGTGGAAGGACAGATGGAAGGATGGATGGATGGATAGATGAGTGGGTGGGTAAGTGAGTGGGTAGATAATAGAATGAATGGGCAGGTGGAAGGATAGATGGAAGGATGGATGGATAGATGGATGGATGGATGGATGGGTGGATGGATGAGTGGGTAGGTGAGTGGGTGGGTGGATAAGGAGGTAGATGGACAGGTGAAAGGATAGTTGGATGGATGAATGGATGGATATGGATAGATGGATGGCTAGAAGGATAGATGGATAGGTAGACAGGTGGCTAGGCAGGCAGATGAGTAGATGGTTGGATGGGTTCTCATATGAGTAGACAGATGAATGGATGAGTACTGTGAATCAGCCATGGGCTAGACTAGGCTAAGCTAGGTTGATCCCAGTTAAAGCCTATTCAAACTTTCCCTACTGTGTCAGAGGACCCAGCCCAGAAAGAACAACTTCCACGGCTCACTGGCCCTCAGGAAGCCAGGGACTAAGCCTCCATCCTGACAAGAGCCCCGGAGCCCAGGCATAGGTCCAAGCCCCCAGGGACTTGTGGGCCAAGTGGTAAAATCTGATCTCTCTGGTCTGCTTCCCCTCTGGGTGGCAGTCTCAAGCAAAGCTAAAAGCATGGGCAGTGGAGCTCCTGTCTGGCTTTGTCATCTTAGCCATGTCACCCTGGACACACTCCTTCGCTCTCCAGGCCCCAGCTGTATAATGGAGATAAGCAGTGCCACCCTGTAGGGTTGCAGTGAGGACCAAACACATGAGTCCCCAGCCTAGTCTGTGCCTGCACAGGTGGACACCACCACGTGCATCTCAGTGAAGCCTCGGCAATTGTGCTGCACAGGTCCTGGAGAGGTGGACTCCACAGTAGGACCTGTCAGGGCCACACGCTCTGCTTAGATCCTGAGGGTCCCTTGTTCTCACCTGAAGTCAGGGTACCAGGTAGCATATGTTGCCACCTCAATCTTGATGGCACTAGGGTCTTGCAGGCGAATGATCTCAGCAAGCGTGGGGAGGGCAGGATTCAGCCACGTTGCGGTGGAGCCCTGTGGGCACAGGCCTGGTTGAGTACCCCTATCCTCACAGGCATTTGGTACCCAGCGCTCAGGCAATAACTATCAGGTTCAGAGAGGCTCCCAAGTGCTGCCCTGGACCTGAGGGGCTGGGGCCCATCCCTTGGGGCCTGGGGAGAGTGGACAGGGGCTCACGTTCTTAGTGCAGAAGTCCTGGATGACACTGGCATTGGCCAGGATGTGCCTCGCCAGCTGCTGCTGCTGCTCGGCAGTCTTGAGGACCAGGCGCCGCTTGCTGAGGCGGATGATGTACTCTTTCACCAGGTGCAGGTGCACAGCCTCCAGGAGCTCCTGGGTAGGCAAGCAGCCAGGGCGGTGTGAGCCAACAGCCAACGGGGAGCTCACTACCTCCCTTGAAGCTCAGGAATCCAGAGGGCAGATGCCAGAGCAAAGGCGTGCACATGTGTGCCCCTGTTCCCACGTGTGTGTGTGTGTGAGCATGTGTGGATGTCCATGCATGTGTTAGCATGAGTGTCCAGGCTGCTACCAGCCCAGGGCCTCCTCACCTCCCGGAAACAGTCATGCAGCTCTGAGAACTCAGGCAGCCTTCCCTCCACAGTGCCAATAATTTCCTCTAGGGTTTCCTCTGGCACTGCCCAGCGGGTCTGTGTGAACCTCTTGAACAGCGGCTGAGAAGGAGAGAGGCAGGATGTCTGGTCACGCCCTGTAAAGGAAGGGCTCAGACGCCCTCACACAGACTGGCCTGAGGGCAAGGGACTCAAGGATTTCCAGGGAACCCGTGCAGAGCTCAGGTCCCAGACAGGAAGTGGAGGCAGGGTTTGTGTGCCCTCCTCCAAGGTCACCCAGCTGCAGCTCAGGACCTGGACAGCCTGTCTGCTGGCCCTGGGACTTTTCCACTGTCTCCCTCTTATATAAATAAATTCCTGCATAAACAATACCTTGTGTTTGGCTGGGCCTGTGAGACCTGTGCCAAGTCACTCAGGGTCACCACTCACAACTTTTATCACGCACAGCTGCCCCAGCCTCCAGTCCCAGACTCTGGGCAGGGAACCCCTCCCTCTGTCTTTCAAGCAACCCCACTGCTTTCCCCCTCTGCAGACTTCTTGGCCTCCAGGAGATGGGGTCTTGGCTGCCAAAGACCCTGAGCACCAGAAGTTGGAAGGCAGACGTGGGGGTTGGGAGGGAAGAACCTGGAGGAGATTAAGGGAAAGTATATACTAACTTGGGGACAGCGGAGGCCACATAAGGAGGGACACTGAGGCTTCTTCAGGCACCCCCAGCCCTAGGGCCCCACTCTCAGGACAAGCACCAGGACCACCAGGTGGGTGAGTCCAAGAGCCCTCTGGGGCCCCACCACCTGGGCACCCCCTGCCCCACTGCAGCTTCCCTACACATTCCTCCCAGAGATCTGGGGCAGGCGCCACACCTGGGGTGCTTCTGCCATTCCTCCCAAGCCCCTCCCAGGCCCGCCCGCCCTCCCAGCACTGGGCTTAGGAGGCTCCACAGGGGAAATGGCTCCCACTACCTTCAAGTCCACAAATAGGTTTTGGAGCAGGGCGTCAAAGCCGTGAACCTTGAGTTCACTCAGGGGGTCCAGAAGGTAGCTTCGGGGATCCTGTAGTATCTGCCACTTCTGCTCCATGGATGTCCTGGATAGTGGAGACAGGAAGTCACACCAGACTACCCAGCCTACAGCCCCACACCCAGTGAGCCTAGATGAATCTTCCTAAACCTTCTTTTCACTTTGAAACCCTCAATGGCTCCCCATTTCCTGAGGGATCAAATCCAAATCCTCCCATCCACATGCCCATATCCCAGCACACACCTGCAGCGCATCCCTTTTCACTGAGGGCAAGTTACTCAGCCTCTCCTCCCCTTGGTTTGCTACCTGCCCAGCAGGCATGATCCCTGTGCCCCTCCATAGCATCACGAGAATAAAGCAGCCAGTAAAACATCCGAATGATGCCAAACACTGCGGCTGCTCCACACCCCAGTTCCCAAGGCCTTGCTAACTTTAATTCCACACATTTGCTTAAGCAGTTCCTACTCCCTCTGAATCTCAGCTACCTGTTTCTGTGCCACATAACCCTCCCAGCATCCTCACCGGAAGGACAGGCAGTTGTTAATGTTGGCAATGACGTTGGCCCTGTAATTCCTCAGCTGTTTGCCTCTTTCCAGAAATTCATCAAAGGCACGCTGGTAGCTGTCAGGAACAGAGGGGCATCTTTAGGACCAGCATGAACACCAGGACCACAGCAGCCTCTAGCCCCACTGCAGTCTCCCTGGTTCACACAGCACTTTTCTGTGTGATTGTCTCTCTGTGACCCAGGGAGGGGCCGCTAGCCCCTAAGCATCCTATCACTGGCTGTAAAAGCTAAGGCCAGAGGGGCCAGAGGGTTGCCCCAGGGCTCTGCTGTCCCAACTCCTCCCCAGGCCCCCTCTACAGCTGGGTGACCAGAAGATACTCTGGTTGGCTCCTCAGAGGTGGGGAGCACCCAAGTTAATCCTGGGAGTAGAAGAGGTGGCAGGGGCCTAGGCTCCTCATGAGCGTGCCCTTGGAAGCTGGAGACTGCTCTGCTTTGAGTTTGTGGGCAGAGATAAGAAGCACCACAGTGAATCCTGGTTGAGGTCACACCACCTGAGGCTCAGTGCCTAGGGGATAGAGCAGAGGTCAGAGGATTCCCAGCTCTGAGTGACAGGGGTGGGGAGCAGGGCTGATCTTGCCTGGATTCCCACAGGAGCACAGGGAGGGACATGATTCTGAGAGAGACAGCTACAGGGACGCCCTTGCCTACTCCCATGCCAGCTGGGGTACACCCACCTCCTTAGGAGCGCAGACAGTTCCACCAGCAGCACCTGCTTCATCTGTGTGCCCAAGTCAGGAGTGATGTTTTCGGCCTTGGCCTGGCCCTGGGAGACAATCTGTGGGGTGACAGTAGGTGAGCAGAGCAGGGGCCACCTGTGGGAGCATGCTAGAGCAAGGGGGGGACTCAGACATGGGCCCGTGCCTGCACTAGGAACAAGGGGACGTGGTTCTGCTGGCACAGGCTCAGGCTGGGTGTGTGCAGTGTGCACCGTATACCTGAAGGACAGACCATGGTACCTGGATAATGTCGATGGCCAGCTCACTATGGCAGTGACCATCCAGCCTAAGGGGAGCCACATCCTGGGCCCAGTGCTGTGACTCCATCTCTAATGCTCGGGCCATCAGCTCCTTCACATTAGCCTGGAGGAAAGAGGGGCAGGTCACTGTAGCACTGACCTGGCTCACCTGGAAGTATCTGTCACGCTCACTGCCCGTGTTGTCCATCTCTGAGCCTCCCCTCATTTTTTGTCCCCACCCCACCCTGGCTCAGACAAAGGACTCACAGCCTCACTGGACAGGAACGTGGCCTCCAGCAGCCGAATCTGCTTTGGGGGCAGAAGGCTCCCAAGACTGACATCCTGAAGCTCCTCCGCCAGCTTGGGGCTATTGAGGATGTCACTGTGGGCAGAACAAGGCTGGCATGAGAACTGCACCTACTCGGCAGTACTCACCCAGCAAAAGCCAACCAGGTGCCACCCCTCGGCACTCCCCACCACCGTGCCTTCTCTTACTACCCGCCCGCATTCCTGCTTTGAAACAGTCTCCAGAGTCCGTCAGCCTGAAACATTGCCCCAGCCCCTGCCAGTTACCACCATCTCTCCTCTAGTTGACGGAGTCTCCTCCCATCTCCCTGCTTCCCCCCAGGGGCCCAACAATGCCTCCCCACCCAGAGCCGCCTTTCAAATCTGATCTTCCCCCTCTCCAAGGCTTCCTCTCTTGCACAGATACAACCCAGCCCTTTACTTCAGTGCCCCTGAGACATACCCCTCCCTCTCACTGTGACCAAGCCTGCCACCCCTGCCAGGGCAGCCCTGCTGCCCCCAAACAAGGGCCAATCCACATGGAAGGACTGCCTCAGAACTGCTCCATGGAGGCATGTGGCTACCTTTCTTGGCACCTCTACAGAATCCCAGAGCTCCTGGGGGACCTGTGCAGCCCTGGCACTTCCTAAGGGCCCCCAAAAGCTTAAGAATGACCCTCCCTGTGCCCCCTGCCCAGTCTGGATGCATCTGTGTCCCTCTCTTCCCCACATGTCTGGCCACACAGGCCTCAACAGTGCCCCTCTGGACTCAATGCCCACACTTGTACCAGTTCCTGTTTTGCTAACCCCGTAGGGGCCCTCATGCTAGGAGATCTCAGGGTCACTGGGACAGGAAAGCTGACCGGCAGAGGTGTGAGTGCCCAACATTTCCTGATGAGTCAGGATAAGCCAACAGGAACTGGCTCAGGCAGGGCTGGGTGCTCTGTGGCAAACCTGCCCTGTGCCCATTTCTTTTTTTTTTTTTAATTTTAATATTTATTTTTTAGTTTTTTGGCGGACACAACATCTTTGTTTGTATGTGGTGCTGAGGATAGAAACCGGGCCACATACATGTCAGGCGAGCGCGCTACCGCTTGAGCCACATCCCTAGCCCCGCCCTGTGCCCATTTCCCCATGCCTTGCTGGCTCCTCACCTGCCACTCCACTGCACCTTTCCTCTGGCCCTCCCCCCAGGTGGACCATCAACACTAGCAGAGCCTACTGGCCACTTGGCAGTCCACAAGACCCTCAGACACTGTCCACACTGTCTACACCCCAGCCTTCCCTCAGGACAGGGGACAGCAGGAGCTGAGT